>NC_058131.1:218821321-218877553 GCF_016433145.1 Gracilinanus agilis
CGAATTGCTCATATTCCTTGAGAGCTGCCACATGCAAGGATTTCCTTGATGGTTGTGCTAAATTGGTCCAGCAAACTGTAGCTGTCCAGGCTATCTTCCAATGAGGCACCCTCCCGACTCTGAGGCACACATTTAGATTGTATATAATCCCTCGATGGATGAACAGGAGAGTCCGCTTGGTTCAGTGACCTTCTGATGATCAGTATGTGGGGAAGCAGAGAACAGGCGTGTATGTGTGTGTGTGTGTGTGTATGTGTGTGTCCACCCAGGTGTTCTCCAGGGTCCTCGATGGCCAGTGGGTGATGGGGATGACTCTGTTTGCATTTACATTCATGCCCATCATACCAAGCTCAAGAGTTGGACCTAGCAGTTCCACACAAAAAGATACACTGGATGAAGCGTATCTGTGGTCCAAACTAGGATGTATTATGGCGGCATTCCATTGTGTTGGGCAACCATCAAGGAACGTAGACCTTTGGACCCAACTCAGAGACTGGCAATGATCTGGGCCCCTAATTCAATAAGACACAGATAACAGGCTCAATTATTTTTGTTCCCTGTGATATTACTGGAATGAAGGGCTCCTGATGTGGAAACTTCCTCCACTAAATGCAGATCATGGTCTTAGAAAGTTATTTACCTCTTACATCCTCTAAGCAAATGTAATAGAGATGGACAGCCTGAGGGTTGTACTGCATAGATGATAGTGTTACAAGACCTCAAAGAAAGCCTCTGCTGAGTTGGGTGGATCCTTTATGGAGGGTTTATGAGGAGATATTGACAAATCAAAAGCAATTGATCATCAATCAAGGCATTGGGCCTAGTGCTGCTGGGGATACCAAGATAAAAGCAAAAACAGTGCCTGCCCTTAAGGAGTCTACATTCTAATAGTGGAAGCAATCCATCTGTGCACATATATATATATATATATATATAAAGAGATATATGAAGGAGGAAATGGTGATCAACAATGTTAAATATATAAAATTTACATAAACAACAATTTTTAATTGTATGAAATAAAAGCCATAGATGAAGAGGTCAAGAAGGTTGAAGTCAGAAAAAAAAAAACTCATCAGATTTTATACTTTTAAGAGAATATTTGTAACACTAGAGAGAACAGTTTCAGTTGAAGAAGTTAAAGAAGAATACAAGGTCCATTTAAGTAAAGAAACAAGGAGATGATGCTCTTTTTCTAAATTTAACATCTCCATTTATGTTTTCTATTTATCTCTTCATTTCTTATCCCATCTACATTTTGCCATCTAAAGGAGGTAGTCAATAATTTCAGGCTTAAGATTGTTGGGTTTTTCTTTTTAATGTTACTTGTCAGTACAGATCCAGTCTGTACTTTTGTAATTTTATAGTTCCAGTATGTGAAAGTTTGCCACAAGTATTGAAGATATAAAAATGAGAATTCTTATTCATGGGTTATTTTTAAGTAAACATGAAGAAATATATGAATTATTAGCATTTTTCCTTTAGAAATTTATTTAAAGCAAGAAATTTCCATATTAGTACATAGAATATATTTTGGAAAGTTTCCACTTTGGTTTTATTTTTATTTTTAGATGATCTTTTAGTGCTCCATCTCTCTGACCTGATACGCATGGCATTCATGGCTGCTACTGATCACAGCAACCAGCTGCGGATGGCTGGGCTCCAAGCACTTGAGGACATTATCAAGAAATTTGCAACTGTTCCTGAGCCAGAATTTCCAGGTCATGTGATTCTGGAGCAGTATCAAGCTAATGTGAGATAATATTTATTAAATCATCTCTTAATGTTTAGCATTTGGGTAATAATTTTGAGATCTCTGACTTCTCAAAGAAATTGCCTGAGAATCCAGTCTGTTCACCAATGTAGGATGTTGTTCTCTGCCCTCTCACTATATCATCTGGTAATCAAAGAAACTTTGGTGTGTGAAGATATTTTAATAAATTTTTATGAGATCTCATTGTAATAACCATAAAACAAGGACAAGAGCTAGTGGAGCTTATGCTCAATTCATAAATGTTTATTAAATTTAACTTAATTTATTGATCTTCATAGGTAAATGCAGCCTGCATGGTGTATAATACCTGACTACCACTTTTCACAACCATATATCTATCCCAGTAGTGAAGAGGCACTAATAGATGGCAAGAAAACTGCCATCCTTCTCCTGTTAACATTGATATAATGGATTTAACTACCAGTGAATAGATGTAACTCTAAATTTGGAATTTATTGTATACTAAAAACTTTTTAAAACTATTGCTAAAACTGATTAAAAATATGACTGATTGTAGTTTCTCACAAATTAAATTTCATCTCCTTCCCATAGCCAGTATTTAAATACCAACATCATTTCAATAAACACTTATTAAACATCTATTATGTTCAAGGCACTGTGTTTTACTTGGGGGATATAAAAATAAGATTAAAAACAATATCTTCCCTCAAGGAGTTTACATTCTGCTGGAGAAGGGTTGGAATACAACATTTATCACATCATAGTCTTCAATCAGACTTTTCCTAAATCCTTTCATTTCTGTGTACCCTTTTCTTCTCTCTTTCCAGCTCTCATGAGTTTAGTAATTGTTTATATGCCAGTGATTCCCATATCTAAATATCAAGCTCCATTCTCTCTCCTTAACTTCAGTTCTATATCATCAGCTGCCTGCTGCCTACTGGACATTTCAAAGTAGATGTCATAGAGATGTGTAAAAGTTAAAGTATCTAAAAAAAATATTAATTTCTTTCCTTTCTTGTCCCTCACACTTCACCTCTCTTTCAGACTTGCCTAATTCTCTCTATGGCACTAGCATTTTCTAGTTCCCCACATACTTGGGGTGCCTTAGTAATATCATTAAGTCCTCATTTGCTTCACTCCATAGATCTAATCAGTTGCCAAGTCTTGCAATTTTTATCTCCATAAAACGTCTGATTTTTGAGAATTGCCCTTCTGGTCATCTATTCAGCTACCATAGTTTAGACCTTCATTTCTTCTTGGACTATTGTTGTGGTCTGTTCATTGGTCTTCCTGCCCCAAGTCTCTCATTACTCCAACTGGTTCTCCACCCTACGGCCAAATGATTTTTCTTAAGCTCTGATCATGACTCCTCAATCAATTTCAGTGTTTTAGCTTTTAAAGCTCTAGACCCCAACTGGACCTCAAACCATCTTTCTAGTCTCATTGAACATTATTCTTCCTTTTGCATTCTCAATCCAGCCAAATTGGCCTTTCTCTTCCTCAGATATGACATTCCCTCTCTCAACTGCATGCCTTTGTACGGAGCCATCTCCCTTGCTTAGAATGTACTTCTCCTCCTTTTATCTCATGGAATCCCTTTCTTCCTTTTTGATGCAGCTCAAACACACTTTATTTATATATCAGGCTTTTTCTTGCTAATGTCCTTCCCCCTAAATTAAGCTTTTATTTAACTACTTGGAATTCCTTTGCTTTACATTTATCCCATATTTATACTTATATATGTTCTTGTTTTCTTTCTCATTGAAATATAGCTTCTGATAAAGAGGCCTTGTTTTCATTCTAAGAGATCACATGGCAAGTGCTTAAATGTTAATACTGCTAAGTTATTACTTTGGGACTGTCTAAAAAGAGTCAATAGATGTTATAACTACAGATGCAACTTTTATATAGATTTGATCCTGATAACTTTTTAGGAGGTAAAAGTACTAAGGTAGAGAATGGAAAAATTAAAGTTTCTTTGTCTTCAAGGACATAAAAGTTATTCTCATTTTTATTATTTTCTTTTTATAAATAAATCCCTTGTTTTTCCCTTATCTAGGTGGGAGCAGCTCTCAGACCAGCTTTTTCACAAGATACTCCATCAGACATAATTGCAAAAGCTTGCCAGGTAGGAAAGAATATTTTTATAGTTATTGCTGACACTTTTTTAGGAATTCCACTTCCCTTCTAAAAATGATAACAAAAGAAAATTAAGTAACAGATACTTCTAACATTGGAAAAATTTAGTGACTTAGAGTCTTTATATCTAACAAGTCATGGAAATCTTAAGTGAGGCAAAAATAAATATAAGCTTAAGAAATATATAAGGATGATCTACAAGAACCTGTAAAATTAAACTTCTGTAATAATCAGTAATTCAGTAATAGGAAGATTTATGGCCCTTTGCATATGAGAACAACTCTAAAGCAATAATAATGATGATAATAGCAGTTAACATTTATGTAACACTTACCATGAGCAAGGGACTATACTAAGTGTTTTATAATTACTATCTCATTTGATTATCAGAAAAACCCTAGGAAGTAGGTGCTATTATTACCTTCAAATTACAAAGGAGGAACCTGAAGCCGACAGAAGTTAAATGACTTGCTAGAAAATTATTTTCTTATCTTAAAAAAGATTTCACCATTTGAAATTATTTTGCTATAAGATTAATCAAAGAGAATTTTCTCATATTACTATATTTCTTTCTAAAGCCATATATTCCAAAAGTTTTCAGTAATTTCCAGGTTTTTTCTTTATGGAATGAATTGAATATTCTTTCTACTATCATGTTTTTAAGAATCTAAGGATTTCTTTATTCCATATTAATCTGTAAATAAGAATATACCACATAATTCTAAAATTATTGACTTGGACTTTTAAATATCTTTCCTGATTGAGTTATACCTTTGCACTTTGGGCAAGGAGAAGAAAAATATTTTTAGATTATTCCTGTCTTTTAAAAAAGAAAATATAAGCCCTCATTAATTGGTACCGTTGTTGACATGAATCTCAATTAATGAAACTCACTGATTATTTAGATGAATTAGGTTAGCAAAACATTTTTCTTAGAATCATTGTAACTTTAGATAATGATAAACATTAATTTATAGTAAAGGAAGTATAGAAAAACCATTCTGCCTTTTATAGAATTGCTATAATAAAGTTCTAAAAAACATGGTATTGATATATTCTTCTCTGTCTTCCTCTAATAAGTACTTTTTTCTTTCTCTTCCACTTATTCATATTGTATACTTCTGTTGCTTAAGTTGCAAAAAAAGAATTTTATTTGCTTGCATAAAAAGTAACTTTATTCTTATTTGTCCAGGTTTGTAGCACATGGATTGGAAGTGGAGTTGTTAGTGATCTCAATGATCTCCGTCGAGTACACAATTTGCTTGTTTCCTCACTTGACAAAGTACAGGCAGGAAAAGGATCTTCCAGCCAACTTTATAGAGAAAGTGCCACAACCATGGAAAAACTAGCAGTGCTAAAAGCTTGGGCTGAGGTAACAGTTTACTTTTTTTTTTTAACCTTTGTGAGTTCATTTTAAAATAATTTTAGAAAAGACTAACAAAATTGATAAATCTTTAGCCAAGATGATTACATAGAAGAGAGCAGGAAAAAGCAAACAAACAAATGAGCAAAGTGAAATCACTCCATATCCATAAGAAATAAAAAGAATTACTAGAACTTGTTATACATGATTATAAACAAAACTGAGAACACAAAAGAAGTATTAACATCTTAAACTTTTTTCATTCAAAAATCCTTGCAACTTTAGTTCAAGAACTAAAATAATCAGGAAAATGTTTTTCTTCTTATTTTGTCTTAACATTGATGGAGGGAGTAGGTGGGTAGCTCAGTGGATTGAGAGCCAGATCTAGAGATGGGAGGCACTAGGTTCAAATCTGTCCTCAGACACTTCCCGGATGTGTGACCCTGGGCAAGTCACTTGACCCCCAATTGCCTATCCCTTACCGCTCTTCTGCCTTGGAACCAATATGTAGTATTGATTTTAAGATGGAAGGTAAAGGTTTAAAATTTAAAAAAAATTTTTTTAATTAAAAAAATATTAATCAAGCAAAATAGTATAGTGAACAGAGGCTCCATCAGAACCAGGAAGATATTACTTTAATTCCCTTTTCTGACACACACTGTCTTTGTGAATATGGACAAATCATTTAATCTCTCTTTGACCCAGTCATCTCTCTAGGACTGTAAGTTGAAGAACAGATTGTCTACATTAGTAGATGGAGTTTCATTTGTTCTTATTTAGAAAAAAGTTGATATAATCACAAAAAACAAAAAAATTTCTTATTAGGTCAGATATAATAACCAAGTCAGTATTCTGTTTTTGACAGTTGCATGATGCATCTCATATAGGAAATTATTGCTGCTCTTTAAGATGTCACTCTAAAGACTTCAGTTAAAAATTTCTCATGTGTCTATAAATTTACATTTTCAACCAAAAGTTATATGAAATTGTACCATTTTAATTAAGGCTTTTAATTGCCATTTGGTTACCTCAAAGTCATTGTAATATAATGATCAATTTAAGTAGTATGGCTCCCTGTTGGATATGCACATAATCTCTATAATTATTATATATATATACATAATATGATACATAATATAATCTGTGTGCAGATATTAAAGCATGCAAAGTAATAAGACATTGTTAAATAAATCACTCAAAAGTTCATTACTGCCTTACCATCCTAATCATCTAAACATACTATTTATTCTGGGGATTAAAAAAGTATGGGATGTGACTTCTGCTCTGTGAGAGCTTATAATTTAGTTAGGGTTATAAAGCTACATCTAAAGAAAAACAATAAATGCTATTAGAAGGGACCATGTTAATATGATTTTTAAAATTATAAGTCATCTGTTGCAACCCATATCAGAAAAAGAACCTCCTCTATGACATGCCTGAACATCTTTCCCTATAGACTTCCAGTAAGAAACCTCTTTGTTTTTCTTACTACTATGTAGAAATACTGACGATTTTTTGTTGGTTTAATTTTTATCTGCTACTTCACCGAAGATATTATTTATTTTTGTTTCTTTTCTAGTTCTTTGGGATTTTCAAAGAAAACCCATCATGCCTCCTGCAAAAGGGGATACATTTTTCTCCTCTTAGCCAATTTTTATGTGGCATAATTTGTTATCATCCAATCATTTCAGTTGTGTCCAACTTTTGTGACCTCATTTAGGTTTTCTTGGCAAAGGTACTGAAGTGGTTGCCATTCCCTTCTCCAGCTTATTTTACAGATGAGGAAGCTGAGGCAAATAGGCTTAAGAGACTTGCCCTGGGTCACACAGGAAATTTGAAACTTTTATTTACAAAAACCAGGTGAAATAGGTAGGCCTTTTTGAAACAGGGAAAAAAAAGTGATGACAGATTAAGATTCCTTTGATCCTATTGCACTTAATCAAGGCTACTGTGGGTAGGAAGCAGGTGGGCAAGGACAAAGGAGAAGGACTTACATTTATGGCCGGGCTCTAAGGTGGAGGGTGAAGAAAGAAGATTGTTTCCATACCAGTCAGCCTTGGGAGTTGGGTAGAAGAAGAGTGAGTAGTGGTTGGTTTGGTCCTGCCTGGTCCTCTGGACTTTTTCCTCAGAGTCCAGGCCTCACGGCCGTTAGCCCTTTCCCTCCACCTTCCTCAGGCCAGCTTCTTCAGGCTTATAGGAGACTCTAAAAGTCAACTGAGGATGAGAACAACAGTCTAAGAGTGCTTAGCCCCACCACACCTTAGATCTATCAGGGCAGAGAGGAGTCTAGTGATTGAGCACTGTCAGAGAAGAGGGATTCTTTGACAAATTCTGCTCTAATTGTGGGAAGATGAAGGATGGGAGACCAGAGTTCTATCAAATCTTTAAGAAAGAGAGATATACTCAGTTGTTTTGTCATCAGCAGGCACTGAAGCCAGGGCAGAAGTCCTAGAGAGATGAGGCTTTTTTCCATGTCACTAGGAAGCTAGTAAGTGTCTAAAGATAAGTCTTCCTGATTCCAGGACTGGAACTCTATCCATTATACCATATATACCACATAGCTGCCTCTGGTATATAATTAATAACTACTGATACAAAATTTTAAAATAAAATTCTAAGAAAAAAGCCAAGTAATATGTCAAAATCTATTTATCTGAATTTATGTCAGGGATGCAAGGAATCAATATTTGAAAAACAATAAGTATAATAAAATACATATATATAAACACATACACATATATATCTATATATCTATATATATATAAATAAAATCTTTGAGATTTTATTTAGAGAGACAGAAAAAAACATTGGAAAAATTAAAGCACTCATTTATGGAAAAAAACCAAACAACTAAACTAAAATGTATTTTCAAGGAAGGACCTTTTAAAAATATGGTAGATAAAAAATATGGTAGATAGCATATATATAAAACTAAAAATTAACATTTTGTCAATGGAGGAAATCCCAGAAGCAGTTCCAGTAATTTCAGAGATAAAATGCAAGTTGATAGAATGCTAGGCTTAAAGTAAGGAAGATGCAAGTTCACAGCTAGTCTCAGACACTAGCTATGTGGCCTTTAATGTCTGCCTCAGTTTCCCCAACTACAAATAGGAGCCATAATAGCACCTTCCTTCCAGGGTCAATGAGGATCAAATTAAATATTTGTAACATGCTTAGCACAGTGCCTGGTACATAGTAAGTGCTAATAAATATTCATTCAATTCAATAAACATTTATTAAATGCTTTTTAATTATATGTTATATATATATATATATATATTATATGTCAGATACTGTGCTCATTGCACTGGGGATATAAAAGGAGGCAAAAAATAGTCCCTTTTCTCAAGAAGCTTACCATACAATGAGGGAGAGAACAGGCAAACAAATATATACAAAGTAAGCTACAGACAATAAAAGGAAATAATTAAAAGAGGAAACGAGCCGGAATTAAAAGGGGTTAGGTAAAACTTCCTATAGAAAGTCACATTTTAGTTGGTACTTAAAGAAAGTCAGAGTTGGGAATAGAGAGTTTTCCAGTTATGGGAGACATCTGGAGAAAATGCCTCTAGCCTAGAGATGGAATGTCTTGTTTTGGAATAGCTAGGAGGCGAGTGTCACTAGATTGAAGAGAATATCAGGGAGCAAGGTTTAAGAAAACAAGAAAGGTAGGAGGGTGCTAGGTTATAAAGGGCTTTGAATGACAGGCAAAGCATTTTGTAGCTGATCCTAGAAGCAACAGGAAACCATTGGAGTTTATTGAGTAGGGAGAGTAACATGATTAGATTTCCATTTTGGGAAAATTAATTTGGTAAGCTTTGAGGTAGACAGACCTACCATCAGACTATTGTTAATAATCAAGACATGAGATAATAAGGGACTGTATTATAGCAGAAATAGTGTCAAAGGAGAGAAGGAGATGCATTTGGGAGATGTTGCAAATGTAAAATTGACAATTCTTGACAACAGCTTGGATATGGGGTGAGAGGGAAGAATCCTGGATGATTCTAGATTGTGAGGAGAGACTGGGAGGGTGGTGTTGCCCTCTACAGTAATACAGAAGGTTGGGATAGAAGAAGGTTTGGGGGAAAAGATAATAAGTTCACTCCTTTACCTCTTCATTCCCCATTTCTGCACTATTACTTGGCATATTCTAGAAATGCTCATAACATCAATAACACAAAAGAAAAATATTAAATGCATAATCACAGAATCTGAAAGTTGTTAGGTATTTCCCAGGAATTTTGTCAAGGGTTCCTTTGAAGCCTGATATCTCCTACTTTCTAATTATAAACATTGATTTATTGCCAATTTCTTTGGATATTATCCTCTTACAGTAAGCTAAGTGAAATGTCTCCAGATTCATATGAATCACTTTATTATTATGTGAAATTTAAATGAGGCATGCACACCAACATAAATTATAGAGAATCTTTTTTTTTTAAACCAGTATTCTCTCATCTGGCCATGATTCAGGAATCCTCATTGATGTCTGAATGAATTTTTCAGGTCCTGGTATTTAACTTTTAATACCTGATTCCCCCTGCCTTCTTATACCAAAGCCAGCGTTTCTCAGTTTTATTTTATTTACATTATTTCTGTCTTTCCCAATCTTTTTACCAAGCATTTCTAACTTCGGTTGCTTTGTTCTCAAATACCTCTTCTGGGAAATTTTTTATTCTTCCTCTAGCCCATTTTTTTAGTTTCCTACTTTCATAGCAGCATCTTTTGACTAGAAAGCCTTCTGTATCTCTGAGAATCTTCTTGCCCCTTTAGATCTGACACAAAGATTTGCCAATCCACAATATTTAATCAATATAGATAGTTGATGGATGTAAATTATGTCATCTCTTTCCACAAATGAAAAAGTGGAAAAGTTCACATGATTTCCAAAATATCTCATGGGATGTAATTTTTTTTTTCTTGCTGAATCCTAGGACACAGATCAATCTGTCTTTTAAAAAGAATGCCTAGGGCAGCTGGGTAGCTCAGTGGAGTGAGAGTCAGGCCTGGAGACAGGAGGTCCTGGGTTCGGGCCCGGCCTCAGCCACTTCCCAGCCGTGTGACCCTGGGCAAGTCACTTGACCCCCATTGCCCACCCTTACCATTCTTCCACCTATGAGACAATACACCAAAGTACAATGGTTTAAAAAAAAAAAAAAAAGAATGCCTTTTGGGGGCAGCTGGGTAGCTCAGTGGATTGAGAGCCAGGCCGCAAGTCACTTGACCCCCATTGCCTACCCTTACCACTCTTCTGCCTTGGAGCCAATACACAGTATTGACTCCAAGACGGAAGGTAAGGGTTTAAAAAAAAAAAAAAGAATGCCTTTCTACCATTTTCTTTTACATTTTTGGTTTAGCTCAGGCAATTATAATTACAGTAGTAATATTTATATTTGTTGTTTATCCTTATTAATAAATTCAGTATTTCTTTTAAATAAAGACAAGACTTTAGGAAATAAGTCTTGAAAGAAAATAAAATTTTCTTTTTTAAGACTCACTTCATTGTTATTTTGCCATGCATAAAATACATTGTCAACAGTTTTTGTGGAATTCAGTTTTGGACTCAAAATGCACAATATTTTTCTTTGACTGTCAAACACAACTCTCACAAGGGTATAAAATGGCACAACTGATAAAAATTAGAGTGATAAAACAAAAATATAGTTCATCTTCATAGAAAATTTTCTCAATTTTCTAACCACATTCAGCAATTTCCCTTAACTTAGTGACAGTTGTAAAGTTCCTAATCACGAGATCATTTCCCCAGTAACAGCTGTTCTGCTAACTTTGCTAAATGTATTTAATTCTTTGCTTCAGTAATATGATCAAAACATTGCATAATGAAGATTAATAATATACATTCTTATTTTATACTATTTGAAATTCTTATTGGATTTATTCTTAAATTTTAAATGTCACTAACAGCAAATATGACTTCCTTTAAAGTTGTATGCTAATACATGGATATTGATCCTTGGTAGTAAAAAAGAAGACTCTTTATCAACTAAAAGTTTTCCATCCCCCATATTTCTCACAACACTTGGTCTCAACTTGCTCTTTATCGGTACTATACCCTTTCCTTTTATCATAATTATTTGTTTCTGTGTTGTTGGACCCATAGATTGGGACCTCTTTGAAAATAAGTTGTGTTTCATCTTTTAATTTACTACATCTATCAGTGTGTTGAATGTAACCAGAACGTAATAAATGTTCATGAGTTCAATTGAATTGAAAATGATTTTTTAATTTAGTTGTTCCCCATCGACATTCTTTGTTAATCATCTTAGTAACATGCTCTTTAGATTTATATCTACCAGTTGTCAAAGCCCAGGAGATACATGAAAGAGAAGCATATTTCATCTTCCTGCAGAAGTCTTTTTAATGCTTTTAATATTATAAAAAACAGTGCTAGTAGCACCATCTTTATGTTTAACTAAGATAATTTTTGCTTAAAAAGAGAAAACATCTAGGTGAACTACATAAATAGTATGTCATTTCCAGCTCTTGTCATGCCAGAATATTGCATGGCTTTTAAGGAATATCATCAGGAGTCAAGATGGTGGCTTAGAAGCAGCAAAAGTCGGGTCCTCTCCGAAAACCCTTCCACACCAATCAAAAACAAAGCTCTTCGAGGGGGACAGAAAACCAAATCCAATAACAGGATAGAGCCAGGGGACTCTCCTGCTCAATTCATCTTAAAAGGTATGCAGAGAAGGATGAATTCTTGGGTTTAAGGAAAAGAAAGAAGGAAGGTCCCAGGACCCTTCCCCCACCTCAGGGGCATGGGCTCCAACCCAGTGGGAATGCCTTGCTACCACAGCTACTTGACCATAGCTGGCAGGGAGGCAGCTAGAGGAGAGGGACAGAGAAGAGGGCAGCCTGGCCTCAACCTTCAGAAGTTTTGGCCTCAGGGCACATCTAGCTCTGCAGATAAGCTCAACTGGTTTAATCCAGTCTATCAATAGTGCAGATAGGAAGTCTCCAGAGGTCAGAAAAGCCCAATCTCCAACATTAACTCCCCCCCCCCACACACACACACACACACACTGCACTGAGACCTGACATAAGAATTTGGCTGACTGGGCTCCCAGGGCAAAGACTGCAACTGCCACAGAGTACTTTGGTACCACCATGGGAAGCTCAAGGTTCTGACCTGGCAGCTGGCAGGAAGGCCAGCTGGCAGAAAGGAAGAGAGGAGGACCTTCAGCCTCTACACCTTCGCCTTCACCTTCACTTTCACCTTCACCTTCACCTTCTGCTTGCAGCTATGGAAGATATGACCTCAGGGCTCATTAACAAAAGGTCAGCTCCATCAGCCTAATCCATTTAATCAGCAGAGCAGAGAAGAAACCCCTTCAGGACAGAATAGCCCAAACCAATAGATCCAGCAAATAAACAGAGGAGCAAGAATATAGTCAATGAAGGCGGGGGGAAGAAGGAAAAAATATGATTAAACAACAGAAAAAGAAAAAAGAAATTACACTTGACAGCTTCTATCCAGGTAATGAACAAAGAACAAATGGAACAGAGGAAGACCAAAGAATACCAAGAAAAAACTCAAGAACTCCAGCAAATTGGACACAGGCTTTGGAAGAACTCAAAATGCAATTCAAAAAAAAAAAAAACAATTAAGAGAGGTTGAAGAAAATTGGGAAAAGAACTTAAAAAGCAAAATAAGTCAGCTGGAAACAGAGGCACATGAACTAAAACAAGAAAATAGTGTCTTGAAAACCAGAATTGACCAGCTTGAAAAGGATGCAAAGAAAGTGAAAGATGATTTACAAAGAAAAACAGATCAAAAGGAAAAGGATGATCAAAAAGCCAGGGACAAAATTCAGTGTCTAAAAATTAGAATCCAGCAAGTAGAAGCAAATGACTTCACAAGGCAGCAAGAGTCTATAAAAACAAAACCAAAAGAATGAAAAAAATTGAGGAAAATATCAAATACGTCATTGATAAAACAGACCTGGAAAATAGATCCAAGAAAGACAATTTACGAATTATTGGTTACCAGAAAATCATGACAAAAGAAAAAGCCTGAACATCATTCCATATGAAATTATCCAAGAAAACTGCCCTGATATTCTTGAACAAGAGAGTAAAGTAGAGATTGAAAGAATCCACAGATCACCTCTTGCATTAAATCCCCAATTGACAACACCTAGGAATGTTATAGTTAAGTTCAAGAACTTTCAGACCAAGAAAAAGATACTACAAGTTGCTAAAAAGAAACCATTCAGATATTATGGAGCTACAGTTAGGATAACATGGGACCTGCATCTACAATGAAGGACCAGAAGGCATAGAATATGATATTCCAGAAAGCAAGGCAACAGGGTCTACAACCAAGAATCAACTACCCAGCAAAATTGACTATATTCTTGCAGAGGAAATTATGGTTGTTTAATAAAATAGAAGACTTCCAAACATTCCTAAAATAAAGAAACAGAAAATTTGATGCATGACCACAGAACTCAAGAGAATCACCCAAAAGTAATTGAGAAAGGGAAAAAAAATTTTAAGGGACTCAATAAGTTTAAATAATTTGTATTCCTATAAGAAAAGCTGATATTGGTAACTCTTAAAAATTGTTATTATCATCAGGGAGCTAGAAGAAGTATTCTTAGAGGGAACAGTAACAAATTGTATAGGATGATATGTCCAAAAATATGTTTAAAAACTAGGGGTAAAAAAGAAGATAATACTAAGAGAAATGGGAAAAGAGATAAAATGGGATAAATATATATTTCATAAAGAAGCACATTGGGAGAGATAGGGAGAAGACCAATATAATGGAAGGGTGGAAGAGGTTGGTGACAGGTAATACTTAAATCTTACACTCATTGAAATTGACTCAGAGAGGGAAGAACAATCAGATCAATTGGAGCAGAGAATTATATCTGCCCTATAGAAAAGTAGAAGGGTAATAAACAGGCTGGTGGGGAGGGGAAGAACACTAGGGAGGGAGAGGGCAGGGGGGTCATTTAAAAGGCACTATAGTAAGAGGGGAATAAATAAGAGGGGAGTGGGTGGGAAGTGGAGTAACATTAAGGAGGGGAAAGGGGGGAGACTTACTAAAAGGAATATCATCATATAGGGATGGGGAAGAATGGTTACAAAAATCCTTTGTGTGAAAGTCTCCTGTCTTCAAACTTTTACATAGAACATAGTCTGTAGCATTAAAAGGAAGACAGGGGAGGAAGTAAATATGACATGTTAACCCCAAATAAAGGAGTTTAGTAAAGTCTTCATGAGTCTGCACAGGAAAAGCAAGTGTGTTAGCAAGGAAAGCAGCCAAAAATCAGATCAGATCATGGCAAAAAAAATATGAATTCTACTCTAATATGAATAATGGAGAATTTTCTGGTTACCAGGAATTCACAAAACTTTATGTTTTCCAATATTTATAATCAATTGTGATAAATGAAATGTATGATTATTATGGTTAACAATCCTTTTAATTTACTTGTATGCTTTAACTTTGATCAGGTTTATGTCGTTGCCATGAATATTAAAAAGGAAGCAGAGACTAAACCAAAAAGAGCCACAAAAACGACTGATGATGAAGATGATGATTATGGAACCATAGATGAGCTGCCACCAGATAGTTTAATTACACTTGTACAACCTGAGTTGCCTATACTTAGCCGCCTCTGGTTGGCAGCATTAAAAGATTATGCACTTTTGACCTTACCAGCTGAATTTTCAAGTCAGCTTCCACCAGATGGTGAGTATGATTGATATAGTTTTTGCTTTTGGTGGGGTTTATATGAGGATTAAACATAAAAAATTAGAAGCAAGTAGTAATATCTTACAGTTATGTAACATTTTGTACATTTGCATATTTAAATACTTTTTGATAAATTTGTCTGTTTAAAGCATTGAGTCTTTAATGGTAGACTATATTGCTTTAATATTCTTTTTCTTATTCTCTATGAAAACTCATGTTTATGGACCTTTGAAAGATAACAGGATTACCTATTCATCCATACAAAATGGTGAATATTATCACAAAATATTGACATTGCAGAATAGGGCACTTGAATAATAATTTATTAAATAGCTATTAATTTTCCCCATAAGTTTCTTGAAAGTTGTAGTATCAATAAAAGTTACAATGAATATTGCATTTGTATATTAGGAAAAAATGTACTCTGTTACATGCCCATATGAGTAAATCTTCTACTTATGAATGTCTTGGGTCCAAAAGGAAGTTGTTAAATTTAGAATACATTTTCCTTGGGAGAAATAAAGTTGTAACTAAGAATTAGATTCTCTGTAATGCTCAAAAAGTCTTTAGTTTTTAGTGGTACTATAGAACCCAATCCCTATTTATAACATTTTTTTATGGGATAACTCATCATATTTTTGGTCCATAGTTCATTTGTAAGTTAGATGCTACTTATACATCATCTTATGTTCCCTACTGAAGTCTTAACAATAGAAAGGATTCCCTGATGACAATAATCTAATATTATGCATTTAGTTAGTATCTACTATTCCATACTACTTGTAAGACAATATGCTTGTAATGTTTTGTATGGAAATGGGGAGGAAAAAAGGAAAGAACAGGAGTCTTCATAATGGTAGGGCCCAAGTAGTAGTAGTAGTAGTAGGAAAAAAAGATAATCTTGACTCTGAAAGGAAGAGAATATTAGGATTATGAATGGCCCTGGAATTGAGAAGAGGGTACTTATCAACCCCGGCCATTACATAGAAAAGACATGTGAAGATGAGCTTCCTAAGCAGAAACTGTGATGAGGATAATAATTGAAGTGGTAGCCAGACAAGGAGAAATGAGGTTCAGATTTCATATTGAACTGTATTGTTTATAATTTGGGGAATAGCTGTACTAAGAAATAAACATTTTTAACTGAATGGCAGGGGGAGCATTTTATACTCCAGAGACAATTGATACAGCTCGGCTTCATTACCGGAACTCTTGGGCTCCAATTCTCCACGCAGTAGCACTTTGGTTAAATAGTACAGGATTTACTAGTTCAGAACCAATTGAAGAAACATCAGTACCTGGTTCACAAAAACGTCCAACACCTGTCATTTTAAACCAGGCACCTGGAGCAACAGCTAACACTAAATCTTTGCCAGAAATTAACAAAGACAGAATGCATCTGATTTTAGGTAAGGATACTATATTAATGTATTTCAAGATTTTTATTATCTATGAAATTTCTCTTCATTATGATGAAAATGTTAATAACAGTATTGATAAAAGGAACATCAAATAAGGTAAGATTTTTAGCTCATCTTCCAAAAATGAGTGGATTATTGTAAAAAAATTATATATAAAATATTTTTAAATTTCCAGTAAAAATTCAGTTGCCAGCACATTCATAGAAGAATATTATTGGGTGTTTTTCTGAGGAAAAAATTTATTCCCTCACCAATTGGCAGTTTTTCCTTTTGCTTGGCATTTACCAGACTGTACCATGATGAATAATGAGAAGACACAGTAAATAACTTTGTATGAATCTAAATTGATATCACACTTGTAGGTGTTGATTTAACACTTGGGAATTTAGACTGTCTAGTGAAATTTGTTGCCTTCATATATTTGTCATAAAAAGGAAGCAAAATGGGAAAAGCATAAGTGCTAAACTAATTAGTAAACCTGTTAACTTAAAAAGAGGACTTTACAGAATGTCTTTGCTAGTATTCAAAATAAGGACAGCTGTTGTTCACTCAACATATTGAAAATGCCCATATATCTTGATCTCTTCTTTTTTTTTAAACCCTTACCTTTCATCTTAGAATCAATGCTATGTATTGATTCCAAGACAGAATAGTGGTAAGGGCTAGGCAAATGGGGGTTAAGTGACTTGCCCAGTGTAACACACTAGGAAGTATCTAAGGCTAGATCTGAACCTAGACTCTCCCATCTCTAGACATGACTCTCAATTCACTGAACCACCTAATTGCTCCTAGCTTGATCTTATCTTAAATTTTGTATATATGAAAAATATTCCTGATATCATTTTATACATCTTTTTTAGGTTTTTATGTAATTTAAACATCATCATATCTTGAAAGAATTCTCTCTGGACTGGATCCTAGAAGTGAAAAACCAACCTACTGATTAATTTAACAATGATTAATTTCCTTTATTTTTTACTTTTTATTGTTAAACTTAAGTGAAAGACTGCATTAGATCCTGAGAAATTTAGTGAATTTTAGGAAAGATGTGGCATTGATGAGTCATTTGATATTTTTCTTGCACTTTAATGAACTGACAATCTATTGACTTTTAGTCTATGATGCTCTCCATAAAAATGGTAGAGTCTGTTAAAATAATCTATATATTATATAAAAGCAATTTCCATTTTGTTAGGGTGAAAAATTAGAGTAATTTTTTAATGTATTGCAGGTGTTAGTATACAGTTTCTTTGTTCCCCAAGACCTGAGGAACCTATTGAACATGTTACAGCATGTCTGCAGGCACTGCATACTTTGCTGGATTCCCCTTGTGCCAGAATTCATATTGGAGAAGATCAGGTACAGTTTTATAGAATTATGTTCCTAATATTTAGTAAATATAACTTGTTGAAATAAATGTATTAACATACTATCTATATTATTACAAGACTATGATTTAAAATATTTAGTATTTGTTTTTCTCCTAAAACATTTATGTATATGCATATATATATAAATGCAGAAATGGGTTTGTATATGTACACATAAGTAAACCTACATAGTCTCACTTTTTTGTGATTGATATCCCTTTAACACATATAGATTTTGTCAAACAATTATCAAGTATTGTATACAGAGAACTGTACTGGATGAGATATAAAGCTTAAATAGGATAGTCCATCCCCTCATGGAGCTTATAATTTAGTAAGGAAAATACAACACATTCATAGACACCTCAAATACACAAATGGATCTTTCATGCCATGATATGGATTTTCTGTTAAGTAAAATCGATAACTTCTCACATATAGTTGAGACAACTTCTAGAAGAAATAGCATTTCAGGTTGGACTTTAAACAATGAGTTGGGAAGAGGGGCATACTATTAGTAGGGGGAATGTTGGAGAGCAAGGCTTAACTTTGAAATTATTATCCAGTGATGAAAATGAGACACTACTGTAGTACCCAAATCACATCGATTTCAACATTTTCAATATAAATGAAACTAGAAGACAAAAGGAAGTTTGAGCTATAGAGAAGGATAGCACTTAGATTTCTCTATTAAAGCAAATGAAGGAGTTTACACAGTTGGTTTTTACCATGTATTCGAAGGCAGCAAGAGGCAACATTTCATGGGATATTTGATAATCTTACTTTGTAGTGTTAGTGATCAGCATAAAAAAAAAAGACCACAGTATTTATAAATTATCAGCATTTTTTTGCAAGGATTAAATGAGATAAATTCAACTAAAAGTATGATAATTCCTCTAACTTGAATCAACTTATATTTTGATATTTTGTGACTTAGTCTTAAAATGAGCAGAATAGAGAATGGCAAAAATGTTGGAAAATATGTCTCTGGTTCAAGAAACAGAAGAAATCAGATGCATGTATATTTCAGAGAAGCCTCACAACTCTGTAGCCTAAGTAATTTCTTCAATAAGAGATTTGAGATACTGGACATGGTGAATACCAAATAATTTTATTAAACTACTCATATGTCTTTTTTCTTATCTATATATTATCATCATGAATGTAATTTACACATATATCAAGGATATCCACGATAAAAGCTGAGATGTCATAGTGCACATCTCTAATCCCAGACTTGAGGGAAGTTAAGGTTAGTGGATCTCTTGACTTGAGGAGTTCTTAGCTATAGTGGGTTATATATTAAGTGTATTCATTCTATGTTTGAGATCAATAGGGTGAACTTTTGGGAGCGAGCACCACCAGATTTCTTAAGGAGGCAACTGACCCAAGTTGAAAATGAAGCTAAGGTCCCATGCTAACCAGTAGTAAGATCTTGTAAGTCTGTAAAGTAAATCTTGCATTTTAGCCCTGGGTGAGATGGAGAGCCAGCCTTTAAGATATGTGTATGTACACATATGTATATATGTGTGTATATATTTATATATATATATGTAAATATATATAAAATACATAGGTATCTTTTGATGATGATGATGATGATGGCGACGATAATGACAAATAGAGGGTAAAACTGAGATTGCACGCCTGGCTGACTTAGAGAATAGTGATACCTTGACAATCAAAATTGGAAAGATGAAAAGAGGGGAGAGTTTGGAAGAAAAGATAATGAATTCTGTTTTGGACATGTTAAGTTTGAGATGCCTACCAAACATTCAGTTGAAGTCCAAAAGGCAATTGGTGAATATTTTAGTTTTGAATGTCTTACCAACCTTGCTACTGTTCAAATTTATATGTTTATAAAGTTACAGTAATGAGGAAACAAAAACATCAGGCACAAACAACTTTTTCTAAGAGTACTGGCTCTAAAGAAAAGGAAAAAAAGGCAATGGCATACTTTTTTTTTAATTGCCAAAACAAGATTTAGGATGCATGATTTCTGAATCACCATCCTGGAGAATAGAAAAAAAGATCATGGCATACTTATAGAGATTATTTCTAAAAAGGCATAGAGAAAAAAACCAGAAGGAAGAGATCGTTTGTGATGATAATGAGAATTTTTGAATAGTAGAAATGAAGAAATAGATTTCTCTTCTACTTTGTATGTCCTGAGTCTTCTTGGTGAAACAAAAAAGCTAAATTATCTTCTGAAAATATAAGTGACAAGGATGCAATAACATTAAGAGACAAACATATAGAGAGAAAGAGACAGAGAGACAGAGAATTATATAAGCTTCTGATTTCTGTGTTATTTGTAGTCACTGCTCATTATGTTATGTAAGTGAAAATTACTTAAAATGTAATTATCTTGTTTTTATATTGACTTTTTCTACTTACTCAGATTGAGAAATAATTCTTTTGCTCAGGCATCACTTATAGTGGGGCAAGTAATATTATTGAGTGACTTAAAGAACTTAATGCTTTCATTCTCAAAAGATTCATTCATATTCTACATTCTCTTTAAGCATTTAAATATAATTAAAATCCAATTTTTGCCTGAAAATACATTAGAATAAAATTGGACTATATTTGTGTTGTTATTCTTGTTCTTTGTGTGTGATGCAATAACACCTTAATCTCTAAATTTCTTTATTTTTTTGCACATAATGTATTAGATTTTTATTCAAGTATATTATTTGGAAATTAAGAATGAATTGAATTTCTCTCTTTTAATTTATCATAGCTAATTGGTGTTGAGCTGCTGAATGTGCTACATCGACTCCTTTTGACTTGGAATCCACCGTCAGTCCAACTGCTGGTAACTGGAGTGGTACAGCAGATAGTTAGAGCAGCTCAAGATCATTTGCAAGAAAAAAGAAATACTCTAAGTACGGCACTAACATTCACCTTAACGTTTTTTTTATTTTTTTTATTTTTGCAAGGATACTGAGTAATATTGCTTAATAAAGAGGCAGTGCTGCATAGAAAACAGAGTGCTAGATTTGGTATCAGGAAGACCTGAGTTTAAATCTAAGTACAGATTTGGGCTTTGTAAGCCTGATCAAATCACTTAACCTTTCAGTCTCAGTTCTTTATCCATAAAACAAGGTTAATAATAACTCTTGCTTCAAAGGTTGTTGTGAGGAACAAAGGAGATAATGTAAAGAATTTAATAAATCTTAAAATTCTAGATAAATGTAAGCTGCTCCTACTCTTTCTCCTCTTATTATTTCTTCAGTTGATAAATTCAGAAACATTTTAATACTCAAGATCATAGAAATTACCAATAACTTTAATCTCATTTTTAATATAATATAGGAGTATAAAATCAGATTTATTTTCATCTGAGATCCATGTAGCTAACAAACAAATTTCATTGCAATAAGTTTATTATAATAAAAATCTCTACATAACCAAAATAGTTTAAAGCCCAGTCAGTGATCCTTTTTATGAAACCATTTTTGAGTATAATAAAATTCTATAATAGACATATGATAAAGCCAATTAAAGTAATGTTTAGCCCATAGTAGCAGTTAGAGTTGTATTTGTTAGACCTTTTGAATACTTTTCTTAAGTATTCTAATCATATTGTGCTTTATTTGGTGGTATGTGTTACCTATTATTTAGGAAATTTCACTAAATTTTCTTTTCTCTAAGATGAAGATGATATGGAAAAAGAGACTTGCCCTGTATTAGGAGAAGGAGGTGACAGTGGTGGTCTTGTTCCTGGAAAATCTCTTGTCTTTGCAACCATGGAGCTATTGATGTTCATCTTAGTACGGCATATGCCACATCTCAGTACCAAGATGTCAGATTCACCAAGTCATGTATCCACCAAAACGCAATTATCTGAAGAAAGTGCCCGTTTAGTGGCAGCCTCAGTTACCATCCTCTCAGACCTGCCATCGCTTTGCTCTCCTGCTGGTATAGTAGCTTTTAATATATACAAATAAATATGTATTAACTTTGATTGAGATTACTTCCTTGTCATTTTAAGCTGTATTTTAATTTGCTTTTCCTTTATAAAACTCAAGCACTAACTAGTGTTGAATATAATTATTATTTTTAAAGTAATTTAAAGGGCAGATAAAAATGTCATAAGAAAAGCTTTATTTTTACAAATTATGGAAATTTCAACATCACTTTGGTAAATTAGCTATTAACAGGTGGAAATTGTTTCTTAAAAAAATTTAATATTTGCTTTTTAACATCTGGCAGATATCCTTAAATGTGTTTAGACTGAGAAATAAAAGAAGTGATGGGAATCTGAATTAGGGTATTGGTTGTCTAAGTGGAGAAGACAAGTGAAGGAGACATTGTAGAGGTAGAATTAACAAGACTTAGCAGCCAGTCAAATATTATAGATAAGGATAATGAGTTGAGAGTGACTGGAAGATTATGAACCTGGGGGACTGGAAAGATAGTGTTTTCAACAGAAATGGGAAAGTTTGGAGGAGAAACAGAGTTAGGAGGTGAATATAATAAATTCATTTTAGTCATGTTTTGTTTGTGATGCAAATGGGATAGCCAAGTGAAAATGTACAGCTAATTAGAAATGCAAGATGAGAACTTGAGAAATCTTTTTTAAAACTGTTACATATACAGGATATCCCAAAAGTCTCAGTATAGTTTCAAACTGTAGTTAAGTTTTAATAACTTATAAAATTGCACTAAGGCTTTAGGGACACTGTATATATACATTTATGTATATATGCTTCTATATATACAGATATACATGATATTTATATATTTTTCTATATATTTAGTAAGCATAAAAATTAATCATAGATAGGAGAAGTCAGAATGGCAGTAGAGGTTTGAGGAGGCCCTCATTTTTAGGTAGAAAGAAATAAAGAAGAGTTTGTAGAAGAAGTTGCACTTAATGTAGGACTTTGAAGCAAATGAAGGAAGGATTTCAGGAGACTAAGATAAAAGGAATGGCCATTCCGGGCAGGAAAAGCATGTATATGAGGCAAAAGAAGCCAATGCAATTAGGGAATAGTCAAGTTTGACTAGAATATAGAGTCTACATTGAGGAGGAGGGTGAAATAAAGGCAGAAAGGTAAAGGACCAGTTTCCTTGAGTGCCAGATTTGTTACAGTATTAAGCACTAGGAAGCTACAAGAGTTTTGGGCAGAAGGTTAATGTGATCAGAATTGTTAAGTAGGAAAATTATTTTAGTAGCTACATGAAGAACAGATTGGAGAGATAAAGAATAGAGTTTGATTAAGAGCCTTTTACAGCAGTCTAGGATAGAGTAAATAAGGAACTGTACAATCAAGGTGCTAATGGGAATAAGAGGACATACATCTAGGAAAAAAAAAAGAAAAAAAAAAGCCAACAGTGCAGCAATAAACTGAGAGGTCGAGAGGGAGAGAAAACTAATGGGATGGGTGTGGGATAATGGAGAGGAGGCCACAGTGTTCAAGTCTTGAGTGATAAGGTGGATAACATTATCATCAATAGAAATGGGGGATTTAATAAATGTGGTTAATTAAGGAAAGAAGACAAATTACTTGTAGACATTTTGATTTTTAAGCCAGGTCAGACTTACCAAGTTGAAATGTGCAAGTAGGGATAAATACAGAATGTGTATTTCCTTGAGCTTTGGAAATAAGGAAGTGGAGAGAACATGACTGGATATTTTCTCTTGCCCTAGCGAAAACCAGAGCTGGTCAAAGGTAGCCCCTACGGCTGACACAGAAATATTGGGAGAAACAGAAAAGGGTCTTGTGACAAATTATGTCTGAGTTTTGATTGCCTCCTACTATATTCTTTTCTTTCAAGCTTGGGGTGATGGTAGTAGTGGAGAGGTGCCACCTTGGTAAGAATTGTGTGGTTTCTTAGTTGAATAAGTAGCATAATTTTTGGGAAGCAAATTTCCAAAAAATGAGAGGAAATGCCAATATGTTCCCTTAGCCAGAGATTCTAAGGTGGAATTCAACTCGAGGAGATTAAAAAAATTCAACTCTGGATATAAAGTGCATACAGTCCTGATACTAAGTAAAAATCTTATCAATGTGAGCTAAACCAATTAGATTTTTTTTAAAGAAACACAGAAAAGATGGAAAAATGGATAAAAGAACAAAGAATACAAAATGTCATAATCCCAAAAAAAGTTCTAACAAGTTTTAGAGTTGGAAGGGATCTCAGATCATCTTGTCAGACTCCATCATTTTTCAGATGGTGTAAAAGAGGTTCAAGGTCATATAGCTAGTTAGTGGTAAAGCCAACACTTCACTCTTGTCAATAAAATTCAGATTTAGGATCTAGATGGTAAGTAGAAAAATTAATTACATTGTTAAAATATTTTTTCCTTTTGGGAAAAGTACAGAATATTCGTAGATTTATTTTTGCTCCTTTTTCATTTTAAAATTTTATTTTTTGTCAACAGGTCACCAAAATGCAGTTAAAATGCCAGTTTCATATATACGCATCATGTAAAAATCTCAGTTTTCTCATTTGACCATTTACAAAAGCTATATTGGTCACAAAGTCAAAGATAATTATTTCTTTTGGGCTTGGAAGCCGATATTAATTCCTGTCTTTCCTGCCATAGTGTTAATAGAGGGATTTCTGAATAAATAATTGATGTGCTCAATACCAATATATTACAGTTAATACCAACTATTTAAAACTAAATATGTTAGCAATACAGATGTGAAAAGAACTCAATGAGGATAAAAATATACAGGAAATAAAAGACCTCAAATGGGGATGATTGAAATCTCTTAGTGCTATTTTTGGTGGCATAAGTTTTGAGATATAACTCCAAACTTAGAATATCCCTTTAATCAAGTATTTACCATGCTAGCCTATGTAATAACAGATACTCAAATGTATATTCATGAAAAGAGTCTGTCAACGATCACACAATAAAACACAGAAAGTGAAAGCTATAGTATACTTCTCACTTTGCAGAAAAATGTTTGTTATATCTGTGACATAAAAAAAATTATTGTAGTATTTTCTCTTTTTAACTAAAAGTTTTAAATAATTTCTTAAGTAATGAAAGCTTATTTAATAAAACTTTTATAAACTTTCAAGTTTATGTAATAAATTTTATAAGCTTTAATAAAAGTTTATTTCATGGAACTTTTATTAAAATTTTAACTGCATTATAAAAAAGACACTAAAAAAGTATTTAGAATTTAAAAAAAGTAAAGCCATTCAATAGTACAGTGAACTAAGGGTTCATAGTTTTTATTTTATTCTCAGAGTTCTTCCTTTCCCACTTCTGTCCATCAAGAAGGCAAGAAAAACAAAATCTATTGCAAATATGTATAGTCATGCAAAACAACTCCTGTATAAACCATGTCCCAAAATTTTCTTAAAACAAAGAAAGAAATGTAAATATCCTTCATTCTGCATTCTGAGTCCATCAGCTCTCTCTCAGGAGGTAGATAGCTTGTTTCATCATGAGTCCTTTGTGTTGATTAGGTTTTCTAAATCTTCCAAAGTTGATTACCTTTAAAACATTGTTATTGTTATATTAATTGTTCTGCTTCTATTCACTTTACTTTGCATCAGGTTATGCTGGTTTACTCAGGTTTCCCCCCCCTAAAACTGTCCTGTTCTTCATTTCTTACAACACAATATTTTGTAATATTCACATACCACAACTTGTTCAGGCATTACCCTTGGTTTCTAATTCTTTGCCAGAACAGAAAGAATTACTATAAATGTTATTGTACATATTGGTCTTTTTCCTCTTTCTTTGATCTTTTTGAGATATAGACTGAATAGCAGTATTGCTGAGTCAAAAACCCTTTTTAGTCATAATTCCAAATTATTTTCCAAAATGGCTAAACCAATTCACAGTTTTACCAACAGCGCAATAAAATATTGGTTTTCCCACAGCACTTCCAGCATTTGTCATTTTTCCTTTTTTGTCATTGTCATAGATTTTAGATTGTAATCCTGGCTTTGACAACAACCAGTGAACTAAATAAAGGCACTTAAATGACACAGTACGTAGAATGCTGAACCTGAGTTCAAAATCAACTTGACCTTGTGTGACCTTGAACAAATCACTTAACCTTCATTTGCATCAATTTCAAGTGGCGATAATAATGGCATCTACCTCCCAGAGTTCTTGAAATGAGTTATTGTTTTAAAGTGCTTAACACAATGCCTATTACACAGTAGACACTATGTGTTATGGATAAAAGGGGGTACACTAAAGTTCAGGGGTGCTCCTCTTCCCTTCCTGAGTGACGGAGGGGTAAAAGGTGATTGAGGTAATAGGATAGAAATGGAAGGGAAGGCTAAGTTTAGGGAGGAATGGACAGGGCAGTATTAGGATGGTAAGGGTACAGGGTTAGGTGTTCAGGAGAGGCAGCTGACACAGACTAGACACCCAGGCTAGAGACAGAGGATATTGGGGTAATAGGCTGAACCCTTCCAAGCAGGAAAGGTACTTTTACAGACACAAGGAATCGGGCCAGACAGAAGTGGTTTGAATCTGACCTGAGGGCTTTCTTGTCAGTTTCTCAAATCCTCAAAGGAGGAATCACAAGGCTCCTCCCTGTCAGTGAAATTGAAGGGATTCAGGAGGAAGTGTTGGGCAACTACTTCCTCCCAAGATGGACACCTCCAGTTTCCCTCAGGATATAAAAGAAAATTATTCTTTCCCCTTCACCCTTGCCTAATTTCTTCAACACAAAGATTCTCCAGAGGGTTTGATTAGGTAACCCAGGGTTTTATTAATGTTTCAGGGTTGGTTTGGAAGGAGAGAGGGGATTGGGGTTTCTGACAACTGCTAGGGAGAAACTCAAGATGGGGGAGGGTCTCAGAAATGGGTTAGACTGAGAGAGAACCTGGTCTCTCAGCCTGGGAAGATTTGGCTGCTTTAAGGTAGAGGATATACTAAAGGGATACTTTGAATTCAAGGATGTCCTACTTGCCTAATGGGGAAAGCTAAACCCACAAAGTCTTTTCACTAAAAACCCAAAGCCACCCTGCCTCCCAGAGCCCTGGGAATCAGGCAGGAAAAAACAGGGAAATAATATGGAGAAGGTTAGGGAGAGGTCCAGAGAAATTAGCTAGGTACAAATTGTCCAAAGACAAGGCACAGGCCAAAGCAAACCAAAAGCCAAAATAGAGCTCTGGTTGATCCTTCCACTGTGTTCAAGTGGCAGGGACCAACTGCCCTTTCTCTCAGAATTCTAAGGCTTCTAATTGCCAGAAGTTTTCAGTTGGCCCTCTGCCAGAGCAGCACCTCTCTTGCATCTTTTACATTACATATGTAAATCCTACCTATTGTTATTATTAACTAAAACTTAGAATGAGTTGAAGCTTACAGAAAAAAGTTGTTATGCAACAAAGCATGATTTAAAAAATATATATATGTTCAAAATAAGAATGAGAAAGGGGATATATGTTTGTGGCTCAGGAAGGATAATTTAGTACCAGCAGCTCAGATTCTATATTTCTGAGACACAAATCCTATACTGGAGAATGATTTCAAACTTGAAAGGGTATATCAAATCATATGAAGAAGGAACTGAAGCCCAAGATCAGGAAATAAAGAATATCTTGCTTAAAAAAAAAAGTTCAAATCTCTAAGCACTGAAGAATTAAGAGTTAGGCTACTGGGGGCAGCTGGGTAGCTCAGTGGATTGAGAGCCAGGCCTAGAGACAGGAGTACCAAGATTCAAATCTGACCTCAGACACTTCCCAGCTGTGTGACCCTGGGCAAGTCACTTGACCCCCATTGCCTACTCTTACCACTCTTCTGCCTTGGAGCCAATACACAATATTGACTCCAAGATGGAAGGTAAGAGTTTAAAAAAAAAAAGAGTTAGGCTACTAAAGGTGTTTGTATTGATGATTGTAAAACCACAGTTCAGTACTGTTTGAGAAATGGAGAATAAAAGAGTGGCTTGAAGCCCAAAGGTGAATTACAAAGCAGTAATCATCAAAACAATCAGGTACATATAATGAAATGGATTAGGGCTAAGTGACTTTAGCAATCTAGTGTTTGATAAAACCAAAGATCCCAGCTTTTGGGATAAGAACTCACTATTTGACAAAAACTGCTGGGAAAACTGGAAAATAGTATGGCAGAAACTAGGTATAGATTGATATCTCACACCCTATGCCAAGATAAGGTCAAAATGGGTATATGATTTAGATATAAAGGATGATAATAGAAGTAAATTAGGAAAACATAGGAGAGTTTACCTGTCAGATCTATGGAGAAAGGAAGAATTTATAACCAAATAAGAGGCAGAAAACATTTTAAGATATAAAATGAATCATTTCGACTATATAAAATTAATAGGGTTTTGTACAAACAAAAACAATGTAACCAAAATTAGAAAAGGAAATAGTATACTGAGGGAAATTTTTTCACAAATTTCTCTGATAAAGGTATCATTTCTCAAATATATATGTGTGTATGTATGTGTATATATATATATATACATATATATATTTATATATATATATATGGAACAAGGTCAATTTTTTTTTTTTAAACCCTTACCTTCCGTCTTGGAGTCAATACTGTGTATTGGCTCCAAGGCAGAAGAGTGGTAAGGGTAGGCAATGGGGGTCAAGTGACTTGCCCAGGGTCACACAGCTGGGAAGTGTCTGAGGCCAGATTTGAACCTAGGACCTCCCCTCTCTAGGCCTGGCTCTCAATCCACTGAGCTACCCAGCTGCCCCTACAAGGTCAATTTTTAAGAATACTAGCCATTGTATTTGATAAATACAATCAACAAATGGTCAAAAGATGTGAATAAGCAATTTTCAGATGAAGAAATCAAAACTATGAATAACCATATGAAAAATGTTCTAAATTACTCTTGATTAGAGAAATGAAAATTAAAACAGTTCTGTGGTACCACTTCATATCTATCAGATTGACCAATAAAGAAAAGTGATAAATGTTGGAAGGAATGTGGCAGAATTGGGACACTAATGCATTGTTGGTGGAGTTATGTACTGATCTAATCATTTTGGAGGGCAATTTGGACCTTTGATACCCTTTGATCCAATAATACCATGACTAGTTTTGTATCCCAAAGACTGTAAAAAAGGGGGGAGGGGAGAAGGACCTATTTGTACAAAAATATTTATAGCAATCCTTTTTGTAGTGGCAAAGAATTGGAAACTGAGGGGATATCTATCAATTGGAATGGCTCAACAAATTTTTGTATATAATGGTGATGGAATATTGTGCTGTAAGAAATGAACAGGGTGATTTCAGAAAGAGTGGAAAGACCTACATGAACTGATGCAGAATGAAATAAGCAGAATCAGGTGAACATTGTACACAGTAACAGCAGTATTGTGGGATGATCAACAGTGAAAGACTTAGCTACTCTTAGCAATACAATGATCCAGAACAATTCTGAAAGACTTATGACAAAGAATGCCATCCACTTCCAGAGACAGAACTGTTGGGAGTCAGGATCCAAATCAAAGCATATGATTTTTCACTTTAGTTTATTTGCGTTTTTATTTTGAGGTTTGAGTTTTATATGAGGATCTTCTTACAATGATGAACAATATGGAAATATGTTTTGCATGTACATCCCAGATCAATTTGCTTACCATCTTAGGGAAGGGAGGGAGCTAGACAATTTCGATCTTATAATTTCAGAAAACTTATGTGGAAGATTTTTATTACTTGTAATTGTTAAAATAAAACATCTTTACAAAAAAGAAGCCTAAAGATGAACAAAGCTGTGAATTTCAAAAGGGGAATTAAAGGATATTTTCTGGAAACTATTAGAATAGCAAGGTTGATGTCAATTTAAAGGTAGTTAGGTGCTACAGTGGACAGAGCACTGGACCTAGAATCAGGAAAACCTGAGTTCAGATTTGGCCTCATACACTTACCAGCTCTGTGACCTTGGAGAAACAACTTAACCTCTCTTTGCCTCAGTTTCTTCAACTATAAAATAAAATAATAGCTCCTGTCTCCCAGGATTATGAGAACCAAATGAGATAATATTTGTAAGTGCTTAGCATGATGCTTAGCATCTAGTAGATACTACATAAATGCTTATTCCATTACACCCGCTCCTTTCATTTATTCCATAATTCTTAGTTAATGGTTTGTGATCATTTAGTGAAAAAAGAAAATCTCAATCATTTTAATAGAAGCCAAAATAACTTCATTTGCTACTATAGATTAAAAGAGCAGGGCAATGCTGTGGTCATAGCGTGTTTGGATTTCTTCAGGGTATTTGATGGAGTTTCTAATGATATATTGTGGGCAAATTGTAGAAGCATGAGTTAGGTTAAGTGCAGTTAGACATAATTGTGAGGCATCATGCCTAGAGTGTTTTAATGAAATGATGCCAACCCATAGGAACTGATGAAATCTCCAAGTGAAATATTATTATAGGAAGATAAGAGGAGATGAGAAGAGGGCCTAGGATAGAATCATGGAAAACATGTGAAGTTAGCAAATAGCAAAGTTGCTTAAAGAAAATAAAGTTAATACATGAATAGAAACATTGATAAAATAGCTTCTGAATTCCATTCAAACTCATAAATTGTATGCTTCTGTTATTCTGTGCCATGGTCAAAATATAATTTGTTCCATTGTGATTCTGTTCTTGCACACCACATTTAGGCTAATACCTTTTTAATATACTAATAAATTACAGGAATCCTAGATGAATATGAGATGAAGGATGTGGAAACAATTGAAAAAATAAATACTGCATTATCACTAGAAGATGTTTTAGAGAGGATTCCTATTTAAATACAGGAATTGTACTAGCCTAGATGATCCCCAAGGTCTCATTGAGCTATACAATTACTTCTTTTTTACCTGGATAAGTGAAGACTTCAGGGGAGGATGGTGCTAGTTCCAAATATTTGAAGGACTGTTACATAGAAAAAGTGAACATATTCTTTGAAGTTCAAGAAAGCTACTCTAAGAAGTTAGGTTTATGAGAATTTTGACAATATAAGGAAGAATTGTCTTACTTGTCCACATGGATCACCTCACAAAGCAAAGAATTTCCTGTCACTAAAAGTATTAAATAGAAGCTGGATAATCATATATACGAGATGTCATAGAGGGTTTCCATTATTATCTGGGTGTTGGGCTGTATATAATTTAATGTCCCTTCCAACGAAAATTCTGTTGTTATTGCTTTCTGTAACTCTTTACTTTTTTGTCCTCTCTGAGCTTTCAAAAGTTGATATTAGGATACTGAATAATGTGCTAGTCCTGGAGTTGTTTTAAGGTTGTCTAAATTATTGAGGAATATTCCAAAGTATAGGTCTCCTTGAACTTCTCTGTTTTTTTTTCCTCCTCTCATTTTCATGATATGAAAGATCAGGTACAATTAGAAACTAAAGATCAATGAGTATTAAGCCAAAAAAAAAAAGGAAAAATAAAAACTATAGAACAAGATGAAGTAAAGGAAAAATATAAATTCTGCTTCTTTCTTTGATCTATTATATAAATCTATTATCTAACACTTTATAATACCCAAGTTTATTCATTCACAGCAATATAGTGAAGTTTTACTAGGAATCTAGTTAAAGAGATAATTTTAAAAAGTGCTGAACATGTAGTATAAGTGCTTAATAAATGCTTGTTAAATGAGTATTGAAAAGATAAATTGCAGGAATTGCCATCATGTTATCCTTTGTTTCTGTTTCAGGATGTATGACAATATTACCTACAATCCTGTTTCTGATTGCAAGAATATTGAAAGACACAGCAATTAAATCTGGAGATAACCAAGTACCTCTCCCAGTCAGTGCAGCCCTACAAGGAATTAAAAATATTGTGACTCTTTCAATGGCCAAGACTGATCAAACTCAAAAGCAATGGACTGATCTAATTCGTAGCACCCTTGCATGTATCCTAGAATATTCTCAACCAGGTAACCTAATCAGAATTGTATAATATGTCTCTCAGGTCCACAAATTTATTAATTCATTCAGGTGAATGAGTACTTTTTGAGTTATTTCTGTACCTTTCTCTAAGTTACAGATTTTACTGTTTACAGTGAAGCAAAGTAATAAAAAAGTTTTTAGTTCTCATGTACCTGTCCTACCACTCAAGTAAAGGTTTTATTTCTACTATATAGCAAATAGAGAACAGATATTTTTTAAAACCCTAAACAATAGCATAATTTTTACTTCTAAAAGTCCTTACCTTTAAAACCAAAATTGAGTTTATTGGATAGCTCAAAAAAATGGAATCACTTTTGTTTGTTACTAACTAAAGTTGAGATAACATGATGATTTATATTGTATATTCCATTCATATTTGATGTTCTTTGTTCAGAGAAAATGATTACCTTACTTGAATTAGAAACATAGTTCAATGCTGCTTAAATAATATTTTCTAATTATATCTATGGTAGAGGAATGTTAATAATTAGCAATTTTTTAAGACTTCATGACTAAGACGACCCTAATCCATTGATAGGACAATTTGTTCTTATGAAATTACCTGTGGTAATAATCTAGAACAGTGGTGTCAAATTCAAATAGAAACATTGCCTACTAAATTGTACATATAATCCCTGTGGGACACATGTTGACTTAGTTTTCAAATGTAATCTATATTTTGTTATGTTTCACTTTATTTTGTTAAATATTTCCTATTTGCATCTTAATATGGTTTTATTCCCAGTTACATTGTAATCTGGTTCAGGGTACACTCAGGAGTGTTGTAGATGACTTGTTTGATGCTTCTACTCTAGAAGAGTAGCCTTGATCTTCGTTAGAAACTTCCCAGGAGATACATTCAGATTTTCAAACAGGAAGAAGGGCCACTGCTATGAATGCAAGTAATCATTGATTTGTAGGATAGGTGAATATCAATTATGAAAGTTCTATTTTTCCACTAATTGAAGGAATATTACAACAAGGTTAGAGAGGAAGGTAATCCTCAGATGTAATAAAACTCACTACTAAGAACATAGCATTATTTAACAATTTGAAAATAAGAGAAATTAACATTTACTCATATAATCATTTGTAGGCATTTTTATTTTTCTTACTTTCCTTTGTTCTTGTCAATTGAAGTTAGACTTTATTTTGAAGGGAAACAAGTTTAATTACTTTAATAATAAAAGTACTCATTTGGTCCACTTCGCTCTTGAAGGATTTTATATAATCTGTTATGAATAAAATGTTTTCTTAATTTTTTAATATTCTAATAAAATTAATGAGGACTAAAAGTTCTTAAAATTATATACTTATCAGAAAAATACTGATCTCTGATAAACTTATTAACACAATGATAGCATGGCTTTACTTTAATAAAATAAAATATAAAATATTTAAAATTACAATACTATGATCAGTTTAAATTTACCTCATTGTTCCTACTATAAGTCTCAGTTCCTTTTCATTAGTGAGTTGCCTTTTCTATATATTTCTCATTTTTTGGAGTTACTGATCTCTTCCTATACAACAACAAAAACAAAACAGTTTTTGCCAATATGGCTTTGTAATTCTTATCATAATGGTTTATTTAATTAATGATTGGTATCCTCATTAGTAGAGCTATCATAACAAAATTGGTAGAGACTTTATTCATGGCAAAATACTATTCATTGTTTGGAGAAGTTGCTATAAGTTAGCCATAACACACAAATATAGCTGGCCAGTCTGACTGGTGATATCCAAATAGGGACAAAGAGGCAAGCATGAAGTGGTGCCTAGGAACTCCAGATCTTATAAACTGAGTTGGTATGCTTTTTGAAAAATAAATTTGTTTCATTATTGATTCAGTTACTTATTCTGTAGTGATTTTACATTAAATGAAGGATATATTTATTCTTATATTAATTCTAGGAACTTTAAAATTTGGCAGAGTAAGCAACATTGAGAGTATTGGACTGTCTGTGATCTAAATCCTTGGAAAGAGGAACCATGTTGATGAAATCATAAATCATTGGAGTATTGGGGTCATGGAACCATTTTTTGAATGTTATTAATGAGCTTATTCTACCTACTAGAATTGTCTCATATTCATTTTATCAAATATTTGAAAGGGAGAAACACCAGGTATTAAGAATCACCTGAAATTTTTTTCCAAACTCCAGTTAAAAAAGTATGGTTATAATTAAAGAAATTGTGCCAAATTGCTTTTTTGGAAGTCTGTGGAAGTGTGTAGTCTTTCAGTGCAGAGTAAATAAATATGGTATTGCCCTTAGATGTCTTTGATTTTTTAAATCAGTTAGCCTAAAAGATTTTGTTTTTAGAAGCTTGCATTTAATCTTTAATAACTTAAAATTTCCTAATGAATTATATAATTTTTCTTTAGTTCTGTTTTCATCAGTTATGCTCTGCATTTAAATCTGTTATCTTTTGAGTTCCTATTTTAGTTAGCAGAATTTATACTTAGTTTTTGTTATATTGTTGATGAATTATATTGCAGTTATTAATATAACAATAATTTATACTAACATGATAGTTTTGTATGCAATGCCCCTTTTCACAACAATCTGGTCTGATAAATAGTATAAATACTATTAACCCTATTTTACAGGTGAGGAAAAAGAAACCCTTAATAGGTTGTGACATATTCATAATTATACAAGTAAATATCTGAGATAGGATTTAAACCAAGATCCCTAGCTGAACTCCAGGATTCCATCTATTTTATCATACTCTCTTACCTCACCAGAATAATCACAATAAAGTACACATGGTACACACAAAAAATAAAGTGAACAAGGTATATGGCAGGACTTCTTAATGAGTGCTCCATTAATGTGATTGGGGAAAAAAAGCCTACATCTTTATTTTCAGTGTCCCCTTGCTGAAATTTGATATTTCTTTCAATTATGGATGTAGGAAGCAAACATTCTAAGAAGTGGTCAAGCAGATGGTTAAAGATGTCCATGACACAAAAAAGGTCTCTGGTATGGTATTTGGTATCTTCCAAAGAATCCTCATGTGCAGACCTGACTAGCAAGATAGCTGCTCTGCTTATAATAACTTTTATTAGTTGTTATTAATTCATTGTAAGTGGATTCATTCAGTATTTCAATTTTTAAGTAAATATGGAAGGTCACTACTCTCCTTTTGTTTTCATTTTCAGAAGATTCAATGCCTATTCCTGATGAAGTGAGCATGCTTACAGCTATTGCACTCTTCCTATGGTCTGCTAGTACTGAAATAATTGGAGTCCAGTCATTACAGAATGGCTGCATGAACAGATTTAAAAATGCATTGAATTCTTGTGATCCATGGGTAAGTTATACTAATTTTTTCATGAAATTTGATGCCAATCTATCATGGATATTTTGAGTAGATTTATTTGCAAAATTCAAAAAATCAAACAGTGGTATGTAAAATTTATAAATGTAATACAAATTGATATGAGTATCATAGTATATTAATTTTTGAATGAAGAAGTAAAAATAAGATTTGATTAGATATGGACCTAGCCAAGATGGTGGCATAAAAGGAAACCGTAGTCTGGTTCCTCTAATAGCTCTTCCAACAATGTTCTGAGAGAAGTTCTAGTCTAAGTAGTGATATGAAATTTATGAAGAAGTTCCATTGAGTCATCTTTCCAATACAAAATCACATATACAACTGCAAAATGAGTAATAAGGGCAATTACTATGGAGTAAGGGTGAACTGGAATTATGGAGCCATACCCTAGAATTATAATAGAACCTTATGGTCTGTCCCTCTGAACCCAGAGAGGGCATCTTGGAGCTATAAGAAGTCTGCTGAGCTGTTGCTTTAAGCCAGAAAAGGGGATATCAAAGCCAGCCCATAGTATCAGAACAGGGCCCAAAATCAGGACACTAAATAAAATAGTGGAGAACTATACCAAGTGAATACATTCATCTCTGAAGTATGCAAAGTCTAGCATAGACTATATCCCAATTCAGGAAGTAAGTTTGGAAAATGAATAAATTTTAAAAGCTCTCGTAATGCCATGGTTGCCTAAGATACAAACCCAGAAAAGAAGAACAACTCCAAAATACATTTAAGCAAAGCCTCCAGGGAAAAAAAACTATAGCTTGGTCACAAAATCAGTTAGAATTCCTAAAAGAAATGAAGCAAGAGTTATTTTTAAGAGTAAAAAAAATGGCATTATAAAGGAAACAAAAATGCCTGAGAAAAAATTGGTGGAAAAATGATAGTTTTAGAGGACAAGCTTGGAAATAAAATCAACAAATGGTTCAAAATCCTACTCAAGAAACAGGCTCCCTGAAACAGACAAACCAGACAGAAAGTAGTGAATCCACAAGACAATAAAAAAATGTTAAAACAAAGAAAAGAAATGAAAAAAGTAGAAAATACAAAGTATTTCATATATAAAACAAATTAATTAGAAAACAGATTAAGAAGAGATCATTTAAGACTCATTAAACTACCTGAAAGCCATGACCAAAAAGAAAGACTCTGGATATCATATTACAAGAAATCATGGGGGAAAATACCCAGATATATTAGAAGATTGCAAAATTAAAAAAAAATCCACCAATCACCTCTTGGAAAAAAAACCCAAAATGAAAACTCCTAGGAACATAATTGCCCAAATTCAGGTCAAAGAAAAAATATTGTAAATCCAGAAAAAAAAGAGTTGAAATATTAAACAGTCAGAATCATACAGGACTTAGCATCTACCACTATCAAGCTGTGGAGAACATGGAATGAGTTATTCCAGAAAGCAAAAAAAATAAAGGTATACAACCAAGAATAACTTACCTAGGAAGGTAAGTATCCAACTGGGGTGGGGGTGGGGGGCATTTTCAGTGAAATAGAGTACTTCCAAGCAATCCTAATGAAAAGATTAGTACTGAATAAGGAACTTTGAAATAAAAAAATGAGAATAGAAAGCAACATAAAAAAGTAAATACAAGTGAACAATTTTAAGAGAGCTTATCAGGATAAACAATTTGTATTCTAATAAATTTTCAGCATTTCTATTACCAACCAAACCCAGCAGGAAATACTATAAAGAGAAATTCCATTTAAAATAACTATGGAATATATAAACTCCTTGGGACACACATACTAATACTAAGATACACATAGAACCTATATATATACAATTACAAAATAATGTTAATATTATTTACATGGTCAATTACATTTATAATTGTTTTAATATTAAACTAGCCTGTATTCCTGGTATAAACCAAACCTGGTCATAGTGTATAATCTTTGTGATATGTTGTTGTGGTGTTTTTACTAATAGTTTAATTTTTTTTTTGTTTTTTTTGCTTTAGTTTTCATTAGAGATATTAGTCTGTTGTTCATTTTCTCTAGTTTTGGTATCAAGACTATCTCTCTCTCTCTCTCTCTCTCTCTCTCTATATATATATATATATATATATATATATCTTAAATGTAATTTGGTAGTGTCCCTTCTTTTGTTATTTTTGCATATAGTTTATATAATAATGGAATTAGTTGTTTAGTGAACATTAGATAGAATTCACTTGTAATCTATGTGCTTTTTTAAAAAAGGATTTCACTTGTTCAATTTCTTTTTTTATGATTGTGATTTTGAATTCTCTGGTTTATATATTTTTTAAAATTCATGCATTTAAGTTGTCAGTTTGTTGGCATATAGTTGGGCAAAATTATTTCTAATATCATTTATTTCTTCTTTTGTTTTGAATTCTCCTTTTCCATTTTTGATACTGGTTATTTTGTACCATCTTAACTTTCCTTTCCCCTTCTTAGTATAGCCATTCCCTTCTCCCTTTCTTCTTTCAACCTCATCAGAAGAAATCTATAGCCAGTTTTACCACCAAAGGGCTTCTTTGCCTAGGCCCCTTCCATTGTTTAAGCAAGCATGATCTGCCAGCCTGCTTTGCCCTTCTGTCTTATACCAGACATGTACCACGTGTGTCCACCTACATTCGATAATATCTCCTCCTTTGAGTTTCATTTGGTACATATTATCACCTATGCAGTTTTATGGTATTTATAGTTCACAGGCATCCAAGATACTCTCCTTTCTTCATCAATGGGTTCAGACCCTGATTCACAGTCTTACATATTCCTGAAATTACAATAATCTCCCAATTCTTCAATTTATTCATTCATGAACTCTTCCCATATCTCACTATAGCTATATATATATATATATATATATATATATATATATATATATATAGATAGATAGATAGATAGATAGATAGATAGATAGATATTATGATAACATTGATTTTCCTATCACAAATATTCTGCATCCATGTTCATAAATTCTGAAATTCCTTTATCTGATCACAACCTGTTATTATTCTACTTTACCTCTTCTTCCTCACTAAAACCTCTAATCCCTTGAACTTTCACTTCTTTCCCATGCCATCACTCCTACTGCATTGCACATATATTCTCTTTTCTTCCTCATCTTAACCCTTTCTGGTGAACCAGTTCAACTCTATACTGTTCTCTTTTTTAGGGTCCCATACCTCCCTTGTTCTATAGGAGATTTTGCCCTTTCAAATTTCAGAATTGAATTACTTCCCCTATCTACTGCCTTCACTCCTATTCATGTGCTGCTGAACAAAATTGAAAAAAAATGAAATTAAGCTGAGTACACTATAAGTTTATGTTATATAATCTCAATTGGAACCTCAAGAGCAAGGAATCTTTTTTCAGTTCTCTAATCAATTCACTATACCACTCACCTCAGTAGCTTTTCAAAATCTTTTCATCACTTCTCAAGCTCCCCACAGTACTCCATCCTCCTATGATCTCAGCTGAGATCCTTGCCTCATATTTCCTTGGAAAAAAATTGGGATCATTGGCAAAAAACTCCCTCTTTTCCACTCCTCAATTGACAGCATCCAGATGTTTTCTGTCATTCTTTACTCTCCCTCTGTTTCATATAAAGAATTGACCTGTCTTAACAAGATAAATTTCTTTTTTTTTAAACCCTTACCTTCTGTCTTAGAATCAATGTGCATTGTTTCCAAGGTGGAAGAGTGAGGGCTAGGCAATGGGGGTTAAGTGACTTGCCCAGGGTCACCCAGCTAGGAAGTGTCTGATGCTAGATTTGAACCCAGGACCTCCTGTCTCTGGACCTGGCTCTCAATCCACTAAGCCAGCTAGCTGCCCCATGATAAACTTCTTTATATGTATTAGTGACCCCCTTCCATCTTGTCTTCTTTAGTAGATTTTCTCCTTTTATCATTACTATTCCCTCACTAATATTCAGTCCTCCCTGTCTACTGGCTGCTTCCATAATGCCTACAAATATGTCTGTGTCTCCCCTGCCCCATCCTTAAAAAAGACTTTCACTGAAATGATACAGAATGAAGTGAATAGTATAAAGAAAACAATGTATTTTATTGTGATATCATAAAGAAACATAACTTCAATAACTCTGGAACTCTGTTCAAGGCAATAACCAACAACATCTCCAAAGGACCCATGGTGAGGCATGTGACCTAACTTTTCATAAAGAGATGATAAGAGTTAAAATGTCAAAGGAAGCCACTGTGTAGACTTGTTTTGCTTGCCTGTTTATTTATCACAAACGACTTTTTTCTGTCTTCTGTTTCAGGGCAGGGATAGGAGAGAGAAGGGGGCTAGCAATGGTGAAGCTAGTTAAAAGAACACAAAAGGCAGAAACCATTGAAACATTTTTAAAAGTGCATAGAGAACAAAAAGTTCAGGGACAGGAAAAAACAGGCAGAATGGTTGTAAAAGTAATCTACTAAATTTATTATGTACTTTAAGAAAAAGCAAGTGGTACCATAGTTTCATAGATAATCCTCTTTGTATTATACTTTGTATATGGAAATGCTGTTTTTTGGTGTGAATTCCAAATTAAATTTTTTGCAAACTTTAAAGCAGCTAATTGGTGTGATGCTTAGAGCTCGAAACCTGGAGTCAGAAAGACTTGAATTCAAATCAGCTTCTGATTCTTACTAGGGGTGTGACTCTGAGTCAGTCCCTTAGCTTCTGTCTACTTCAGTTTACTCAACTGTAAAATGGGGATAATAATAGTACCTACCTCGCAAGGTTGTTGTAAGAATCAAATCAGATAATATTTGTAAAACTTTTTTATAAGCCTTCAAGCACTATATAGCTAATTGTTTTTGTTCATTCATTCAGTCATATCCAACTCTTTGTGATGCTATTTGGGGTTTTCTTGGCAAAGGTATTGAAGTGGCTTGTCATTTCCTTCTGCAGCTCATTTTACAACTGAGGAAACTGATGCAAATTAAGGGATAAATGACTTGTCCAGGGCCACACAGATAGTATCTGAGATGGCTCTCTAATTTAAACTCAAGTCTTCTTTGACTCCTCGCTTGGTCCTCTGTTAACTGCTCTAATTAGTGCTTATATAAATGCTAGCTTATTATTATTTTAAAAAATTGTGTTAATGCAAATTTGTTCTTTGAAAATTTATTTGGTTTTGTCCAACTGTTCTTTCTAATATGACAGAATATGAATAGAAAGAGAACCCAGAGGGTCAGTAAACCAACTTATACTTGAAGAAATAATGTGGTAAAGTGGAAAGAACACTGGCTCTAGAGTCAGAACCTAGATTTAAATCGTCCCTCTAATCTGTCTTGCCTTTATGACCTTTGGCAAATTCTTTAACTTCCTTAGATCTCCATATTAAATATGGAGAATCCAACTGAATGTATTGCTTAAGATATAGTCTGACCAGGGTAGAATAGAGTGAGACTATTTTTTGGTCCTGGACCAGACTTCAACCTATTAATACCACCTCCATTTCATTAGCTTACTTGGCTGCCATATTATGCCATATGCTCTTATTGAACTAGTATTCCACTAAAACTCCTCAGATCTTTTTTTCATTTAGTCTAACTATATTCTCCTTAAATGTCTGTTCTCTCATTTGGAGGCATAATTGTTGTTGTGCTTTGTTCTTCCTTGTTGCTATTTCTCCTCTTTACTTACTCATTTTTTCATGATTTGGGGGTGTTGTTTTATTGAGAGAATTTCCTTCCCCTCTTTTTCCTTTTATTTTGTTTGGCACATTTGCCATCTTCCTTGCCTTATAAAGGTAGAGTTGCATAATGGATAAAATGCTGGACTTGAAGTCATGGAAACCTGGGTTCAAATCCATCCTTAAGAACTTATTAGTTGGGGGTGGGGGGGCAACTGGGTCGCTCAGTGGATTGAGAGCCAGGCCTAGAGATGGGAGGTCCTAGGTTTGAATATGACTTCAGACACTTCTCAGCTGTGTGACCCTGGGCAAGTCACTTGACCCCCATTGCCTAACCTTACCACTCTTCTGCCTTGAAGTCAAGACAGAAGGTAAGGGATTTATTTAAAAAAAAAAAAAAAAGAATTTATTAGTTGTATGATCCTTAGCAGTCACTTGTCTCAATCCCAGTTTTCTTAATCTGTAAAATGAGCAGAAAAATGTGACCTATCTCACAGGGGTATTATGATCTAAATTCATATATCTATAGCTATATATTTCATTCATGTATTTGTTTTATATAAAGTGCTTTGCAATTCTTAAAGCCTTATTATCTGTTTATCCAAGTGGAGAATGATTGCCCCCTTCTCAAATTTGACCAGAACTCTCAGTATGGATTTCTCATTTTTCTCAATTATATTTTATTTATGTAATTTATTTTTGTAATATGTGTATTTGCCATATCCACTTGGGATGGTTATAATCTTTGCATTCTTGTCATCTAGGATAGTACCTTACACATATGCCAGTGCTTAATAAATGTTTTTTAATTGAATTGAGATTCTTTTTTTAGGCTTTTATAAATACAATGTCCATAATTTCTCATTATCTGACTTTATTTTTTAAAAAGTTTTTTCATTTTTTGCACTTTTAATGACCAAATCCTTCAAGATATTTTATTTCGATTCATTTATATTTTTAAATTTCCTTTCCTTTTTGAACTTTAAGTAATTTACTCATTTAATCCTTGGTGATATGTTTTCCTTATCCTTTCATTTAAAAATGAAGAATCTTTCTAGGATTCCTTTTATAGAAGTATGTGTGTGTGTGTGTGTGTGTGCATGCATACATGTGTATGTGTGTGTGTATACACACTTTTGGAGAGAGAGGAGTGCCAAATATTTTATTGAGTTTCTATTTTTACTTTGCAATATTACTTCATTTTTTTTAGCATTCCAAAAAGTCATAGTGTGTTTATATTGTAAACATCAGAACTGAAACACAACTTAATTGATAAATTATGTTTATTTTCTATAGGTTCAAGCAAAGTGCTACCAGCTTCTTCTTTCAGTCTTTCAGCATTCCAATCGTGCCCTTTCAACTCCCTACATCCATTCATTAGCTCCAATAATGGTTGAAAAACTAAAAGCTGTTGAAAGGAGCCGGCCAACTAGTAGTACAGAGCTTTTAGCTGTTCAAGAAGGAATCAAAGTTCTTGAAACACTGGTTGCCCTTGGTGAAGAGCAGAACAGTAAGTATTTTGTTTTCTTGTTTAAAACAAACTGAAAAGCTTTTTGAGTCCAAAAGAGAAGTTTCTTTTTATTAGACACAGGAAGTTGAAATATTAAAATGACTAGAATGCTGCAAAAAACCCTCAGTTTTTTTATAGGTAAGGACTAGTATGAAATTTGATGTTGAAGTATGTGTGGCTTTGAATAGGAAATTAAAAATGAATCAAATATTGAATGGTAACTGTGTTCTTTTATTTTCTAGAGGCATACTGATTAGGTACTAGGGAAAATAAATGTGTTTGATTAGAATTTTAAAACATAATATTCTGGTTTTATCTATAGAGGTTTATAACTGGAATAGTTTATATAATCAGATTAGTTTAAGAATTTAATCAAATTATGAAAAAACATCAAAGTTTGAAATCTGAAAATTGACTTTGCAGTTTTAATCACTGAAAAAAACAACTACAAATCTATTTAATCAGCATGTTCAAAACTTTGGGAAGATAGGATGGTATAGTAGATAGAAAACTGGACTCAAAGTCTGAAGACCTGGATTTAACTTTTTTAGAGTGTAACATTGGTAAAGTCATCAAGTCCAGGGAATTGGACTACATGGCTTCAAATATTCCTTTTAGCTATACTATTAAATGATTAACTATGATTCCTGATCTTATTTCTCTTTTATTATGATTACATATATTTATATTTCCTCTCTATATTCTCCCTATATAGTTTATGTTTCTTTATTCTACACATAATATTACAGCTTTCTCTTTTGAATATATATAAATAAAATTAGACAGAGAATTGGGAAAATTAGAATTTTTAAGTGTTTTTTGGATAGGGAGTGTGGAGTGCTGGTTTCGCTAGTATACAGCTGTCGATGCTTTCATTTTCTCTCCTGTAAAATGGAGATCATCCCTCTCCTCTTAGGGTTATCATGAAGATAAAGTGAAATATTAATAATAGGCATCAGCTAGGTAGCACAGTGGATGGAGAGCCAGACCTGGAGTCTAGAAAACCTGGGTTCAAACATGGCCTTAGACACCTCCCTACTGTGTGACCCAGGACAAGTTATTTAACCCCAATTTCCTAGTCCTTGCCACTCTTCTGTCTTAGAATTGATACTATAATAGAAGGTAAGGGTTTGAAAAAAAAGAAATAGTAATGATAATAACTCAAATTTATTGTAACACTTTAAGTTGTACAAAATAAAGCACTTTGAAAAAAGTGTTATATTACTCAGTATTATTGTTATTATCACTACTTTTGTACTTTAGATTTTAAGTAAAAAATGGTCCAAACTAAAATAATGGTGCAAATAGAAAGGAAGAGACAAATTTGAGAGATACTTTGAAAACAGGATCAATAGTAAATTTCTGGAGAGGAAAATGAGAATCTGTAGTAGGATTTGAACTTGAGTCTTGTGCCCTATCCACAACACCACTCTGCTGCCTAGTGGTTTTTTTCCTCATGTTTACTTCATAGATCTTTAGTAGTAAATGTTAAATATTCTTTTAAATTTAATAGCAATCATTTTTGTAGACTTGGAAGTACACATTTTCTTACCTTATAAATCTAGTTCCCAGGCTAGACACCTTTGATTTATTTTTGACTCTTCCCCTTCTACATCCTAGCTAGCCAGCCACTTTCTTTCCTTCTTTTTTTTTGAATAACCCTTACCGACTAGGCTGGTGATGGCAAACCTATGTCACGTGTATCAGAACTGACATGTGTAGCCATTTTCAATGACATGCGGCCACATGCAGCCACATACAGAGAAGTATGGGCCTGCATGCCAAGGATGAAACATTTGCCGTATATAGTGTAGCCACTCTGTGCCCCATAGATGACAATTCTACCTATATTAATTTACCTATTTTTGTTTATTAAATACAGTTACATATTACAATTATACATGTTTGTTATTTAAACTATAAATATTGTGAAATTTTGGCTTTTTCTTGAAGTGACACACCACCCAAGTTATGCTCGATTTTGGGGGGAATTTTGACACACCAAGCTTAAAAGGTTGCCCATTACTGGACTAGGCAATTGGGGTTAAATGACTTGCCCAAGATTGCTAGAAAGTGTCTGAAGCTAGATTTGATCCTAAGGGCTTCTGGGCTAAGATGGCTGCAGTGTAGAAGGAACTTCACAACTCTTCCTACTACCAATCATAACAAAGCATCTCAAAAGGACAAAAATCAAAATCAGACGAGGGAAGGGGCTCTGCCAAGCGGTGCAGCGTTGAAGGTAAACAGGGTTTAGGCATATCCATGCTATAAGGGGGTAAAATTACACTTACCAAAGTGTGAATTGATCACCCTTCCCCCACACCATCTACCACGACAGAGTCAATTGGCGGGGGCAATCTCTAAATTCTCTGGAGCTGGCTGAGGGCACCACAGTCTTATCCCAAAGACAGTACAAAGCCTTGGCAGGGAGACTTGGGACCCCATCCGAGTGTGGGAGCAGAGATAGTGCAGAGATGGGCTGCCCATAGGAGACACTGGAGAATTGAAAAATAGCCTCAGGGCAAAACCCACTCTGTAGCTCCGCTACACTGAGAGTTGCCTGCCCTCCTCACTCAGACTTCTGGCTGAGAATGAAAGATAAAACTAACACAGCAATGGCCACCCAAGAACTACAAAACCTAAGTATCCAAAAGAGTAAGATACAACAAAGAAAGCCTCTGACATTGGATAACTTCAACGGAGAAAAGAAGCAAAGTACAGAGGCAACAGCAAAGAGTGACAAACAAGCAAACACATCCAAACTTCCCCCCCACCCCCCAATGGAAATTGGTCACAAGCTCTTGAGGAACTCAAATTGGAATTCAAGAACCAAGTAAGAAAGATAGAAGAAACTTGGGAAGAAAGATGGGAAATAGAAATGCAAGTAATTAAAAAAGAAAATAATAGTTTAAAAGACAGAATCTCCCACTTAGAAAAGGAAGCATAGAAATCACATGAAGTACTACGCAAATTGGAGACCAGAATTGACCTGTTGGAAGCCATGAAAAGCAGGTTAGACCAAACCAAAAAGGAAAATCAAAAGATCATAGCTGAAAACCAGTCTCTAAAGACTGGAATTGGGCAAGGAGAAGCTAATGATCTCACAAGACAGCAAGAATTAATAAAGCAAAATCAAAAGAATAGATTTGATCCCAAGATGTCCCATCCCCAAGACTGACTCTCTATCCATAGAATCACCTAGCAGCCCTGCCAATCACCTTTTTTAAAAATCAGTTACTGTTATAACTAACTTCTTTGATACTTCTGTGGGAGTCATCCTTTCATTTTGTTCCTACTGAGAAGCTTTATTGCAGACCTTCACCATTTCACTCCTGTATAATTACACTGGCCTCAAAGTTTTTTCTGTAAGTCTAAGTTCTTTACATTCAATTTGATTCCACATACTACTTCATATGCCACTTCCATAATATAGTTTTAGAAGACAGAGGAAGAAATGGTGGTATGTGGTTTATACATTTAATAGTGGTCTCATTTGGGGTGAAAGTCTAGTGGTACCAGGCCCTTTCTACTAAAAAATATTTGCAGTGCCTTGTGATTGATCAAGTTTAACTTTTTGATTGGCTTCTTAATCATTGTCAACCAGTTGGAAGTTATCAATCCAATCCCCAGTAACTCCCAAACAAAAATTAAGGCTAAAAAATATTTCTCATCAGTAATAAATACTGAGTCTATACTTTGTGTTTGTTATGTGGTAATCAGCAAAAGAAAAAAATTTTCTGCTTCTATAAAACTTTTATTCAAAGATCGCTACACTTAAATGGACACAGAGAAAGTAAAGTGGTAATTAAGACAAAATTTTTTTCAGATAGGTTACATTTAACATGTCATTAAGGAAGGAAGCAATTCAAATTATAGATGGTTTTAGCTTTGAAGTCTTTTTTTTTTTCTATTGCTGAAGGTTTGGAGGGAAGAAAAGAGATTGGGATGCACGAAAGGAGTTTAGAAAAGGAGTAAAGGGAAAGCAACTTGTAATTTTACATAAATGACTAATAATTGAGATTTTCACATCTGATGCACAAGTTTTTGTCATGAGATACCTAAGCAATTGGCCATTATAAATTTTTGCCTTCCTTATGAAGGAAATCTTTGGAAATTAGTGATGTTTTGTGAATTTTTCTTTACTCAGAATCCAAAAAAATAAACCCCAACCAATTTTCTTAATTTGATTTAACTGATTTATTTTATTAATAAAAAATTATACAAAGAGACAAATTTATAATAAAGTATGGTCTCTATTAATATATCTGGATTCTCTAGTTCAATAAATTTGATTTTTAACAAGTATAGTATTTTTTTATGATTTTTATTTATGGTATTATGACATTTAATCAGTGTTTGATAAAAGTTGCAAGAATTACAAAACTGAGGTATGGATTTAATCTTATCTAGTTACTTGAATTTGATAATAATTAAACTACCTTTTGCTCCATTTATCTGTTCTTTGTTTTGATGATCTGTGTTCAATGTAAAAGCTCAAATTGTCGTATTTTGGTAATTCATCATTATAAATGCTTTGTTTGTTTTTCAGGAGTCCAGTTGCTTGCTCTTTTAGTTCCAACTTTGATTTCATATTTGCTAGATGAAAATGCTTTTGATTCAGCACTTACAGCATCCAAAGATCTTCATGAGTTTGCACTCCAGAATCTAATGCACATTGGGCCTCTCTATCCACATGCTTTCAAGACTGTAATGGGGGCTGCTCCAGAGTTGAAAACACGACTGGAAACTGCAGTTCGAGCAAGTCAAGCTAGCAAAGCAAAAGCAGCTGCCAGACAACCAGCACCTGCCATACATTCTGCCCCAACAATTAAACTCAAAACAAGCTTTTTTTGAATTTACTATTCCATTCCTTTTTATTTACATTGGTACAAACACCAAATTAGTCATTGGTTCTACATCTTTCCATCTTTGTTTATTTGTACATTGACATTAGTGTTTTGAAATGAGTTAAATGAAATAATTCTATAGGTTCATGTTTATTTTTATCATGTATGTGAATTTATTTCCTTTTTGTAAGATAATGTTTCTTTTCCTTTTAGTTTACTGCATAGGGTTTAGTTTTATGAATTTAAATTCTATCCTTTAAAAAGCAACTCAGATATATCATGTATCAGCTAAATGATATGATGACAAAAAGTTAAAAAAGCATTTGTCATAAAAGAATTTACTTGCAGAAATGAGAAGAAATCAAAATGATGAACAAAAACTTGAAGCCTAATTTATTTTCTGGTATGTATAATAAAATGAAATAGATATAATATTTTCTGAGAATATACTACACAATGAAATGTCCTTACCTTTCCAGCAGGTATTTCTTTACTTTTAGATTTAAATAACTAAATTATTCTCTGTCCATATGCTGGTTGTTAAAAATAATTTAAGGAATAAAACTCATTTAAAGGTGCATGAAAATGCATTCCATATGGTGTGATCTACTTTTTTATGGTCAAAAAATTTGACCTCAGAAAATTGTTCCAGATACAAGTCTTAGTTTTACTTGTGATATTCTTATTGTCACTGTCTCTTGTTTAGTGGGATCATTACTTTTATGATAAAAATCTCAAGGTTAATCTTTATTTATGCCATGTTAACTAACAAATAGAATCTCCAAACTGTCCTTCACTGTAAAATTATATGAAAAAAATCCTGAGTTTAATTACTTTCTATAAGAAAAAAAAGTTAGAAATGATCTTGTAAACAAAATGAACCCTTCCCCAGCTATCTAACATCTTATGCCTGCTGCCTCTGTTTTCTATTTATCTGCTTATAGTTCCCCTCTCATTCATCTTTAATTCCATTCATGTATTCATTCACCCAAATTTTTCATAAAACAATCCATCCATTTTCCCCATCTACTCATTTTCTTCCAATCACTTCCTACTTTTGCCTACCTTCATTCTCACCCAAAGGTATTCTTCTCTTTGAAGACTTGCTTTTCCTCTAGTAGTCACTGGGTGGTTTCTCTCTCTCTGTGTCTCTCTGTCTCTGTCTCTCTCTCTGTGTGTTTAATGTGTGTGTTTGTTTGGATTGTTCTCTTCTATTCCCACTCACTTCAGAGTTGTTGCTTCATTGTTTCATTCTAAGGTGTGGTGGGCTAAGTTGTGAAAGTGGTACTATTACCTATAGCATCTCTTAATTTGTCCCATGCCCTTTTGAACAAATATCATAAAAATTTTAGCCTCTTTGGCTGTGTGCTGTAGAGTTATATCAACCCTGGCTTATTTTTCAAAGAGAGATGCAATTAACTAAAAATCAGATATAGTCCTATGTAGTAAGTGATATTATTTTAGTCATATAATATATAGGTGAAAGAAGGAAAAGATAGTTTCATTGTTTATTTCTTATTGTCTGCTTTCTGTTACTGTATCTTATCCAATTGTTTTTAATATTTTAAACAAGGTTTGTACTACTTATTGAATTCTTGGCTGTCAATATTGTAAACTTAATTTGTATTTCCTTAATTTCATCATTTCACTCTGCTTAATAATGAATCATCATTCACAAGAGACAGTATTGAGCCTTTTACAGACCTACTGATATTTATATCCACCTTTTTTTCTCATTATCTCTGTACATATAATTAAATTTACATGTAGTAAATTATCCCTTTAATATGGCAGCATAAAATATGTTAAACATTACAATTGTAGAATCAATAATTAAAGTATTGTGATTTCATTACGTATTTAATGACATGCTTTTTGTGTTCACATTTACTTTTAATGTAGTTCATCCTCTTCTAGAATATTTAACTTGTGGACCAACCAAATCACGACTAGAGCATACCTATAAATAAAGTTCTAGCTTTTATATTTTTCCATCAGTGGCTTTCTAAGCTATTTCCATTACCATATTTAGAAGACCAATTTAATTATAACAGATCCATATTACAGTTGTTTGTATTAACTGAAATTGTTCTTTATGAACTTAATAAAGTTTCATCTGCATGAATGAGAATGTTACTGTTTGGTTAAAAGTTAGTAATGTAACTTAATTCCATACTGTCATACCTTGAAGTATATACTCCTAAGTTTGAATTTTAGAGAAATCAGGATGTGCTGTTTCTCTCCTTTCATTTCTTTCTTCTCCTTCAAGGAGGGATTCTATATGTGTTTTATGTTCATTTTACTTTTTTTCCCCAGCTTAATCCCTCATATAGCAATATATTTCTCACACATCCTCCTTAATCTCCTTTCTTCTCACTCTTCCAGGAAAAATACTTGACCAGAAAAATCTAACTCTGTCTCCTTTACTTTATGATCCCCAAAATACCCCTAACATTTGTGTTTAATAGATTAATAATGCTAGAAGATACCTGTCAAAAAAACCCTTAAGTTTAAGGTTAAATTAGACTTACTAAAGATCCAGTTCATGATTTCTGATGGTCTTTGAAGTGTTGTCTGTATTCAGAAGACCAGCATAGCTAAATTCATGGTTCATCATCAGGTTGGCCGTGGGGGATGAGTATTTTGGCATCAGCCACTCTTAAAAAACTAAGTTAGAGGAGTTGCAATCTGTACTTGTAGAAAGAGTATCCTCACTGATAAAATCAGAGATTGTTGAAGCATTGAAAGATCCCTTCAAAATCATAAATGTTTTGCTATACAGATTAGTTATAGGTTAGTGAAAAAATACCTGACTTCTACATATCTGTGATTTTAATATTTCTAATTTAAAAACAAGCAGTTATTAAGTAGTTACTTTATACAAGGTATTGTGATTGGCTTTGGGATATAAATAAAAAATGAAAAAAGTCCTTAATTTCAAGAGGCTTCCATTCTACCATGGTAATGCAACATTTAAACAAAGTAATACAATGTAAATTGAGGAAGGAGAGAACACTAACAACAAGGAAATCAAGAGTGGTTTCCTGTAGGATGTCTGTCAGTCAACAACATTTTATTAAGCACTTACTGTGTCAGGTATATGTGGCACATAAACTGAACTTTTAAGGATTTTAAGACAGAAGTGAGGAGGAAACACATTTCCTGGCATGCATGTTATTAGCTTTTGCAAAGACATATATGCAATATGTAATTTCAAGTTAGCAGAATATGAAGCAGATGAGTATGGCAAGAACATAAGATATAAATGTGAAGTGTCTCAATAAACAGGCTGGAGCAAAACTGGATAGAGCTGTAAATGGAGATTTTATTCAACCACAGGAGTAATTGGGAACCAGCAAAGAATTTTGAACAGGTAAATGACATGGTCAGACTGGTCCCTGATATTAATAGGGAATCTGTTTAGGAAACTTGCATTGATACAAGCAAAAGGGGAGACAGGGAATAACACAAGGGATGCTGTTTAGATGGAGAGTTGAGACTTGGCATTTGGTTGGATATGGAGGAGAGAATGAAATGTCAAAAATGACTAAAATGCAAAACCTGGAGCCACCATATTGGATTTAACGTAAAGCCCTGGAAAAAGTGGAAATGGCGCTAAAGAAACCAAAATGATGAAAGCAACTGGACTAGATGAAGTATATGCAAAGGAGAAGGTGAGCTGAAGAGACAACACAACTTTGCAGAGATTGAGTCTCAAAGTCTATAGAAAATGAAAAGGTACCAAAATTTGAAAAAATATTCATTACTGCCAAAAATAAAAAAGCCACCAAGAGAAAGTAATCTTTTGACCTATATACCCATTTTCCCACCTCTAAAAAATTTGTAACAAGCAAAGACCACAACTCTAACCCTCCAAGAGAAAAGAAGCAATCCTCTATGAATCCTATAGTTAATAAGCTGTAATAAATAATGGATGAGGTATATAAGATTAAATTCAATAAGCATTTATTAAGATTATACAAAATGTTCATGGTATGTATATATTGAGGCTATTAGAAGGAAACATACTTTTGCAAGTAATATTCAGTAGTAGTTAATGAAATCTTTGCAGTTTTATAACATTGCTAAAATGCAAGGTCCTACTGCTCTTATTTGATGAAGACAACATGTACATGTCTAAGTATATATAAAACAAAAAAGTTAATTTTTTAAGAAAAGCAATAGCAGCTAAGAAGATAAGGAAAGGGCTTGTCTGTGAGGCAAGACCTGAGCTTTGAAAGAAACTAGGGATTCTAAAATGCCAAAGTGAGGATGAAATATATTCCAGACATAGGGGCAGGATATGAAATGCTGTGGGTGAGAAATGGCAAGAAAGTCAATTTGGCTAGAACATAGAGTATGTGAAAGGAAGACACATGTCAAAAGTAAAGGTAGGGTGAAATTAGATTGTAAAACCGAGTTGTAAAAGTAATATTTGATCCTAGAGTTAAGACAAAGCCACTATTGTTTATTGAATAGGGAAATGAGATGGTCAGATGTGCTTTAAGATTTTGTCCTCTGTGTAAATTATTGGAGAGGGAATAATTTGGATGCAAGGAGACCCTTCTGAAGGCTATTGCAATATTCCAAGTAAAAGATGGTGACAGCCTGAAAGAGACTAATTGCTGTAAGCTGAGAGAAGAGGATAAATGTAAGTGATGTATAAATACAATCAACAAGATTTGGCAATTGATTGGATATGCAGAGTAAAAGAATAAACAAGGAAGCTACTGAGGTATGTCTAGGTGATAAATTGATAAGAGAGAAAAATTAGAAATAAGTATGATTACAGGGAGAAAAATAACATTTTGTTGTAGATGTGTTGAGCTATATAATTTCCTAGCAGACATCAGTTCAAAATGTCCAGTTGACCACTGATGATGTGGGACTAAAGCTTGGGAGAAAGACTAGGGGGGATATATATATATAGATATATATAGATCAGGAAGTTAGTGATGTAGAGAAAGACCATTGAATTGGTGGATTTCATAAAAGACATCTAGGGCAAAACCTTGGGGTACACCAACAATTAGGGAGTAGGGAATAGATGAAGATCCAGCAAGGGAGACTTAGAAGAAGTAGCTAGCCATGTAGGAGGAGAACTGAAAGAACAGTGCCACAAAAGCCCAGAAAAAGGAGAGTATCCAAGAGGAAAGAGCAAATAGTGGTAAATGCTTCAGAGAAAAAAGGAGAAGCTTGAGAACAGGTCATTAGATCAGTCAAATAAAGAAATCATAGCAACTCTAGAAAGTTTTAGTTGAAGCCAGATTGCAAGGGGTTGAGAAGTGGGTGAGAGGAGAGGGTGAAATGAAAGTAGAGGACCCAAAATAAAGCTAGGAGATAACAGGTATAGGATGGCATCTAGGAAGAAGCATCTTCTCCCTGAAGGGGGGTGCATGATGATAGCATGAGAGAATTGTAGTTTCAAATGAGGGTTTTTGTTTTTTTAAGGATGGGAAATCCAGACATGTTAATAGGTAGCAGGGATAGGATATCTTGACTAGAAAGACAAAGGGAAATGCTTGTGGGAAGTGAGATGATATGGTTTACAATGAAGCAATTAAAATGTTTTTAAACCTTTACATTCCATCTCAGAATCAATCAAATGTATTGGTTCCAAAGCAGAAGAGAGATAAGGGCTAGGCCATCAGGGGCAAGTAACTTGCCTAGGGTCATACAGCTAGGAAGTGCCTGAGGTCATATGTGAATCTAGGACCTCCCACCTCTAGGTCTGGCTCTCAATCCATTAAACTGCCCCTGTGATTTATTCCTAAATATGTAAAATGAATAAATATATATATCAATATACACTACCACCATTTGTATGAATCTTGGTTAACAAACACTTAGATCTCTTTGCCAAGCAGAGAAATATAGGATGTAAAAAGCATACTGGTTTAGAACATAAATTTGTAACATGGGGTGGTAGAATATTGTGCATAGTATTACATCAAAAGAGTAAGAATTGCTGAAGAGAAAATCAAGTTTATGGAAAAGTGTTTGAGAGACTCATGCCAAATCATCACAAGAGCATTTAAGGACAAACCTGGAGGGGGCACAACTAGCAAAAGAATGGAAAATAACTATCAGGATTTCTATAATAAACACTTTTCTAGATTAATGACAGTTGAGTCACAACATTTGCATTCTATCACAGTCCAGGATGCACTACAGACATAAAAATGAGAAGTGCCACTCAACTTAGAGCAGCTAAGTAGCGCAGGGGATAAAATGCTGAGTGTGGAGTCAGGAAGACATCTTTTGGAATTCAAATCTAGCCTTAGACACTTCCTTGCTCTGTGATCCTGAGCAAATCACTTAATTTCTGCTTGCCTCAGTCTCCTTATCTCTAAAAATAGGGACAATAAAAGTACCTACCTCCCAGAATGGTTATGAGAATCAAATGAGATAATTGTCAAGTGCTTAGCATAATGCCTGGCAACGTAGTAGCTGTAATAGACATAGAGACACAGGTCTATACTGTAGATGAAACAATTTTGAGGATGTTGAGGGATAAATTCTCAAGATTTTTGGAATAGGGAAAGACACTACACACTTGAAAAAAAACTGGCACTTTATAGCATCCTTGCTAGACAAATCCTAGTCTTAGCTTTTGCTGGGCTAGGTCCCAAAAGGTCACTCCTTGCTCCTCAGGATGTCAGTGTTGAGCTGGCTCCAAAACCTAGATGTTGATATACCAGGATGTCTAGTTTCCAGTTCCTTCACCCCAAATGGAGAAAAATAAGTGTAGAGGCTAGAAACAAGTTCCATTTTAGCTGACTACATGTTGGTCTCACTGAAGAGGGTTCAAGCCTGCTTTCTTAATAATAATAATTGCTAGCATTTATATCTACATTAGCATTTTACATTGACATAGGTGCTATCATTATCCCTGTTTTTGCAGTTGAGGAAATTGAGGCAAACATTAAATGACATGCAAAGTCACAACTAAGTATCTGAAGCTGGATTTGACCTCTGGATTTTCTGAGTACTCTAGCCACTGTATCACTTTATAGGATCTCTCACAGACCACCATCAATGGAGTCCAACTAGAAGCAGTAGAGGTGAACACGTCAGAAGAGAGTAGGCTGAGGCAGATTCAAGTCATTTTTGGGGTCATTGAGTGTTTGCTAAAGAGACAATTGAAAAAGACTTCTCTTAACCATGTATTTAGCAGACTGGAACCAGTTACAGAGTATCTCTATATTCTCCACAGTCTCTCCAAACCACTTCCACTTCATATTGTCCTGGAATCATAATGATCCCAGGAGAAGCAGGCTATCCAATCTCTTTTCCATAGGGAGATTGTATCATCTAAACACCTAAGGCACCCTATTACAGGCCAGTCTTCATTACATATAGAAGAAATTTAATTCAGCTGAATATTCCCTATTTACTATGCTTCCATTTAGAATTCTCTAGCCCTTCCTGCTAGGTCTCCTAAATAATAATTAAGTAAACTTCCTCACAACAGTGTGGAGGGCTATGCTATGGATTGTCTTAGGAAGAAGTTGTCAAAAGATGTGCTCATCAAAACAGGATTTGGAACAACAGTGAGAAACAGAGAGCTGTGCTATCTGCCCAGGTGGTTAGAAGACAGTTTATGATGCAGATTTCCTAGGTTTATAACAAGTTTTTAGCTGAAAAGAACCCTAGAGGTCATCTATTCTCCCCTCTTTCCAGTATTACATTCTTGGTACAGTTGGGAAAGTTCTGAATATGCAGATTCAGACATAGGATCTAAGTTCTGTATTGATTACATATGTTTTTGACAAGTTAATCTCCTAGGCCTTTTGTTTCCTCAACTATGAAATTCAGGGGCTGAAACTACAGGACATGGTAGCTTCCTTCCACCATATTCAAATCTAAGATCATATTTATTAGCTTGGCACTTCTCAGATTTTTTTTTTGGAATCAGTACCACCTTACACTCTTAAGACCACTCCCCTAAAGAACTTTGGTTTAAGTGGGTTATTTCTACTGATATTTACCATAGTAGTTATTAAGTTGCATTATCAAATTAAAATGCATTATTTTGAAAATCACTCTGTTTTCATTACTCCCTGAACGGATCTCATAGACCCATGGGTTCTCAGAGCATACCAGAAGAACCACTTAACTGGTGAAAGGACTCTCAGCAAGTGTGTATGGAGGGGCGGGGCAAGGGGGAGAGAAACGCAATTAAAGAAAAACATGCCAAGTTTTGGAGAAATGTTGTTCTTCAGGTGAGTGATGGTTTCAAGGTGTCAACTTGGAAGAACAAAGAAACCCAGTTAACAAAGGCAACATAAAACAAGATAACAACAAGATTAGAGCAGCAACAGGAAAACAAACAAAACACCACACCTCACAATCATGCTTGTTTTTTAAATGAAATTCATGGAGCTGGGTACAAAGGGAGGGGTCCTAAGACAAAGTCTTTAGAGTAACTTTTGCCTATTATGGGGACCAGCCTTCGAACAGGCTACATATAAACCACATAAACAAAAGCTTTTGGGGGAAGGGGAGCGATCTTTAATAATTTTGTCCATAGATGGAGGTGATTATATTCTCTCTCCAGATCTGTGGGTGCATATGCGCTACAATGCAAGAGATAGCGCTGTCACGGAGAACTTCCTGGAGGTAAGGGCGCGTGTGCGTGTGCTAGTTAGTGCAACAGAGGCAGCAAAGCTTGAGAACTTCCGTGGGTGTGGGTATGTGCAAGAGAGAGCGCTGCCCAAGAACTTCCTTCCGTGTGTGTGTGTGTGTGTGTGTGTGTGTGTGTGTGTGTGTGTGCCCAGATAAGAATGGCCTTACGCCTCACCTTGCACCAGGCTCTGCTAGGCATAGGAGTAGGAAGGAGCGCTAAGAGGTTTCCATTTCACCTAGGCTACGGCTGTCAGCGCTAGTTTCCAAAGAATTCTTCTTTTCCACCCCCTTCTCAACTCCCGCTGATTAACGCCACCACCCCGAGACTACATTTCCCAGCAAGCCCTTGGGGCGCTCGCGCTCTGTAATTGACCCATTTCCCGGCCCGTCAGCAGCTCGGGGGGCCGGCCCAAGCGCCCAGGCGGCCGCTCCCTGCTGACTCGGAGTGTGGGCGGGGAGAGGAGGGCGGAGGGAAGAGGAGGAGGCACCGTCTCTGCCGTTTGCCTCGGCGGCTGCGAGAGCCGGCAGTGGTCCGCATCAAGGCTGCCGCCACGGCCGCCATGGACGAGCAGGCGGGGCCCGGCGTCTTCTTCAGCAACAGCCACCCGGCAGCAGCCGCGGGCGTCAAGGGGCTAGGGCCCCT
>NC_058131.1:218882542-218959517 GCF_016433145.1 Gracilinanus agilis
TCCCGCCCACCCCGCCCCCGGGGGGGTGTCTCCCCCTCACCTTGCCCCACCCACCCTGACTTTACCTGCTCTATACCCTGGCTGTCCTTTGCATTCCACCAGTCCCGTGTTATCAAATGAGTTAATATTTGTAGAGCGCTGGGCACCGTGCCTGGCACCTAGTAGGCACTCCAAAATGCCTATTCCATTCCCTTCCCCCCTTCTTCCCTAACTGCTCTTCCTAGAATCTCAATCTTTCCAATCCCAGTCTCCTCCTTCCTAGTCCAACCCCGAGTTTAGGGTCCTAGTGCGGCCGATCGGACCGCTTGGCTTCCTTTAAGGGTCATGCCCCTCAACTTGGGGGAAGGAAAGCCAGAGCTGTTCCCAGCAGAGTTAGGCCAGTACTTGACCAGAGTATTTTTTTTTTTTTTTTGGTGTGGTTATTTGGTTTTTCCTGTAGATTCTTTTCCATGAAAGAAAAAGAATGAAAGAGGACAAATGAAATTGTGCCTGTAGCCATAGATGGGAAACTTACGCGGAAAAAAAGGTGATATCGTCAGAAATAGAAAATTTCCATATAGGAGAAACTGTGTCTTCTGCTGCAGTGCGTTTCACCATATGGTATTAGATCTGAGGTTTTTGAATGAATGAGAGAAAATCGATCACAAGTCAAGAGTTTCTGAAAGAAAACACTGGTATTAGATTTTTTTAAAAAACCCTTAAGTTCTTTGTGGTAAAACAAAAACACACCCTCCCCCCAACAAAACGTGAACAACTTCTTGTAAGATGTTTTTCCATATTGCATTTTTTCTTTGAAGGAAGTTGAGGTCTGTTAAAAGTTAGTCACGTTACTGGTATGCTGTGTGGCGACTTGTTTTGAGATAAGATATGTCCACTGGGAAAGTTTGGTGCCCTGGCACTTAAAAATGAGAGGTTGAGTGTTTACAAACCTTTCATGTAGTTAATATTTTTACTGGGCTATAAGTTTTTAGATTTTAAAGGGATTGGTTCTCTGCATGCCTGCTATGTCAGAGATTAGCCCTGGTTCCTTGATATACAAAGCTTATGGTTGAAAAAGCAGGATCTTAACAGTGGAAGAAGGTAAAGTTTTGAGGGCAGAAGACATGGGTTCGAATCCTGTCTCTTACTTCCTGTCTTGGCATGATCAAGTCACAACTGCTCTGAGCCTCATTTCCTTTAGAAAATAAGGGATCTGTGGACTAAATGATCTCTTTTCTTGTAGCTCTAAATCTGTGATCCAACATTTACATGTTTTCTTAATAGACTACGTTTTTTTAATGCATTTTTGTCTTTTTAGCCTGCTCTCTTAGTATCTTAGTAGATTATTAATATCTATCACTTAGTAGATTATTAATAAATGTGTGTTGATTGAATACTCTTTAAGCAAGGATGTTACCAACCGAATATCATCTTTTTTTAAAAATCCAGCTTTTCCAATATAAATATTAGTTCAGATGCTTCCAATTGTTGCTTCTAAACAGTTTGATTCCCCAATCCACAAAAGAAACTAGTTAAACAAAACAGTGGGATAACTTAAGCTGTTTCAATAACTTTTATTTTGGTATTTGCACTTTAATTGGATGTAGTTGATGAAGAACACCTGTAGCCAGCAAAATGCTTGTTCAGTGTTGATGCCTTCACCATTTGATATGACTTTTTTTTTTTGTGAGATGGTCTCATGGAGATAAATGCAGTAGTCACTCCTGGGTTGTATCCTACCTACTCAATTGCAGAGAAGTTTTGACTTACTTTGTTTTCAACCTCAATAACTTTTCTTTTGGTCCTGGATTTAGTATGAATATCCAATCAGCTTAGCTCTACTTACTGCACCTCCAGAATTCCCGAGTTCTAAAGATCTGCCAGTCTCAGAGCAGGGATTTCAAATTTACTATACCATGTCTTGGGGCATATGGTTTTTTTTTTAATTCAGAGATTTTTTTATTTCCCCAGTTATACATAATAATTTTCAACATGTTTTTCCAAAATTACAAAATCCAAACTGTCTCCTTTCCTCCCTTCCCTTCCCTCCACTCAGAGATGATAAGCAATTTGATCTTTGCCATACATGTATATCATACAAAACCAAAACCCCAAAATACATTGATGTGAAAGACAGGATGCTTTGATCCACATCCATCCAACTCTTAACTGTTCTTTTCAGGAGGTGGATGGCGTCCTTCAGAATTGTTCCAAATTACTGCATTACTGAGAGTAGCCCAGTTTTCACAATTGATCATCATACAGTATTATTGTTACTGTGTACAATGTTCTCCTGGTTCTTCTTATTTTACTCTTTATCAGTTCATGTAGATCTTCTCAGCTTTTTCTGAAATCATCCTGCTTATCATTTTTTAGCTTGGGCATATAACATTTAAAAGAACCTGTGGATTTCTAAGACATAAAGTTTTGAAAAGTCTTTGTTTAGCATTACAGAAATCCAAGAGTGGAATAAAAGCATAAGAAAGGGCATATCTTCTTAGATTTTTAGTTTCTAGTTTGGAGATTAGATGATCTTCATAATTCCTTCTAAAAATTAAATTTGACAATAAAATACCATAATTTTTGGGTTTCTTGGATAAAAAATCATGAAAAGTTCTATTTCATAAACTAGTTAAATTTTTTTAGATTTAAGAACCTATTATATTTTAGATGGGGCAGCTATTTGGCACAGTGGATGGAGCGTTGGGTCTGGAGTCAGAAAGATCAAAATTCAAATCTTGCCTCATATACTTATTATTTTTGTGACCCTGGGCAAGTCACTTAACCCCTGCCTAAAACTGGAGCAGGAAGTGGCAAACCATTCCAGTATCTTTGCCAAGAAAACTCCAAGATAGGTGGTCAGACAACTGCACAACAAAAAATGTTTTAGGCTCTGTGTTTGGTTCTAAGGATACAATAATATAATACAATTAACATTTATTTTCTATGTGTATTAAGCCCTGGGGATAAAAAAAAAAAGAGGCAAAAGAGAGTCCCTGCCCTCACTGAACTTAGAATCTAATGGGGGAGACAACACACAAACAAATATATACAAAGTAAGCTATATAGAGGATAAATAGGATAAATAGAAAATCATTAAAAGAGGCAAAGCCCTGGAATTAAAAAGTATCATGGATGGCTTCCTGAAGAAGGTAAAATTTTAGTTGGGATTTTACATTAGGGAGGTCAACAATAATTCATTTATTTTTGGATAATGCATGCTTTTAAAAAAATTTTATAGATTACATGTAGATATAATTTTAATAATCGTTTTTCTGACATTTTATGGTCCCTATTCTCTCCCTGCCACCTCTTCTTCCTCCCTGAGGTGGCTGGTCATATAACCTAGGTTGTATATGTGCTATCATGTAGTACTTAATTCCATGTTTATCTTCTTTTGAAAGAAGATACATATCACTTACACTAGAGAAAAATTGATGGCAGTTAAAGTGAAGAATGGAATGCTTCATTCTGCATTCAGACTCCATCAATTCCTTCTATGTCACTGGATAGGCTTTTTCTTCATAAGTCCCTTAAGGTTGTCCTGGATCCTTGCATTGCTGATAATAGTTGTCATTCAAAGTTAAACATTGAACATAATTGCTGTTACTGTGTACAGCATTCTCCTGGTTCTTCTTACTTCATTTTGCTTTACTTCATATAAGTCTTTCCACTTTTATTTGTGATTATCCTGTTCCTTATTCTTAGACACAATTGTATTTTAGTACAGTCATATTCCATACCTTGTTCAGATATTCTCCAATTGCTGGACAACCCTTCAATTTCCAGTTCTTTGCCTCCACAGAAAGCTGTTATAAACGTTCTTCTACAAGTAATCCTTTTCCCCTATCTTTGATCTCTTTGGCATAGAGACTTCTTAGTGGTATTGCTAGGTCAAAGAGTACGTAGTTTTATGACTCTTTGAGCATGATTCTAAATTGTTCTCCTGAATCAGTTCACAGTTCCACCAACAATGTGTTACTATTCTAATTTCTCCATATCCCCTCCAAAACTTATTATTTTCCTTTTTTGTCATATTATTTAATCCGATAAATATGAGGTGGTACCTCAGAGTTGTTTTAATTTGAATTTCTTAAATTAATAGTGATTTGGAGCATTTTTCCAATGACTGAAAATAGTTTTAATTTCTTCATCTGAGAATTGTCTGTTCATACCCTTTTACCTTTTATTGTCATTTGAAAAATAGTTTGTGTTCTTATACATTTGATTCAGTTCTTTATATATTTGAGAAATGAAACCTCTATCAAAAAAAGGTGCTATAAAAATTTTTCCTAGTTGTCCCTGCTAAACTTTACTGAATTGGTTTTGTTTGTATAAAACTTTATAATCTAATGTAGTCAGTTATCTAATTTATTTCTTGTAAAATTTTCTGTTTTGTTCAATCATCAGTTTATCCATAGGTCTTGCAGTTGAACTATTTTGTGCTCCCCTAATTTGTTTATGGTATCACCTTTTTTTTTCATCCTTTATTTCTTACTTATATATCTACTCTGACTTTACCTTGGTATATGGATTGAGATGTTGGTCTTTGGCTAATTTCTGTTATTTTGTTTTCCAGTTTTCTCAGCAGTTTTTATCAAAAAAGTTCTTTTCCCAAAAGTTTTTTATCTTTTGGTTTGTCAAACACTAGGTTACTGTGGTCATTTGCTACTGTGTGTTAAATGCCTAATCTATTCCATTGATCCACTACTCTGTCTCTTAGCAAGTACCAGACTGTTTTGACAATTACTGCTTTATAGTATACTTTGACATCCAGTATAGCTAAGCTACCTTCTTTCATCTTTTTTAAATTAAGTTAATTCCCTTAATATTCTCTTGACCTTTTGTTCTTCCAGATACATTTTGTTATTATTTTTTTTCTAGCCCTGTGAAATAGTTTTGTGGTAGCTTGGCACTGAATAGGTAAATTAATTTGGGTAGAATTGTCATTTTTATTATATTGGCTTGGTCTACTACCCATATGCAATGAATGTTTTTCTAGTTGTTTAGGTCTGACTTTATTTGTGTGAAAAGTGTTTTGTAGTTGTGACCATACAGTTTCTGGGTTTGTCTTGTCAGGTAGACTTCCAGGTATTTTATATTGTCTACAGTTATTTTAAATGGGACGTCTTTTTTTTTTCTCTCTCTTGCTTTTGGGCTTTATTTGGTAGTATAGAGAAATGCTGACAATTTATGTGGGTTTATTTTATATATCTTACAACTTTCCTAAAGTTGTTATGTTGATTAGATTTTTGGTTGATTTTCTAAGTATACCATCATATAATCTACAAAGTGTGATAGCTTTATTTCTTCATTGCCTGTTCTGCCTCCTTCAATTTCTTCTCTGATTGCTATAGCAAGCATTTCTAGTAAAATATTGAATAGTAGTGGTAATAAAGCATCCTTGCTTCAGTCCTTATCTTATTGAGAAAGCTTCTAGTTTATCCCCATTATAGATAATGCTTGCTGATGGTTTTAGATAGATGCTACTTATCATTTTGAAGAATATTCCTTTTATTCTAGTAACCTCTAGGAGGTCAGTAATTAGAGTGATGGTGAAAGAGTATTCCAGACATAGGGAACAGTTAGAGTGAATGGCCAGAGCTGAGAGATGGAGTGTCATGTTCATGAATAGCCAGGAGGCCACTGTTTCTGGCTTTAAGAGTATGTGTTGGATTAGAGTGTAAGAAACCTGGAAAGGCAGGAGGGGGCTAGGTCATGAAGAGCTCTTGGAGGCAGTTGAGGCCTCTGGAGTTTACTGAGCGCCGAGGGTGATGTGACCAGACTTGTATTTTAGGTAAGCCACTAAAGTGGTTGAATAGAGAATGGATTGGAGTGGGGAGAGACTTGAGGCAAGTTGTTGCAATAATCAAGGCATGAGGTGATGAAGAACTGCACTAGCACAGGAGCGGGGTCAGAGGAGAGGAGGGGATCCATTTGGGAGATTTGGAAATTGAGAGACCTTGGCAACAAACAGAAGGATGGTTAGATAGGAAGAGAACCAGGAGATGATGTCACAGAAACCGGAAAGAGTGTTTAGCAATGTCAGAGGCTGCAGAGAGGTGAAGGAGAATGAGCATTGAGAAAAGACAGTCTAATTTGTCAACTAAGGGGATGTTGGTAACTTTGGAGAGAGCAGTTTTGGTGGAATAAGATCAGAAGCCAGATTTTAAAGGGTTAAGAAGGCAGTAAGAGGAGAGAAAGTAGAAACACATTTTTTAGAAGAGCCTTTTTGAGGACCTGAGCTACAAAGGGCAAAAGAGAAATAAGGTGATAGAAAGAATGTAAGGATTCAGTAAATTTTTTTTTCAGCATAGAGAGAAAAGGGCAGACAGTGGAAAGGGAAAGATTGAAAATAAATGAAAGAATAGGGATGAGAGAGGGGACAGTCTCTTGTAGGAGAACAGATGGAATGGGATCACTTGAATAAATAAAGGGGCTAACCTTGTTAAGGAGTTAAGTCCTACATCATGTGATCCAAGGGTGAAGGAGGGGTTAGTGGCAGAAGGCATCTGAATGATAAGAGATGAGGAAGAGGGGATAAGAGAGAGGTCATGTCAGATATTCTCATTTTTCTGTAAAATATGAAGCAAGGCTCTCAGCTGAGAGTAGGGGGAGGAAGAGCCATGGGAGGTTTGAGAAGGAATGAAAAAATTTGGAGGAGCCTTTGTGGAGAGTGAGGTAGAATTGATTAGGGAGCTATAGTAGGATTGCCCAGCAGCACTGAGACCCACTAGAGGTCACATTACATAAATTTGTATTGGGACTTCTCAGAATGATTGTGTGATTTTCTTTCCTTCCATTCAGAAGCTCCCATCAGGTGTGAAGGCAACAAATGGTGGGAGTGTGTAGGCAACAAATGGTGAGAGTGATCTAAGACTGAGGCTTGGCAAGGTGTAATCAGCAATATGATAAGGGGGTTATGTTTTCAGGAGAGGAGGACAGAGAAGAAGTGAATTGATTCACTAAGAAGTAAAGATGGGGAGAAGAAGAGAAAGGAGCTAATGCAGGGGAGATGACCTTGGAAGAGAATTCAGAGGTCAAGTGACTTGAGTTCATGATGAGGATGAAGAGGTAGGTTATATGAGGGGAGGCAGAGGTAGAGATGATTGGGTAAAGGCACTTCGGAGTTGAGCTTGGAGGTGGTACATTTGTGGGTGATGGTAAGAGCATAAACATCTTTTTGTGTGATGTAAGTAGGGTGGAGGAGTAGCTTATTAGAGGTGAGTAGGTTGAGGCACTAAGTGGCTAGAGAATTTGAGGAAGAGTCATGTATGTTGAAGTCTCTTAATGTGAGGGCAGGAGTTGGGGAGGAAAGAAAAATTATAAGCCAGGCATTGAACTCACAAAGGAAGGAAGGGGAGTGACTTGGGAATCTGTAGACAAAAGCTACCACATTTTGTTTTGTTGGAGAGGTAGATATAAATAGCATGTACCTCAAAGAAAGATTACTGAGTGAAGGAGGAATGGGGGGAACCTGGAAATGGCTTTGGGGAACAAGAAGTATTCCAGCTCTCCTGCCTCAAGCAGTGAGCTAAGGCGAATGAGTGAAGGCAGACCAAGGGAGGCTGTTTATCAGGAGAAAGCCAGGTTTCAATAAAAGCTAGTGGTAGGGGGGCAGCTGGGTAGCTCAGTGGATTGAGAGCCAGGCCTAGAGACAGGAGGTCCTAGGTTCAAATCCGGCCTCAGACACTTCCCAGCTGTGTGACTCTGGGCAAGTCACTTGACCCCCTTTGCCTACCCTTGCCAATCTTCCACCTATAAGTCAATACACAGAAGGTAAGGGTTTAAAAAACAAAACAAAACAAAACAAAACAAAAAAGCTAGTGGTAGGAAGAGGATCAGAGTAGACTTAAAATGAAGGAAAAGCCTGTTGTCTATGGAACCAGTATTCTAGAGGGCACAGTGGAAGGGCTGGGTGGAATTAGGATGAAACTGTGAGGTGGAGGTTTGGGAATGGGGAATGGAATAGTAAGGGGTAGGCATAGAGTGAGGTTTTGGTGACATTCTATAGGAGTTGAGAGACACTGGGATGTGAAGATGGCAATATTCGTCATCAAGTGGAGGGCACCACTTCTATACCCTCAAAGAATGAGTATAATGGGTAGAAGATGGGAAATCTGAATTCAAGGGGAGGGTTGCTCCTTTTTGCATTGGTGGCTCTCCACATTTAGTTGGGAGATTGGACTGACAGCAGGGGGAAGAAGATGTCTTGGGCACATATACATGGAAGTAATTTGCTTTGGGACAGCCTGGCTCCTAGTGGCTTTTCCTCAAAGAATAAACTGTGCCTAGCAGGAGATAATGGAAGGTTCAGGGACCTAGCACATCTGTGGTCTAAAAGGTCTTTTCATTTGAGGAGACTGCTTATGAGGCAGATGCAGGAAATGTGGGTAAAAGACACCTGGCCTTGGCCCCTAAGAATCTTAAATTAATATGTGGGGAAAGAAAGATGAGTTGGAATTCAGAGTTCACTGGAATAAATATATAGTATAATTTTTTTGGTCTGGAAAATTGAGGTTTCATTGGTATAGTGAGCTTTCTATTCATTGTTCCATGTTGCCTTAATAAATACAAAATTCTTTTAAAAGGGGAGTTTTGCAACTGGAGGAAGAGGTAAAGACCTTATGTAGGAGGTGGCATTTGAACTGTACTTTGAAGGAAGCTCAGGACTATAAGAGGTAATGATGAAGAGAAAAGGCATTCTAATCATGATGGACCACTTGTGCAAGGACATGGAAGTGGGAGATAGACTGTCACATGTCAGGAATGCCTAGTGTTTCATTTTGACATGGAGAGTGTATGAAGAGGAATAATAGGGTAATGTGAAATGAGACTGGAAAGGTAGTAGGAAGCCAGATCATAGAGGTCTTTTAAATACTAGGCTGAAGACTTAATCTTTTTTTGTATATTATGGAGTCATTCATGTACTAACTCAGATATTTAATTAGCTGTGTGACCATGAGCAAGTAATTTAAATAAATCGTTGTGCCTCAGTTGTTCTCATTTGTAAAATGAGGTTGTGGACCTTATGGCTCCTGAGGTCTCTTGTGGCTCTAAATCTGTGATCCTATCAGGATAAGAGAGATATTGTGGAGGTATAATCTTAGCAACTAATTTGGATATAGGAACTGAAGGCAAAGAAGGAGTCATCCTATATTTTCCAACCTGGCAGGAGGGTAGTAAACAGGGTAGCTTGGAGCAGAAATGGATTGCCTACATAATAGATTATACTTTATATGTCAAATACTGTACTCCTTTCCTAGTTTACCTATAAATGTACTCAGAACATAAATGATTGGACATAGATCAATCTTGTGGATAATCTGTAGCAAATTTTAAATTTAGGTTGGCATTCCTTCTATTTCTTTTTTGACTACTGCTATCCTACAATATCCATTGGTTTCATTTAAACAATGGAAGTCAATTTTAATATTGTCCTTAGCAAGATTTAACTACTGAAGATAAATGTTAGTTAAAAAATCTCATATGTCATCTAAGCTATATATAAAGGATTTTATATGTAACTAGTTTCTACATTATTATGCATAATTAAATTTAAATTATATTTTTCTCCTTTAAAAATCTCAGTAGTTATTGGGGATGTAGACACTAAACAGTTACCCTACTGCAACTATCAATAATATGGAAATAGGTCTCGATCCATTGATCAGTATCATTATACATGTAAAACCTAAAAAAAAAAATCTCAGTAGTTATTTTCATCTTCCATTTTTAATGTTTTGGATTTTTCCTATGGAAAACAATTGGAAAGTACTTGCTAGGTTATGAAATAGAGGTCAGTTGGTATCTTCATTTTAATCTTTTTACCTTCTCAGAAGTCATTAACCTCTAAAGTAGAAAAAAAAATCAACACCTTTCAGATTAAGGCTAATTGTTCCTTTGGATTCTGTCAGTCCTGCTTTTTCAAGTTGCCATGGCAAAGTGACGAAGTGCTGAATTAGCCCTTGCATCTACTAGGTGTAAAGTGCCATCGTATTCCTCCCTTCTTCAATCAGCCTTAAAGAGTAGTGTATGTTGCACTGAAATTGTCTTTATCGTTTTTTTCCTTCTATTTCAGTTATTCAAAAATCTCTGACTATTTTTAGTTTGCAAAACTGAATTTGATGGGGAAGATAAGATCAAGGTTTCCCCAGGGTCTTAAGTAGAGCAGAGATGTGGCAGTGACACAGATGTAGTAGAACAATGTGGTGCTGGGCAGATAGTATGGACTTTGGAACCTTGTTGCGTGTGTGACTTTGGACAAGTCATTTAGCCTCCATGAGCCTCTTTTTACTCATTTGTCCAATGAAGGGGTTGGACTAGATCTTGCCCAATTCCACATTGATGATCTAAAGTCCTAAATCAATAAAGAGCCTCTGACCATGTTACTTCCCTGTTAACAAGCTTCATGGGCTTGCTGTAACTGCAAAGATAAAATGCAAATTCCTCTGTTGACATTTAAAGCCCATCACAATCTAGGTCCAGTTTATCTTTCCAGATTGCTTGCACATTACTGTTCCTCATGTACTTTGGACTCCAGACAAAGCTGCGTGCTTGTTTTTCCCCAGTTCTGACAATTCGTTTCCAGACTTAGCACCTTTGCATAGACTGGCCCCATTGCCAACAATGCTCTTCCTTTTCACATCTGTCCCTTAACAGTCAGAGGTGTCAAATACCTCATACTGTCCACAACATTTCCAGTTGGAGTCAAATTAAAATGTAATTGGGAAATATTTAACAAAATAAATGAAAATACATTAAGACATTTAATATTATGCTTTAAAATTGAATCAGTATTCAGCCAGCATTCTTATGGATGTTTAATGGCCTTCTTTGGGTTTGACATCATTGTCTTAGAACCATTTGTTTCATTCTTTAGTCACCCGAAGTTCCATCTCCCTGAAGAGCTTTTATATATTTTCTCTCTTACTCAAATAGTTGCATTTATTTTTATCTTTGTTGGTAGATTTCCACATACAGGACAGGTGATCAGAGAGCCTTGGTTCCTCCCATTCCATGCATCCCTTCCTGCAGATGCAGTAGCATTCAAACATGTCAGAGAACATCTAAGTTATTACCTCCGCTGCTGTTAGCAAGTGGGATCAAGTCCTCTAGCTTTCTCATGAATAGGTTTATTTTGCTGTGGTCCAAAAGCTACCAGATTTGAAATAAGAGGACTCAGGCTCAGACCCTACCTTTGCTGCTTCCTGTACTTCTGTGACATTGAGGAAGGTCACCACATTTCTCCTGGCCTCAGTTTCTTCACCTATAAAATGGAGCTCTAAGACCTGTGATCCTAAGTGATTCTTTAGTTTTGAATGAGTGTTTCTACTAATACTAGGTGTTAGGATGAAGTTCCTAGACATATCTAGGTGACATGTTGGCTTCTTTTTAACACTGTTTTAGTCTAGTTGGGAAGATAGGGCATAAATACAATGAAGAGAAATTGGCATTGTTGTCAACGCTTACATTTCTTAGAATGTAAGATATAGAGGATGACCAAGAGACTTGAATGAAGAGGGAATGAAACTGGAGCGTGGTTATGTGCACCTATTTAAAAAGGTATATGAATAGTGGCTTTGAATGAGAAGTTGACAGTTAGGTTAATAAGCTAGAGCTTCACAGGCTCTGTGCCTAAAATAAAGTCTGCAGGGAAGCCAAAATGTTAATAGGAAATATTATCCACTGGGGAAGTACCTTCATTATTAATACTTGATGCCAACAAATGCATCTTCATTAGGATACCAGCTTTCTAGTCCTTAGCATTCTGCCCCAAACACTGCTGTAGCATTCCTTGTTCATTTGCAGCATGTCCTGCAACACTTTGAATACCTACAAAACATCTGGTTTACTTTGGTAGTCACCCACTGGAAAAATCATTATAATCCACTGTGGTTCTATTCTCTTAGAAAAGTTGGTGAACACGTACAGGAAATGGATAACATAACACCACATTTTATTTCCATTCTTACCGTTTTATGCTCCAAGAAAAGTAGAATCATTTATGGGACACCGTATTAAGAACTTAATATTTCATTTTGGCTTTATCCTAGATGTGAAAGATCATGCTTATTGATAAATCCTTGGCTATCTCAAAGGCATGTAGAGAGGTAGAAATAAAGCATTTATTTAAACACTTACTTTATGTGCTGTACACAGTCACAGCTGGGGAGAGAAATACAAGTAAACAAGATGGGCCTTACCCTCAAGCAGCTTATGTTCTAATAGAGAAAGATAACATAAAGGGGAGCCAGAGAAGGTGGGGTGAGGAGGGGAGCACTGGGGAGAAATAGAGATGGGAGCAACAGTGAGCATTGCCACAACCCCTCAGGAGATTTCCATCTTAGCCAAGAACTCTCCAGTCAGGCCTGGTGTCAGGGTGCAGGCTCAGATATGTCCCAGGGAGCTTGTTTCCTTTAATTCATTATCATTCACGAATTGATTTAATCCTTTTATGAATGTATCTATTTTTAACTTACCTTAGTTAACAGTTTTCCTAAAAGTAATACTCTTTTTTTTTAGTTACTAGTATTCCATATAAAGGGATGAAGTTCTGATAGTCTAGAATTTGATGAAGAAATTAATTCATGTTTATAATTGCTACGTCTTTTATAACTTATACAACTTGAACTTAAAATCCCTCTGAATCAGTTTTTAACTCATTTTTGTGTTATGGATCTCCTTAGCATTCTAGTGCTTTTAAATCAAATTACAGAGGAAACAAGTTATATTGAAATATAGATGTCAAAATATTAAATAGCTTAACATATAGTATATTTATTTACTATATTTACAATTTAATATAATAGTTTGTAACAAATAAACAGACTCCAGATTAGGAACACCTTCTCTATACTTTTGTCTTTATAGAGGGTAAGGTCCTAACTTTTTTGTATAGAGCATTTTTCACTCTGTTGACCATTTTATTGCTCTTTTCTAATTATATTGAGCTTGAGGTTTGATGACTAAAACAGCAATTTTATTCCATATCTGTAAAAGAGTAGAAAAAATTTTTAACTTTTTACTTCTAATATTCTCGGTGATGTCCAATATATTATTAGCCCCTTTGTCCATGAACATTGCTTTTAGGGTTGTTATTTAGTCATTTTACACATGTTTGACTGTTACCACATTTGGGTTTTTTTGGGCAAAGACATTAGAGTGGCTTGCCATTTCCTTCTCCAGCTCATTTTACAGTTGAGGAAACTGAGGCAAGCAGGTTGAAGTAACTTGTCCAGGGCTCTCTGAGGCTGGATTTGAACTCTAGATGAATCTTCTGACCTGGCACTCTATCTACTGTACCACCTTGCTGCCCCATTAGACTTAGTTTATTCTAAATATGTCAGTTCCACTTAACAAGTACATATTTAGCATCCATATGCCAGATTATATTTGAGGACTTGGGGATACAAAGACAGAAATGAGATTCTGACTTCAAGAAACTTATATTTTATTGGAGAGAAACTATATATATATATATAAGTAAATATGTAATATTTGCAAATTAAATGTGTGTGATGGTGCTGGGGGCCTTTTGCAACAGGTGGCACTTGAGCCAGACCCTAAAGAAACCAGGAGGTGAGGGCTGAGGAAGGAGAGCTTTCTGGGCCCAGTAGCAGGAGATGGAATGGAGATGGAGAAGTATAGAGGGCATGGTGGGGAGAGTGGGGCTGTCCTGGGTAGGGTTTCACATACCATACAGATGAGTTTGTATTTTATTTTAAAGGCAATAGGGAGCCACTGAAGCTTCTCAACAGGCAGACCAGTTAACTTTGAAGAACGTGTTCATTTTTCAGAGCACTTTAGCATTGTCCATTTGAGCCTCACACTAAATTTTTGAGGCAGGCACTGTTAAATTCATTTATATGTCTTCTGTTCCTGAAGATAGCTATGTACCATAGTCTTAGAATTTACCCTTGCCTGGTTGACATTTCAATAGATTAAAGTCATTTGAAGATGAAAGTTTTCAATGTTTTCTCTTTTGTAGGTCATTTAGAAAATAACGCAACTAAGAAAATAAGCAGCTTAGTAGCTAGAGAGCCAGGCCTGGAAGTGGGAGGTCCTGGGTTCAGATATGACTTCAGACACTTCCTAGCTGTGTGTCCCTGGGCAAGTCCCCTACCCCCACCTGTCCAGCCCCTACAGCTCTTCTGCCTTGGAACTGATATTCAGTGTGGTTTCAAGACAGGAGGTAAGGGTTAAAAAATGCTTATAAGACTGGTCCCAGGAAACACTCCCTAGGAGTACTCCATTATGATACTTCTTCTAGAGATAGTCCTCTCTTTATGGGACTGAACATATAATTTTGAAGCAGCAGAAATCCTTAGAGGTCATCTATTTAAAGCCCCACACTTTGTAGATTCAAAGAAAAAAGTGACTTGCACAGTCACCTTTAGTTTTCTGCCTAATCTATTATCTCTCCATGGGAAAGCAATGTCATCTTCACCCTTTTTTTTTAAAGAACTTTTAATATGTAACCTTGTAGAGGTGACTTAGAGGATAGAGTGCTAGACTTGGAGTCAAGAAGATCTGATTTCAAATCCTGCCCCAGTCACTACTAGTTCTGTAGCCCTGGGCCAGTCACTTCACCTATAAGGCTCAATTTCCCCATCTGTAAAATGGGTACAGAAATAGCACTCCGTCCCCACCAGTTGGTTGTCAGGATAAAATAAGATATTTGTAAAACTCTTTACAAACTTTAGAACATTACATAAATGATTATTACCAAAGGCTTTTTGAAAGTCTTTAAGTAACGCTTCGTGGTCACTTGTTTTTAATCTCTTTAGTGTCCCCTATAGTTTTTTTTCTTTTTTTTGAGCCAGTAGTACTTCTAATAGTTGACTCTAGGCTTAAATCTTGGACTATTAATGACTGAATTGGAAAGGATTATTTAGAACTTTTTACCTTGTTTGTCAGTTTGACAGAAAAATGTATTAACTTAAAAGTCTACTGCCCTAAACACATAATTAGAACTTTGAGAGAAATGTCTAGGGTCTCTCAATCTTAATGAAATTTTAAACAAGACTTTTTAGACACCCTTTATTTTAAATAAAAAGCCCTAAGTTATGAAACATTTCTGTAGCCAAATTAAATGTGATGTATAATTTTTATTGACTGTTAGGAGCCAAAAATCAATTTAAGGGATCCATCTGCTTATAATAGTTGCTTCTCTTTGCCCCCAAATGTTCCCTTGTTGCTGACTGAGGATTCAAGTTTGTTCAAGGGATAAAAGACATGGAATATCAGCAACATTTGTGATTGGGGTGGCAAAGGGAAGAAATAATATATGGAGAGGGAATGAGACATATTTGGGGATTTGGATTACAAGAGATGGAGAGAAAGAAACAGGAAAAATAGGGAGCAGAAATGAGGAAGATATTAACTCACATTCTGCCTAAGGCCTTATAAAAATAATTAATTGCTCTAGCTGCCATGGATTTACTCTTCTCTGAAATCATGTACTATTTATTGTTTGTATCACTCATTTTGGCACTGAGTCATTGAGTTGGAAGGGATTATAGAAACAATCTAGTTTATTATACACACTCACTAAATAAATAAATAAACAAACAAGCAAACAAATAAACAAACAAATAAATAAATAGAAATTTAAGAGATTATAAGAGTGATTTTTACTCTACAACATTGTATTATATTTTGTTGTCATTTAGTTAGACCTCCATGGATAGATTCTAGAGGGTCCATAAACTCAGATGAGAGAGAAAAAAAATTCTTTATTTTCACTAACTTTTAACTAAAATTTAGTAGTTCCTTCAATTACTTAAGAACATTATTTTTCAAATTTTTATTTAGAATATTTTTCCATGGTTATATGATTCATGATTTTTCCCACTCTTCTTCCCTCCCCCCTCCTGGAGCTGACAAGTAATTCCACTGGGTTATACATGTATCATCGTTCAAAACCTATTTCCATGTTATTCAAATTTATAGTAGAGTGATCTTTTAACATCAAAACCCCAATTATATCCCCATTAAACCACGTGATCAATCATATATTTTTCTTTTGTGTTCCTGTTCTCACAGTTCTTTCTCTGGATGTGGGTAGTGCTCTTTCTCATAAGTTCCTCTGGGTCATCCAGGATCATTGCATTGCTGCTAGTAGAGAAGTCCATTATGTTCGATTGTACCACAGTGTATCAATCTCTGTGTACAATGTTGTCCTGGTTCTACTCCTTTCACTCTGCATCAATTCCTGGAGTTCATTCCAGTTCACACGGAATTCCTCCAGTCATTATTCCTTTCATCACAATAGTATTCCATCCCTATCAGATACCACAATTTGTCCAGCCATACCCCAATTAATGGACACTCCCTCATTTTCCAATTTTTGCCACCACAAAGAGTATGGCTATAAATATTTTTGTACAAGTCTTTCTCCTTATTATCTTTTGGGAGTATAAACCCAGCAGTGGTATGGCTGGGTCAGGGGGCAGGCAGTCATTTAAACCCCTTTGTGTATAGTTCCAAATTGCCCTCTAGAATGGTTGGACCAATTCACAACTATACCAGCAGTGTAATAGTGTCCCAATTTTGCCACATCCCCTCCAACATTTATCACTTTCCTTTGCTTCCATATTGGCCCATCTGTTGGGTAATGAGGTGTTTTATCAATGTTGTTTTAATTTGCATTTCTCTAATCAGGAGAGATTTAGAACACTTTTTCATGTGTTTATTGATAGTTTTGATTTCTTTATGTGAAAACTGCCCATTCATGTCCCTTGACCATTTGTTGATTGGGGAATGGCTTGATTTTTTTGTAAATTTAACTTAGTTCCCTATGTATTTGGGAAATTAAACTTTTATTAGAGACTTTTGCTATAAATTTATTTTACCAATTTGTTGCCTTCATTCTAATTTTGGTTGCACTGGTTTTGCTTGTACAAAAACTTTTAAATATGATATAATCAAAGTCATTCATTTTACATTTTGTAATATTCTCTATCTCTTCCTTGCTCTTAAATTCCTTCCTTTCCCACAGATCTGACCACTATACTATTCTATGTTCACCTATTTTATTTATCATTTCACTCTTTATATTTGTTATTTACCCATTTTGAATTTATCTTGATAAAGGGTGTAAGATGTTAATCTAAACCTAATTTTTCCTATACTTTTTTCCAGTTTTCCCAGCAGTTTTTGTCAAATAGTGAGTTCTTGTCCCAAAAGCTGGGATAAGAACATTATTCTTCTAAGAAAGGAACCATTGGTTTCACAAGACTTCCAGAGAAGTCCATGATAAAACGAAATTTAAGAATCTTGACATGGCAGAAAAATCTGGATTTGAAGTTCATTTGAATTCTAAACTTTGCTACTTTCTAGCTTTGTGACTTTGGAAAAAAATGCTTTTAAATTCTCTTCATCTGAGTTTCCTCATCTATAAAATAAGGGATTTGGATTAGATGATCTTTATGTTTTTTTTTCCCTCAGATCTGAATCTAATTTCTAATTCTAAGGATCATGGGATGGAGATATAGGAAAAGTGAGGGATTAACATGTTGGATAACTTCATTCATTGCTATTGCTATACTGGTGTCCACAAAATGTTAAAAAAAAAAAAAAAAGACAAAGACCTTTGCAGTGGTAGGTACTTTTTTCTTTGTAGGAATGAAGAGAAAGGAATGAATAAACAAGAATTTTGTAGGATTAGAAGTATGAATAAGTTGTGATATTTACACTGATGGAGGCAATATCCACAGGTTGTTCTTTTATTTCAGTGGTGTCTGACTCTTCGTGACATTGTTTGGGTTTTTTTTGACTGAGATATTGGAGTGGTTTGCCATTTCCTTCTCCAGCTGATTTTACATATGAGGAAACTGAGGCAAACAGAGCTAATTGTCCAAGATCATATAGGTAGTGTCTGAGAATAGATTTGAACTTAAAAAGATGAGTTTTCCTGGCCACTGCATCACCTAGCTGCTCCTATCCAGGCTAATGATAATCATAGATCTATTGGAGTATTGAAATACTAAATTTAATTCATCAAACATTTCTTTTTTTCTTTTTATCAACTCTTTTGTGAAATTACCTTCATTTCCAAATATGTTCTTTCCTTCTTCTCTAAGTGGGCCGTCTCTCATAATAAAGATTTTTTTTAAAAAAGGGAAAGCAGTTTAGCAAAATGAACTAACTCAGCAACTCTATTGGTGGTTTGGTATAGTAAACACACTTCCCTTCCCTTTAACATAGTTCTTTACTTTTGCAAAGAAAAGGGTGGGGTACATTTTCCTACCTCATCTCCCCAGTAAGTATAGTTGTACACCATTTGGCTGTGATTTTTTTTGTATTTACACTGTTGTAGTCATTACATATATTATTTTCCTAGATCTCAGTAAGCATTTCTTAAGTATATATGATGTACCGGGTATTATGTTACTTGCAGAGACCAAAAGAGACACTGAGTATCCATGAAAGTTTAAAAGGTTCATTAAAAGGTAATCTTCTGAGGTTAGAGCAGAAGTAAATTATTCTTGTTAAAATTTATACTTGAATTGGTTTGTGGTTATAAGTTATTATATGCTTATGAAATGTCAATTAGCTACTATTAACAACTCGTCAAAGCTTGTTCTAAATGGAATGTTCAAGGCAGTTCTGGAGGTAAAACAGCCTTTGGAGTACTTGGAGTAAATGGGTGGCAGTGTCGTGTGGCAGCTGAAATCTAGCCCAGTGTTACAGAATAGGTGATGGGTGAGTGGTTGAGAGGTAGATTTGAAGCCTGTCCTCATGATCTCAGAGGCTTCTGCCTGCTTTTCGGTTTTCAGTAGTAAAATATACTATTGGAAATGGTACTTTTGAAAGGTGGAGTAGCATGAGGCACTGAAATGAGTTCTCTCTAAAAATTCCTCCAAAGAGCCCTAGAAAATGCACCAAACAGAATCCTGATGGAGAAATCTTAGAAAAAGCCATAGTCATTTTCCCAGTCCAAGGGAGGACAGGGAGACTGAGAGGTCTCTGGATCCTAGAGACAAGGGCTGGCCAGGAGCAAGCAGCCTGATGCTGTACACTGGAATAAGAGGAGGTCTCAAGCCCATTGGGGCATTCCCAGTCATGGTTGGGCACCACAGTGGAAACGATTTGTTGTCTAGTACCCAGTGCCAGGTCAGAGATCCAGGCTGTGCTGAGGAGGACATATTTATCTAGAGATGCAGGGAGTAAGGGAAGGCCAGTGTACTAGCAAGGAACCATTTTAACAGTGAGCAGCCTCGGGGGTGTTCAGAGCCCAGGAGCAGGGCAGTCTCAGGCAGAGGCCCTCCAGCCCTGTTCCTGGAAGAAGAGCCAGGGCGGTACCATACCCAAACTTTTATCCTCTGTTCCCCCCCCCACACACGTGTGTTCACGTCCATTCACTCAGCATTCAGGCAGCATAAGCATGCAAAATGGGATGCTGGGTTAGACTGGCTGGGTTGGAGCCTTGGGGAGTGAATTCAATCTTACACACAGCTTCTAGCTCAGTCTGAAGACATCAGAGGAATAGCCCAATGTAGGAATCCTATACCTAAGAGAAGAGCCAGCCAAGCTTCCTAATCTGGCTGGTAGGGCCTGAGGCCAACAACCAGTCATTGTTGCTCCCAAAACCATGTCAGCAACTTGCACAGTTCAGGCCTGGGGGGCAGCAATCAGACTTTGCCCTTGATCAGACCACTTCAGGAACACTGAAAACTTGGAAGTCCTTGATCTGAGCTGTCTTTGATATCTTGGAATAACACATTCAATACATTACCCAAGAAGGTAGCCCAGGTCTTTCCTCTAGAAGTATAGAGAGCCTAGCTCGGACATCAGTCTGAAATCAGTAATTAGGCTAGAAGAAAAAGAGCAAAGAGAGAAAGAATACCATCTTTTAAAGAATTGTTACTATAATAGGGATGCTCAAGACACAAACCCAGGAGAAGAGAATGATTCCAAAACATTTACAAATAAAAATTGAAAGAAAAACATAACTTGGACATGTACTCAACTAGAATTCCTGGGAGAGATAAAGCAAGAGTTATAAAAAAAGAATTGAAAAAATGTTTTTTATGAATGAAATGAAAGTACTAACAGAAAAGACTGAAAAAGAAATTATAGCTGCAAAAAAGAATTGGAAAAGCAATTAACACAAAAGATACAAAACCTTGTACAATCAATGAACTCCCTGAAAATCAGGAACTAAACAATCAGGAACATTATAGCCAAAATACATAGCTTCCAGGTCAAGGAAAGTAAGCAGCCAGAAAAAAAGAACTCAGATACCAAGGTGTCATAGGGTCACACAAGATTTAGCAACCTTCAGAGTAAGGAAATGGGGAGACTGAAATACAATATTATATTATATGAATCTAAAGGTGAAGGATATATGCTTACAGTCTAGAATGACTTACCTAGTAAAATCGAGTTTAAGACTACTGAGGGCAAAATGAATTTGAGATCTTTCAAGCATTCTTGACAAAAGATCATAAAGTTGTAAAAACTTTGAAATTCAAATATAAGAGTTAAGGGAAAGGTTAAAAGGTAAATGTGGGGGCAGCTGGGTGGTTTAGTGGATTGAGAGCCAGGCCTAAAGACAGGAGGTTCTGAGTTCAAATATGTCCTTAGATACTTCCTAATCAAGTGACCCTGGGCAAGTCACTTAACTCCTATTGCCTACCTTACTGCTCTTCTGCCTTAGAATCAATATTGATTCCAAGACAGAAGATAAGGGTTAAAAAAAAAAGGTAAATATAAATCAGCAATAAATTGCTTACAGTCAGATAAGGAGTATATATCCCTTCTGAATCCTATTATCATCAGAAATCATGCTTAATAATAATAATTTTTTGTTTTGATGATCTTAAAAGAATAGTAATGGAGGGGAAGAGGAATATGGGGGAGGAGGATAGGAAAAGAAGGCTAGGGGAAATTATTTCACATAATCAGTGCACAAATAGACCAGCTGTACAAACAAGGAAGATGAGGTTGGGAGGGATCAGCTGACACCTAAACCTCACTCTCATCCAAACTGCTCAAAACAAGGAAGCATACTCATGTACACACAGTACACAACGAGGAGAAATACATTTTCCCTCCAGAAGAAATAGGAGGGAAAAGTGGAAAAGAGGGAATGATAGGGAGGGGAGATTAAGGGAAGGACTAATCCCAAGTAAAACAAACTCTTAAGTTGTAAAAAAATACATATATAGTAGTTCTTTTTTGAAATGGCAAAGAATAGGAATCTGTGCAAGGGTCCTTAAGTTGGGGAATGACTGAACATGTTATGCTATAGAAATGTGCCAGAATACTCATGTTAAAAGAAACATTAAAATAGAGAATTTCAGGGAAATCTGGGAAGATTTCTATGAACTGAGGCAGAGCGAAGCAAAAAGAACCAGAAGAACAATTTATACGATGAAAACAATAAAGGAAAGAAAAACAACTCTGAAAAAATAAGGACTTTGATTAGTATAATCATTACCAACTCTAATTCCAGAGAACTAAAGATGAAACATGATGTTCCCACCTCCTGATAAATTAGATGTTTATTTTTTTGTACATAGTCAATGTGAAAATTTGTTTTAATTTGTTATGTTTTTCTTTCATTCTCAATTGGAGAGGAGAGTTTGGCATGAGGAGAGAAAGCAGTTTTAACTGAATATTATATATATATGCACATATATAATTTTTGAAAAAAATTCATATGAACAAACACTTCTCCAAATGACATAATTGCTTTCTAATTATTTTGTAGCTCTACTGATTTCAGAAATCTTAACTCAATTGTTTATTTCTTTTACCTGTTATTTATCTTCTTTTCATAGGCTTCATCTATCCCTTCCCCCAATATTCTTTCAAAATACCTTCCTAAAATATTGTTCAGCCTCTGCCGTCTACCTGTATTCAGTTCCAGCCCCTTTATTCATCCTAGTCCCTAGTTCTAATAGGTACCAGTAGCTTCTGATCCATCAAATGACTTCTTTATAAATTGGAGTTTTAGGTTCCCATAGTTACATTTTGAAAAAAAACAAACAATACAAGGATTTTTGTGAAAAAGTCTCTACTTAAAATTATTCTTACTTTTATTGTATTTTTATAATTTATGTTTTATAGTGCTTGGATTCCTAATTGAAAATATAATTTGGATTAGAAACTGTTGAGATTCTACTATATAGTGAAGTACTTGAAGTACATGAAAAAAATGCTTTCTTCAAATGTATTCCAACAATTTAATATGGTCATTAATTACTTAGACTTTATTTCCATTTAGAGCATTTGATGTGGCTTGTAGAGATCTTTTGAAATAAAATCCTGATTTTTTTTTTAAAAGAAAATTGTAAATTTGAAGGTTTTTTTTTTCTTTCCAGTTTACAGATTCGTATACAGTATTTACCTTTTGTTAATGTAGTTTGCATCATTTTGGTCCTGTATTAGATTATATGTAAATCAGAGGATTGACTATTACTGCATATCTGGTTTCTTGGTTTTACATATCCATTTTAAGTGATCAAAACACATTTGTTAAGCACCTACCAAATGCCAGGGATTGCTTTAGGTGCTGGGAACACAAAGACAAAAATTAGTATGCTTCCTGCCCTTTTGGAGCTTATAGTCTATCCAAAGAGACCATATGTTCCTCAGGTGTACCATCTCATCTAAATCTTCTATCAGATTGATGTAAACTTCCTTCTCATGTTTGTTGCTGTCTTGTCATCATCTTGCACAAAGCAAATACAAATAAATATACTTTATGTATTATAAGGAAAGAATAATGGGCTTATCTTAAATATATAAACATTTTAAATCTGTTATGCAGAATGTGAGTTGAAGGAAAAAAATCACATTTATTTAGCATTTATATGTGTATATGTAATACATATTTATAATATTTTTTTTCTTTTTGTTCCCTGATTTCCCAGGCAGTTTTCAATTTCTAATAGAGAGATCTGTGTTCTAATTTTGGCCTTACCATTAGCTAGCTTGAATCAGGCCATGTAATCCATCTAGACCTTATTTTCCAAATCTGAGAAGAGAAATATTTGGGATCAGACTTCATCAAAATCTCTCACATTTTTTTGTCTATATCATAAAATAATTGGACAATAGGAAAAAATAGAAATTAGTAGGATACTTAAGGAAAAGATTTGGGATTTAGGTTGCTCATGAATTATATGCAGCAATATCTTGGTATATTACTAAGGGAAATAGGAATCTAAGGTACAACAAGTATGCCCCTTATCGTTAATTTACTCAGTACTTCCCTGGTTTGTACATAGTTGTTTGCATGCTGCTTCATTTAGACTGTGAGCTTCTTAGGAGCAGGGGCTGTTTTTTCCAATTCTTTATATATCCAGACCTTAGTACAGTGGTTGGGTACATAGTAGGCACTTAAATTTTTGTTGACTTGAAGAGAACCTGGAATTAGCTGAGCTTTGGGATTGTTTTGAATATAGTTGGGAGTGTTGGGTGGAGTACTTTTTTGGGGTGTGTTGGCACTCATGAGCATTCCAGTTCTATTGGGAGCAAATCAAAGAAAGACCTGAGGCAAGTGTCTCATTTAGTCATATATAGCCTTCATTAAAATTCATTTGCAGGCAAGAAAAGTTGGATCCAATACCAGTATATCAAGTTGAAAAGAAGTAAACATTAATGTAGAATTCCACAGGAGTGGTAATAATTATATTACTTGGTGGTAAATTATAGGCTAGTCTGGAACTTGCTCTCCTGCTTTTTTGTTTATACCTCCTGTCAAGCATAGTGTAAAAGCTATGGAATTAAAGCTATTACCAAAACCTGCTCGGATTCCAGAAGAATGTGGATTCCCATTCTTGAATTTAAAGTTGAAAGAAGAGAATGGAGAGGGAAAGAACCTGAAAATTTGAGTCATTGTGAATCTTGAAATTGAAACTATAGGAAAAATGGGGGAGGGGGGGAGACATTAGGGTAAATGCATTTTATCTTCTTTACAATACCAGGAATTTAACCTATTTTTGTTCCTTGGTTTTCTTCCCTTTTTCTTTACCCCCCTTTATTTTCTCTTTTCCCCCTTGAAATATGTTTGAATGATAGGTTTGGTTGGGCAGAGGGAATGCTAGATCCAAACCATGTCAGGGAATGGAATGTGACCTACCCCAATGGGTTGGTTAGTTTTTTCCCTACCTTGATATCTTGTTATTATCATTTCTTAGGTCTAGAAAACTTTTATTGGAAGGAAGAGTTCACTATTAGGATTATACTTACTGTCTGTAACTCTTCAACTAGATGCAAATTCTTTGGGGTCCAGAAATAGTAGAGAATTTCTTTGTATTCTAGCTGCTTAGAATAATGGTCAGTATTGGTCCATTGTTAAAATGGCAATTTTTAAAAACAAAAAAGATTGATGCAGGTGATCTTATAAAAATATGCCTTGTAAGAATCATAAAATCAAGCCATTTAATTATAACTTTAATGAATCACTTTAGTTGAAAGTTTTAATTTTAATGACCAGAAATATGAGTCAGCAAACATATTAGTTACTATAATATTTATATTTCCATTTTCATCATTTATTGTTGTAATTGAGGGCCTCTTGTTGCACTTGTTGCTTAGTAGTTCTTGGTTCTTTTTTTCAAGCATTTCTTGGCAAGTCTCTGAGGAACCCATGTATCTTATCAAGAGAGATTTTACAATTTCAGTGACTATCTGAGTTTTCTGATCTCCAAAGCTGTGAATGAAAATGAACATCCTTCCTAAGCTCTAGTTAGAGGATGAATTTGCACATTTTCAGTATCACTCCTTGTTGCATGTAGTCAGTCAGTGTTGCTACAGTTGAAAGGGTTTTTTTGTTCTTGTTTTAAATTTTTACATGTATAGTTTATATCCAACTTTTAGAAGGGAAACAGTGTGGTGTAGTGGAAAGAATCCTGGATTTGGAGATATGGATATAGAATTTGAATTCTTTCTTTGTCACTGAGAAGATCACCTAATCTCCTTTGAGTTTTTGTTTTGTCATGTAAAATCTGGGTCTGAGTCTCTGATCCTGTGGTAGTAGGAATGTGGCTCCTGCTGTGTCACCTGTAGCATGTACTATATACAAGCATGTCATGTATGGCTACATGATAAAGGCATGTTTTCTGAGCAATAGTGCTTTTTCTTTAGTCAGTGATTCTCCTTTTGTGTGACAATGATTATCATATATTTTTGATGGGTAGCATTCCCTGGTTTGATTTGATTACTATTTGCCAAAACATTGAACTTTCTTGAATAGTGCAGTAATTTTAAGGGGATAGCAGGTCAAAATATTTAAAATTTTGACTTCCCTGGAAAACCTTGGATAGCTGGTCACCATATTCATAAAAACTAATTCTGATTTTCAACATCTGTGTAGCCCAGGCCATATGTAATAGAACTGGAAGCAGAGCTCGAGTCCATTTGTGCAACTTTTGACTCATTGTTTATCTCTTCTTGGATGTCAATTATACTTATCTGTTTGTAGATACTGCTATGGTTTTGGCAGTACAGAAGGTAACTTTGACTTTGTGTATTTTGTGGGGGATCTGTGGGGGTATGTATGTATGTATGTAAGACTACAGAAGAGAGAAGAAAGAGAAGTGAGAAGAGAAAGGTTCAGGAAATTTAGGCATCTGGACTTTTAAAAGCCTTTAAATCCATACTAGTTTCAATAGGGTCATAATTTGGCAATTTTCCCTTTGGAAATTTCATTGTGAATTTTTATTTTTCTTATCCAATCATAAATAGAAATCAAATTGTGAATGTCTTATGAAGAAACAGTATCTTGCTTTGATTAAAAAGAGCAGTGTCCACAAAAGTTCTGCTTTCCCTTATTGTGACCCATAGAAAACCTTGCATTCTTGCTCTAGACCAATAGAGTGCAAGCTGGGGCAAGTTATACCAAGTTGGAAAACTTCAGGTAGTTTGGGCCTGGTGACATATTCAAGGATCCTACCTAAGTATGGAGAATTACATTTCCAGAAAATTGGCCCCTAGGTAATATGGTTTTTAAAATTATGTTGATCATGAAACTGATAAAAATTCAAAGTGGTTTCTTTCCACTTCTACAGTGAATAGTGATGGTGTAAATAGGGAATCATAGGATGTTAAATCATAGTTATTACTTTTGTCATTTTTCAGTTGTGTCCAACTCTTTGCAACCCCAGTTGAGGTTTTCTTAGCAAGGATACTGGAGTGGTTTGTCATTTCTTTCTCCAGCTCATTTTATAGGTGAGGAACTGAGGCAGACAGACTTAAGTGACTTGCCCAGGGTCTTTCAGCTGGAAAGTGTGTAAGGCTGGATTTGAACTCATGAAGATGAGTCCTTATGACTAGGCCCTGCGTTCTGTCTACTGTGCTGTATAGCTTCTAAGTTACTAGTAATAAGACTATTTACAAGTAGTAATTTATAAACTTTGCTACTTGGTGTAAATCTTTATTCAGTGAATTTGAAACACTAGTAGAGAATTTGAACCCTGTTCATAATGATATTTTTGTTATAAATGAAACTATAAATAACCGAAAGAAGTTAACAACTAACTAGAGGAATGACTCATATGCTGGCCTTGGGCAGATGAATGAAGGAGATGGTTTCCTTGTGTGCTCCAAAGCAACAAGAAACATCATTTCATGGAAACCTTGGTCGTCTCACCTCGTGGGGGTCACTGTAAGCACATGCAAACCAATAGCTCAGCTTGAGAAGCAACATGCACCAGCATGTGTTACAGATAACAAATGAGAGAGCTTTGATGATGATGATGATGATGACAATCATCATTTTCATCATAATAATAAAAGCTACCATTGGTATAGTGCCGATACCAATGTACTTACTTAGTAATTACAGTATTAAATGCTTTACAATATTATTTCATTTGATCCACACTACAACCCAGACATTAGGTAGGTGCTATTATTCCCAATGTACAGTTTGAGGAAATGGTGGGAAACTTAAGTGATTTGCCCAAGATCACACCACTAGTAAGTGTCTGAGACTGGACTTGTACTCAGGTACTTCTGACTCCAGGCCAGCACTCTATCCACTGTTCCACCTAGCCAGCTCTATGAAGAACTTGACCATACCCCTTAAATTAATTCAACATACTAACTTCATGCTTTCAATCTTCAAAAAGAAGGTAGGAAGGAGGAAAGACTGGAAAACTTTGTGGGGAAAATATAATTTAGAATGAAAAAATAGTCTGTCAAAATACTGTAAAATTCTCAGGATATCCATATCTGTTATGTCAAAAATATTTATTTGTAAGAGAGTCAGAAGATATTACAAACATTGAATATTTTAATAAAAGATAAAATTAATTGTATGAGTAGAGTTATTCCAGAATTTATTGATGGTGTACAATAGCCAGTAAGCTTAAAGTTAGATCAGAATCTTTGCCAAATTAGAAGAAAAGATGAAGATGAGAAGACATTGAATGTCATTATAACTCCTATCTGATCTGCTTTTAGCCATTGACTCTTCAAGTCTGAAAATGAACAAAAGTAAAGACATTGACTTTACAGTTTTTAAAGACGTTTATTGATATAAAACAGTTAACACTATCAGAAACTTGAAAGAACCCAGAAACCACTTCAACTAGATATCATTGAATATCTGCCATGCAGATAAGACATAGGAGGCAAAGACAATATGGATTTAGAGCATAAAATCTCTTATTTTTATAAAACATGGAAGATAAGGATGGAAAGTTATGAACATCATATCTCTTTGTAAAAAATATATGAAAGAAGCAAATCTATTCTGAACTTGGTATGAGACTACTAGAGGAATTGACAGATAATCCTGAGAACATTTGTAGATGAAGCTGGAGTAAGGACAACAAACAGATGAGAAATGGTGATATACTGCCACTTTTGTAGTGATGTATTATTATCTATTGTTATTGAAAAGGACAATACAACCATTACATTTAATTCAATCTCCTAAATGCTCTAATATGTAAGTTTAAATTTAGGTTTTTATGCTAATAGAGAGTTCTAAAGTGATATTGTGATCTCCAATTTAAAAATATTACAGCTTAAGTCAAAATTACAAATTACAGAGGTGGAAAGAGTGAAAGTGGAAAAATATAGATAAAGGGACAATGTGAATCTGAAAACAAATCTCATCAGAATCCAAAGTCCTAATTAGGAAGACAAAATCTGAAGAGCCAGGAGAAGCTGAAGGATCCTCCAAGAACTTTCAGTGCACAGAAGGCTAAGACTGCCAAGAATCTCACCAGAACTCACACTGACGGGAGTGTCCCACCGAAGCACCAATGAGCAGAGAGGGTCTCCTCACCAAAGAACCAGAGGGAATCACTCCACTCACCACCCCAGGATCCAAGGGAAGTGTCTCTTCAAGCACCAATGCAGGAATGACCCCCAAGTCAGAAGATCTGAAGAAAGAAGCCCCTAATCCAGGAAGTCATAGCCTTTTTATAGTCCCTTTCCCACATCACTTCCTATCTCTCCCCTTCTTCACAGGAACCAATCACAGCTTCCAAACTGCTTAGCCCTACCCAGGGCTAGGTAGTCCCCTTTGGAGGTGAGAGTTTTTGACTTGTGAATGGATTGATTACATTAGAAATAACAGAGAGATAATTCTATCTTCACAAATATATTATGTGAAGAAGAGACCATGTTATTCTAAGAAGAATGATATAAATTTGGTGACTAAATATTTTTAGAAGACATGAATGTTGGAGGCAACACAATTTTAAAAACACAGTTCATAAATCAATATATGGGATACCTTAATTCCAAAAGAATGGAAACATTCATGGATGTGACTGTTAATAAAATAAATAGTGGCTAATAAAAATATTGGCAACTACTAATCTATATACCTACTTTCTTATATCTATAAAATCTTTGAGGATTGTCTTTGAATACATATTGTGAAAATAGAAGGAGGGACAGCTGGGTAGCTCAGTGGATTGAGAGCCAGGCCTAGAGACTGGAGGTCCCAGGTTCAAATCTGACCTCAGACACTTCCCAGCTTTGTGACCCTGGGCAAGTCACTTGACCCCCATTGCCTAGCCATTACCACTCTTCTGCCTTGAAGCCAATACACAGTATTGACTCCAACACAGAAGGTAAGGGTTTTTAAAAAAAGAAAATAGAAGGGAATAGACAGATTTTATAAATTTTTTAGCAGCAGACTACACGTTTATAATCATATAATTGACAGATTGAGTTTTTTTAACAGCAGACTGAATGTTTACAATCATAACTGACAAAGGGAAGAGAATGTGTTCCATTTTTTTAGTTTGGGGTAGATTTTTTAAAAAGTTTACTTGAAAGAACAAAAGACCACTTTACGGGCTAAATGTATTAAATTCACGTAAGATTCTATTATGGTTAAAATCATGAGGATATCTTTGTTCAGCATTGATCTAGGATGAGATATATAAAACAAGAAGACATTCCTACCTAATTGTTACTTGTGTCACTCTGGATCCTGCCAGGAGCCCAAAAGAGAAAAAGAAAATCCCCTTCTTGTCTGTAGTGTAATTCTTCATTTTCAAAGAATACTGTACTGGTTTCATTGCACTCCAGAATACCATAGAGCCATTTTAGCGAAGTCTTTAATTATTTGAAGGAAATTGAACTGGAAAACAAGGGTATGCCCTTAGTTGGGGAATGGCTGAACAAATTGTGGTATCTGTTGGTGATGGAATACTATTGTGATAAAAGGAATAATAAACTGGAGGAATTCCATGTGAACTGGAATGACCTCCAGGAATTGATGCAGAGTGAAAGGAGCAGAACCAGGAGAACATTGAACATAGAGACGGATACATTGTGGTAAAATAGAATATAATCGACTTCTGTACTGGCAGCAATGCAGTGTCCCAGGACAATTCTGAGGAACTTATGAAAAAGAACGCTACCCACATTCAGAAGAAGAACTGTGGGAGTGGAAACATAGAAAAAAAACAACTGCTTGAACACATGGGTTGATGTGGATATGAATTTGGATATAGACTCTAAACGACCATCCCAGTGCAATTATCAATAATATAGAAATAGGTCTTGATCGAGGACACATGTAAAAACCAGTGGAAATGTGCGTCGGCTATGGGAGGAGGGGGGAATGGGGGTAGATGGAGGGGAGAGTAAGAACATGAATCATGTAACCATGGAAAAATTTTCTAAAAATAAAAATAAAAAATAAAAAATAGACTTATTGAATCTCCTTTGGAAAAAAATAAAATGAAGTTTAAAAAATGAAGGAAATTGGAACAGTTCATTGGAAAAGCAATTTTTGAAAAATTGAAAAAAAATCTTTAAAAAAGAAGGCTAAAAAAATCATTGCTCAGATGAAGTTGTAGGGAAAGTCAACCACAGAGGAAGTCCATCATTATGTACTTCCTGGACAGATTATACAGCACTGAGAAAGATAGTGGAGTAATGAGAAAATTTTACATATTTGTTAAGTATTAAGATAAGCCTTGTTATAGTAGAGTAGGCAAATATTTATAGTAATGTATATATAAATAGCAGAAGGGGAAATATTTTTGATATTCTTCAAGGAAGATAACCTGCTCTGTAGAAACTACTTTTGATATTCTCTACTTTCTCTAATGAAAAGCTTCAATAATACTATTTTCTGGCCCATCCTAATTGAAAAGGCAAAATATTTATGACCAAAGGCAGCTGTGTATATCCCGATGGGTGTATATGGCATTTTATAGTGAGAAATGATAGCTAGTTGTTTTTGGTTTGCTATAAAGTCAGATTAATTGGACGACTTTTATTTTTTTAAAGACAGTTCTTTTTTGAGCATAGTCCAGCCCCTGAATACTTTTATAGTGCTAGTGAAACTTCTATTTTGATAAAATCTGCTAAATAATGACTTGGCTAATGCTGATTGATTAAGTGCCTTCAGGTTTAAGTAGAATAAGGACAAAATAATAATTTTTTGCATGTACTGATGCTGCAGGTTATTTCTGTGTAAAATTTTCTTTGATTAGGAATATGTAATTACTTTCTCTAAGGATACTCTGAAGACAAAGGCAGGGGGATCTTTTGAGGCCTAGGTTATTTGGAGCTTTTCTTTCTCTTAGGTGCTGATAATTAGATTGGACTGTTAGAGATCTGAGTAATGGCTATGGAGGCAGGTGTTTAGGACTCAGCAAGGGAATATTAGAAAGATTGAGTCGGACTGGAAATCATTATGGCAGAAACTAGGCACAAACCAACACTTCATGCCATATACCAAAGTCAAGTCATAATAGATACATCATTTAGAAATAAAGGGTGTGTGTGACCCGGGGCAAGTCACTTGACCCCCATTGCCTACCCTTACCACTCTTCCACCTATAAGTCAATACACAGAAGTTAAGGGTTTAAAAAAGAAAAAAAAAAGAAATAAAGGGTGGTACTATAAACAAATTAGTGGAGCATGTTTAGCTATTTAGTTTAGCTGTCAGATCTATTTAAGGGATAAGGGAAGATTTAATGTACAAACAAGTTTTTTGCACAAACAAAACCAATGCAACCAAGATTAGTAGGGGGAAAAAAACTGGCAAAAAAAATTTTTATAGTAAATATCTTTGACAAATATGAGAATTCTCAAATATGGGAACTGATTCAGATTTATAAGAACCCAAAGCATTCCCCAATTAACAGATGATCAAAAAATACAAATAGGCAATTTTCGGATGAAGAAATTTAAATTATCTTTAGTTATATAAAAATGTTCCAAATTACTATTAATTAGAGAAATGCAAATGAAAATCATTATAAAGTATCACCTCATACCTCTCAGACTGGCTAATATCACAAAAATGGAAAATGATCAGTGTTGGAGGGTATGTGATAACACTGGGACACTGAAACATAGTTGGTAGAGAGCATTTTGGAACCGTGCCCTAAGAGCCATAAAACTATGCATTCGCTTTGATCCAGCAATACCACTATTATGTCTCTATCCCAGAAAGCAGAAGTAGGGGAAAAGAATTACTTGCACCAAAATATTTCTGGCAGCTCTTTTTTTTTTAATGGTGGCAGAGATCTGGAAACTAAAGGGTTTGTCCATCAATTGGGGAATGTCTGGACATCTTGTAGTATAGAATTGTAATTCAATGTTATTGTCCCATTAGAAACAAGGAACAAGATAATCACAAAAGACCTGGAAAGACCTAGATCAAGTGAGGCAAAACGAAGTGATCAGAGCCAGGAGAACATTGTACACAGTAATAGCAATAATGTTTAATGATCAATTGCGAATGACTTAACTATTATCAGCAGTGCAAGGATCGAGGACAACCTCAAGGGACTCATGATGAAAAAAGCTAGCTAGTGGAAGGAACTGATGGAGTCTGAATGCAGATTGAAGCTTTCCGTTCTTCCCTTTATTTTTCTCTAGTATAAGCAACATGTGTTTGTCTTTTACAACAAGAAGAACGTGGAAATATATTTAGATGATAGCACATGTATAACCCATATCATATGCCTGTCATCTTGGGGAGAGGGAAGGGGTGGGAGAAAACATGGATCACAAAGTCAGAAAATGATTATTTAAAAAAATTTTAAGAGAAAAATTAAAAAACAAAACAGGCACAATAGCAAAAACCCAAAAGATCAAGTCAGATCCATACATACCTATTAAGATTTTATGAAATATGAAAAGAACCTAAACCAAAGTCTTCAATAGTGAACTTAAGATTCCGATCAAGTCTAATGCTTTGGCTGACTGCCCTCCTCAATGACAAACTGCCTCCTTAGAACTTAGAATCATTTCTTTTCTGTACTACTCATTAGAGATTTAGTCCATGCTCTGTAAGTGTGTATGCTTGTCTTTGCCAAATTCAGGCATACATTAAGCTAGTTAGAGGCATCTAAGTGGTACACTGACCAGGGCACTGACTTAGAGATAGAAAGATAAGAAACTTGATATCCTGGGCAAATCGCTGAACCTTCCTCAGCATAAAGTGTTTTACAAACCTTAAAGTGCTATGTAAATGCTAATTATTATTGTTATTGTTTATCCCAAATGTGAGGTACTATCATTATATTTTAATTTCTAATGCCTTATATGATACTCTAAAAATAGTAAATCCTCAATAAATGTAGTTTTTTTTTTGTTCTAAAGGTGGGTGGCAAGTATGAGGTGTTTAGAAAGAATATTGTCTTTGTGCTGTAGAAATAATAGCTGATTAAAACTTGAAAACAAACTATGTCTTCCAATTGGGAATTGAAAATGTATAAATTATAGTATAGGAATATAATGAATATTATTATACCTTAGACAAATATAATGAGTACAGTGAACTATTATCCCAGAAATTTAGAAATTAAATGATGTTCAAAATTCTTGTTTAAGAAGTAAGAAGAATTTTTAATTTTTTAAAGGAATGGAATTCAAAGGGTTAAACTTGGATTATTCAAAAATTTATGGATTAAACTATATCCTAGTGCAGGGATCGGCAACCTTTTTGGACGTGAGAGCCATAAATGCCACATTTTTAAAAATATAATTTTGTGAGAGCCATATAGTGCTCATAGTGCGAGCGCCTGTAACAGCGCCTGAAAAAAATTGATTTTATGGCTCCTGCAGAAAGAGCCATATCTGGCCCTCAAAAGAGCCAGATATGGCTTGAGAACCATACATTGCTGACCCCTGGTCTAGTGGTTCCCAAACTTTTTTGGCCTACTGCCCCCTTTCCAGAAAAAAATATTACTTAGCCCCCCTGGAAATTAATTTTTTAAAAATTTTAATAGCAATTAATAGGAAAGATAAATGCACCTTTGGCCATCACTGCCTCCAAGGATTGCTGCAGCTCCCACCAGGGGGCAGTAGCACCCACTTTGGGAATCACTGCTATAGTCCTTCAAAAAACTAACCTGTTCTAGCTTATGTCTGGCTAAGAAATATTGTCTATTGGCTTTTCTTTTTTATTGATGACTTACTGCTTTTACCCTGGCCATTATTTCCTTTCATTCCTTTTCCTCCAATCCTATTGAATCTTCTCATGTCTAATAGGCTATTGGAGATGCAGAACTAGAGGTCAGCAGAGAGATGAGAATTGGATAAACAGATTTAAGAATCATCAGCATAGAGATAATTATTGAGTTCTTCCAAAGACTGAGTACAGTTCACTGGAGTTTTGGAGTTTTTGCATGGTGGTGTTGGATGGATTAAATTCAGGGTTCATCATTGTCAAAGTGATCTTTTTAAAGTACAGGTCTGACTATGTAATTTCCCCCCCACCAAAAAAACCCACCCCAAAACTCCAGGGTTTCCTATTATTTCCAGGATCAAATATAAAATCCTGAATTTTGGCATTTGAAACTCTATATAAACTTTTCTCCCTCTAGTTTTCTTACAGAATCTCCTCAAACACCTCTCCTCCCCAGGGCAGAAAAAAACATATTTGAATTTTATATTCACGAAGTATTTGAAACAACAGAAAAGATGTATTATGTGCTGTTACCTCAGATATTTAGAGATAAAAGAAATCTTAGAGGTCATTTCTTCAATTCTCTTTAGACAAAGAAATTGAATCCTGCACAAGATAAATGACTTGTCCCAAATCATAATTCAAACCCTACTGGTCTTACTTCTAGAAATCTAATGTCCTTTCTAATTCAATGTGTAGCTTAGATATTGACTACTGAAGAACTAACCTCTTTCCTTATCTCCTTATTCAAATTTCCAACTGCTTACTAAATGTCTCAAACAAGATGTCCAATAGAAGTCTTAACCTTAAAGTAGCCAAAGGTGAATCATCTTTTCTCCCAAATGCTTCTGCTTTCCAAACTTCTCAGTTCCTGTGGAAGGTACTACCACCCTTTCAGTCACCCAGACACGCAACCAAAGGATTATCCTCAGCTTCTCTCTTAGACCCTCCCATATCCAGGCAGTTGTCAAGTCCTGTAGATTTTATTTTCACATCTGTCTCTAATATTCCTCCATCTCTTTCCCACTCACTTAGTAAACCCCAGTGACTTCTTATTGTCCCTAGGATCAAATATCAAATCCTCTGTTTGGGATTCAAAACCCTTCATACTCTGACTTCCTCCTACCTTTCTAGTATTCTCATACCTTACCCTAATGTTCTCTACAATCTTGGGCACTGATGATTAACCTATGGATTGGGTGCCAAAAATCGCACACAGAGCACTCTCTGTGGGCACGTGGCTGCCCCCACCCAAGTTTGTTACTAGAAAGGCAGAGGGACTCAAGCAGAGCTGCTCCCCTTTCCTTCTCCCCACATCTGATGACATTTTTTCATGTCTCCCACCCCTCTGCCCAGCAGCCCAATGGGAGTTCACAGTGGGTAACGTGGGTGGCTCATAGGTGGCAGAGCTGGAGGAGAGCAGAATGCTCAGGCCACTCACCTTCCCCTCTCTATACTTGCTGAGAACATTCCTCACTTCACCCACCCCTACACCCAGTATCCCAATGGGTGGGAGCACTTTATCCCTGCCCTGTGTGGGGTTAGGGGTGGAGAGCAGGGCATGCTTAGCACTTGGTGGGGGGAGGGTGGGCATAGCACTCAGTCTGATGGGTGGGATGGGGGCAGTGCCTGGCACGCCTTCTCTAAAAGGTTCATTATCACTGATTTAGGGACACCGGCCTGCTTGTTCTTTCTTTAACAAAATACTCGGTCTCCTGATTCTGGCCGTTTCCCATGCCTGAAACTCCCTTTCCAGTCTCTTCCTCTTGGCTTCTAATCCCACCTACCAAAGTTTTTCTTGATCCACCTTAATGCTATGCCTTCCTTCTATTGATTATCTCTAATTCTTCTTGAATATTTGTTGTTCACCTATTTCAGTCCTGTCTGAGGCCAAATTTAAACTCACAGAGCCTTCCTGATGCCAGGTCTGGCCCTATTTAGAGTACCATCCAGCTGCCCTGGGCTTGATTATGTCATGTTTGTATGTCCTCGTCTTCATGTTGTCTCTTCTATTAGACCAAATTTCTTGAGAACAAAAACTGTCTTATATTTCTTTGTATACCCAGACCTTTATAGAGTGCTTGAAATAAAGTAGCTACTTAATAAATGTTTACCGATTGTATCATAATCCTTTCTTAATGGAAAAAGGCGTGTAGTAGCCCTATAAGCTTCTGGGTGATACTCTGTTTAAAGTTTAGTTTCCACTCAATACATTTCCTTAAAAAAAGATATCTCGTATTCTACCTAATATTCACCTTTCTAGGGTTTTTACCAGGGTTGGGCAGTTCTGCAAGGGCTTTTAGATCAGAGAAATTTTTATCCTTAATATTTTTATGTAAATGAAAAAGGAGGCTTTTAAAATATGTTCCCACAGACTGGAAGGCCTTTAAGATTCCTTTTGGCTTTAAGTCTATGCTCTTATTATTAAACTCCCTCCAAGAACACAGACAAGCAACTGTTCTGTAATTTAGTCTCAGAGAGTTGCCTTGGCCTTGACATTGCTTAGGGTCCCATAGCTGGTATGTTAGTCTGACTGCAGTGTAGGGCCTCTATCATCATGCCACCTGTCATATAGCACCTAATATTTAGCAAAGCATTTTGCATAATTTTATTTGATCCCTTAAGAAAATATATATAATTATAATTATATATAATGTATAAAAGTATATATAATTAGTCTATAATTTTCAGTCAGCAATCATTTGAGCACCTTCTATGTTCCAGTCACTGTGCTAAATGCTGGGGAAACAAAACAGGGCAAAAGACTGCTCTTGCTCACAAGAGCTCAAAGTCCAATGGAGATGACAATATGAAATATGTAAACGATATATTCCAGATAAATTAGAAATAAACAACAGAGATTTCACAGAACAGAGGCTTTATAAATAGTTGGTCAGAAGGACCTTTCCTTTCTCTTTGATCATATTCTCTGAGCCAGAAATGCTTTCCCTTTTTCTTTCTGCTTGCACATCTTCTATTCTCTTTGACTCTTGAGTCAAAGTAACCTGTTTCATAATATCATCTTGGACTACTCTGACTCCTAGTGATTTCTTCTGGCATCAAAATCCTATTGTATTTGTATTCTGAATCATATTACAAACTACTTTGCCAAGTAGCATTGATTTGCCCTGTAAAAAGATCTTTATGTTATAAGTGGATTATAAATGGTGACTTAGCAAAATTTTATAATTTTATAGTGAGGTTTAATTAAAATATATGACCTTATTTTGAATCTGGACCTTACTGAGGTATGTGTAACTTGATTATAATATGTATGTATGTAAATATTATAGCATGTATATTTTGATTGAGAGGCAGCTAAGTGGTTCAGTGGATCCAGCACTAGGCCTGGAATCAGAAAGACATGAGTTTAGATTTGACCTTAAGCACTGGCTGTGTGACCCTAGGTAAGTAACTTAATCTGTTTGCATTTTAGGTAGTAGAGTGTTGGACCTGGAGTTAGAAAGACCTGAGTTCAAATTTGACCTCAGATATTTACTATGTGATCCTGAACAAATCACTTAACCTCTATTACCTTTATTCCACTAGAAAAGAAAATGCCAAACTACTCTAGTTCCTTTGCCAAGAACACTCCATGAATAGTATTGCCATGCTACGGAACAGGGGCTCACAAAGAGTCAGATGTTACCGAATGAGTAAACAATAGATACTTTGATTAAGCACCTACTATATAGTCCAGGCTCTCTGCTAAATTCTGGAGGTACAAAAAAAGGAGTCCCTGCTTCTAAGGAGCTCATAGTTTAATGAGGGAGCCAACGTGAAAACAATTATATAAAAGAATATATTCAGGATAAATTGGAGATAATTGCCATATAGTATGTATGGCTTGATTTCATTTTGGTTATTTTTGTCCCCTGCTAGATACCAAGCTTTATTTTTTTTTTTTCATATAGTCCAGATTTCTGGGAACAGTAAATCCATGGACATTGAGCTCAGAATTGTTGGGGAATTTTTCAGTGTTTTCAATAGTCTGCATTCACATATAAGAAATTTTTAAATGAAATCAATAAAACTAACAATTCACTAGGGAAAAGTCTGAGGGCGCCTTCACACTTTGCCTATGAAATTGTTTCCCAGACTTTGCAATAACTCTCTTCTCAGTAATTTGAGCTTTTCCCATTTATCTACCTTTTCAACTGACTTTTTGGATTATTAGAAATTTGACTTATGGATTATTGGAGTGGTACTAGATTTTGGAAAGAGATGTCTAGCTATGGAAATACTAATATGTTTAAAGCGAAGGAGAACTAATAGTAGTGATTGTATAACAAGGAAAAATAGCTAAGTGGATTGAATTTAAGTAAGTCATTACATGTGTGAATGTGATGCAAGCAATGAATGTGATGGAAGCAGTGAATAAGAGATAATATAATTTAGTGGAAAGAGCATATGCCTGAGAATCCTACTTCTACCCTAATGTGCTTTGTAAGGTCTCTCTGGGTGTTAGTTTTCTCATCTCTAAGATGTGGTAGCTAGTTGGTGTGGTAGATAGTGCTGAGCTTGGAATCAGGAAGACATCTTGAGTTCAAAGACATTTACTAGCTGTGTGGAACTTGGCAAATTGCTTTACCCTCTTTGTCTCAGTTTCCTCATCTCTCAAATGAGCTGGAGAAGGAAATAGAAGACTATGTTAGTATCTTTGCCAAGAAAACCTCAAATGAGGTTCTGAAGATTTGGGCATAACTGAAACGACTGAACAACAGCAATGTTCAGTATTTATTAAATCCTTAACATAATGGGGAGATACTATAATAAGGTTCCATAATAACCTAGACCCTTACCTCAAGGAGTTTCTATTCTTTGGGAGAAATATGTAGACATATAAAACAAAAAGTAGATACAGCAATTAGGAAAGGAGATTATCTATAAATTAAGTTTTGAGGGAACCAAAAGATTCTAGGAAGCAAAGATGAAGAAGTACATTCCAGGCATAAGAGATAGCCTAGAACAGTGATGGCAAGCCTTTTAGAGACCAAGTGCTGGGCCCACCCCTGAGACCAATCTCCCCACCCCCACCCCTCAACGAGTGCTTTGCCCTGTTCGGGCCCCATGTGAGCCTCTCACCTTACCCTAGACAGGAGGGAGGAGGCACTTCCATTGAGCTGCTGGGCAGAGGGGTGGCTCATATGAGAAATGTCCTCAAGGGCGAGTGGAAAGGGGGAGGGGAGCAGCTTGCCCTGAGTCTCTCTGCCTTTCTTGTATTGAGCTCTGGTGGATGATGACATGCACCATCATGGGCCTAGAACATAAAGAGACAAGAGATTATCATGATTGAGAAAAAGCAAGGAGGCTAGTGTTGTTTAATCAGATAGTATACTATAAGAATCAATATGTAATGAGCCTAGAAAGTTCAACTGGAGCCAGATTATAGGAATTGGATCAGGATCCATAAAAGTAGAGGGTCTGGTTTTGATAAAGAGGAGGGTCATTCTTCATTAGAGTGTAGAATAAAACAGAAGATGAGGGATGTTATCAGAGATGTTCTTTAGGAGAGAGGTCAAAGTGGAGAAGAAAAGAGGGAGATTGGAAGAAGAGAGCAATATGTTTGACTAGAAGAGGGAACAGAAGAAACTCCAAGGTAAAAATGATCATATTATTCATACTTTGATGATCATTTATGTAATCTCATAAATGAACCACATTTAAGTGGAAGGTTTTTTTGACAAAAGTAGGAGCAATGATCTTGGGAGTCAAGTTAGGAGTTTGAATTTTGACTCTGTGACTTTCATACTGTTTAACTTTGGACAAGTTATGTAATCTTGAAAATCTCAGCCCTAATTTTATGCTCCTGTAACCCTTTGATTCTTGTATACTTAACCTTTACATTGAGCACAGACTCACAGATGAAAAATTTAAATTGGTTTACTTTTCTGATAGTTTATTAATTTTTATTCAGCTTTTAAAAATATTAATTTTTCATATTTATTATTTGGTTATAAAGTACTGTAGGGATGTTATAGTTTACTTCCCTTCATTCAGAAGGGCCCTGTCTAAATAAAATTTAGATTTAACTGAATGGGCAACGCACGGTATTTATTCAGGAAAATAGAAGATTTTTAAACCTTTATAAAATAGATTTTTATTAACTGTATATTTGTTTTTCTTTTTTAATATGGTCAACATACTTTCAATTACCTGCTAAACAAGTCAACATAATTTTTTCTCACAAAAAAGCACCCTTTTTTAGCTTTATATTTCATTTGTCTTCTAAATAACAAATTTTGGGTTCCTCACACATTTCATACAGAGATACAGAATCTTAAAATTTAAATTAAAACATTTTATTTAAGTTGTTTGATTATGTATTTGGTACAATGTTATAATAGGAAAATTATCAGTGAAAAAGTGTTTATTTTTATTGAGTAAATAATAGTAAAACAGAAATAACTAACATTTTATAGTTCCTGCTATGTGTCAGACACTGATAAAAAATATTATTGCATTCGATCCTTACAACAACCTTGGGAGGTGGGTGCTATTATCCCTTTTTTACATGTGGGGGAAATGATTTTGCTCAGGATCAGCCAGTTAATAACTATCTGAGATCAGACTTGAACTTAGAGTTTCCTAAGTCCAAGCCTAGCTTTCTATCCTGTGCTACCAGGCACTGCACTGGACATTGGGATACAGAGACCAAAATGAAACATTCTTTGCCCTCCGAAGAATTTATATTTTGCCCATAGAGGCAGAATGTTTGTGTGTGTAATTAGTTACATATATATGTATATATATACATGTATATATATACATATATAAATATATGATAAATGGAGGAGAGCAGTTGAGAGATTTTTTTCTTGTATTCACCATTGCACATTTATACAGTAAAACACACCTTGAATCAATAAATGCTTGTAGAATTGAATTAGTTTGGGATATGGAATTGGAAGAAACAAAGCATTATTATAAAAGAGAAAATTATTTTGTTGAAGTTAATTCAGCTTCTTATTTTCCCCCTTTAGCATTAGATATGCACACTGTGGGTATAAAAAAATAATCATTTTCCCAGTTTGTATTTTTTTGTGTCATTCTACTTAGAATGTTATTATCAGGTCTTACCACTTGGTCAGGCTTTATATATGAGGGAAAATTGCAGGAACTTTCATAATAAACTTTTTTCCTATATTCCTTTGGGAGACTGAAGTGAAAGTGATAGCACTAAAAACAGGATATTGAGGAAGTGGTAAAAAGTGCAGCTTCATGGGCATCTTAAGACTTGAACCCAGAAAATGTCTCCAACATTGAGTTAATAGTGAATTCTTCATTTTGTTACCAGCTAATACTGGGTGAAGAGAATGTATTTGATTTAGTTATTTGGTAATAATTCAGTCTTTTTCAACCCAAAGGCAAGAACATTTGATGTATGCTAAAGCTGGAGTCAAAAAGACCCAAGCCCAAATCTGACTTCAGATATTAACTGGGTGACCCTGGGCTAATCACTTAACCTCTGTTTTCCTCAGTTTTCTCATCTTTAAATTGGGGATAATGATAGCACTTTACTCTGAGTTCTTGTGAGGCTAAAAATGAGATATTTGTGAAGTGCTTTGCAAATCTTAAAGTGCTATTTAAATGCTAGCTTATATAGTGACATGTGCATCTGGCATATACTGAAAAGATTGTAGTATGCTCATCTGTTACATCTTTGTGATTGTTACTCATCTATTTTATCAGATACATATATATTTATGTATATATATACATACATATATATATATATTACATACTGGTGATCATCTCATCACATCGTTTTTTTCTATTGTTGGTAGTGGAGATGTTTACAGTCTCTGTTAGTCTGCATTGGGACCAGTAATATTCATTTGTGAGACAAAGAGCAACCAGTTCAGAAAGATGCACTCAGAAGAAATCTATACTGAAGACTTAAATTTATTGATTCCATTGTACTCTTGTTATTAATTCTGTAAGGCATACTTTTATACAGCATAACAAGAGAGTTATGATTTAAATAGTCTTTTTCGTAATTTCATTTTGGCAATCCAGGTGCTAATTCTTAATAAAGTTTCTAGGACTTGTGTTTACTGTCCATTGCTAATATTTTGTCGACCTTCAGGCAAATGGTGTATTCTCTAGTACTTTTCTTGCCATTATTTTAGTTGACAGATTGCTTTTGGTAATTCCATTGAGGAAAAAATCACTTTTCTTTTAAATAAAACAATAAACTTTTAAGTGCTGTCAAATGTTAGAGCAAAACACAAATGCTTACATATGAGTACACTCAAGATAATTTTTTCTATCAATTAAATGATACATTTTTAGAACATCATTAAATGATTTAAAATGAAATTTGTTTTAGCTCCAGGGAAAGTAGAGTTACATAGATTTGATGATTTAAGATGATCCACTTTAGAAATACCTATGGCATATAGATGATGTAGCCTGGAAGATCTGAGGTCAAATTTAGCCTCTAGACACTCGACTGGCCCTAGGCAAGTCACTTAACCTCTGCTTACCTCTTTTTCTTCAGCTGTAAAATGCAAAAAAATAGCAGCACATGGGTCACAAGGTTGGTGTAAGGAGCTATTTGTAAAATGCTTGACATAATGCCTGGCACCTAGTAGGACCTACATAAATGCTCATACTTTCCCTGCTCTTTGGCACCTAGTAGGACCTACATAAATGCTCATACTTTCCCTGCTCTTTACTTGAATACATTATGGAAATGTAAATCACATTTTAATTTAAAAATGAGTAAAATAATGTTGAGGGGTTTTTTGTGGGAAGGATGTAATGAATTAAACCAATTAATGTGAGAATTAAATTTTATGTGAGATTATTAACTTGGATGGATATCTTTTGTGGGCCTTTAAATAGAGCCCTCACCTGACTCTATCTCCAAGATATTATGAATTTTAACAGACTGATATTTATAAAATGCTTTGGATACCTTAGTTACTGAAAGGTACTTGAGATCTAAATGCCATCAATTACAGTGATTTAGTTACTTTAAAACTCTCACATTATTCTTGTTTGTTAATAGCCACCTCATACTTTCTGTTACACACATGAAAGTTCCTATGTTTTAAAACAGACTACACCCATAATAGTTTGTTTCATATTAAAATGTATCTATGTGGTTGACTGGGAAAGATCAAAATGGGGGGTGTAGGGAAGATGGAAGAAAGGAGTTCATGATAGGAGCCATTTAAAAGTAACTTTTTTATATATCCCACCCATTATGTGCTGGCCCTTTACCCACTAAATTACAGAAAATAGGGAAAAAATCAGAAGAATGAAGGGAGATTTTAATTGTTGTCTTGTGCATTTCAAGGATGTCAGTCCTTTTTTAAAATTAGAACTGCATTTTGAAACTCAGTTGTTTGTACTGGTTAATTATACCATAAAGCAGTAACAGTGACTACCAATACCTGACCAGAAGAGTGATGAGAAGAAAAATTCCTCTTCCCTACACTTTACTCAAATGCTTAAAAATAGCTAAAACTACCAACTTTGTGTTTTCACATACAGTAAAATATACATATGTGTGTATATGTTCCTCTGTGTCAGTATCATGGTTGTCTACATCATTCATTGTTGAATGTTTTAGATTCTAAACTTTTAAAAGAGTCTTGACTGTGGCTTTGCAACCATTCTGCCTGCCTTGGTGAAACATAGCTTAGGTTGATTTCCTTCAGTTTAAAAAAATCCTATTTAGATTTTTTGATTATAATTTTGAGAGAAATAATTCTTCTGGATAATGTATTTCAAAATTCCTCACAAAATTTTTTAAACCCTTAACTTCTGTGTATTGGCTCCTTGGTGGAAGAGTGGTAAGGGTGGGCAATGGGGGTCAAGTGACTTGCCCAGGGTCACACAGCTGGGAAGGGTCTGAGGCCAAATTTGAACCTAGGACCTCTAGTTTCTAGGCCTGACTTTCAATCCACTGAGCTACCCAGCTGCCCCTTCCTCACAAATTTTGATTAGTATCTGTACAGAATATTAATGAACCTTTAATGTTCTTTTTCCAATATGTCTCTTTCTTCTTTCCTAACCATACTTTTATGATAGAAAATGAAACAGAAAAAAAAAAACAGATCAGTAAAACAACAACAGCAACAAAGTTTAACCATATGTGTAGTGCAAAGAAGGGAGGATAGTGCATTGTTATTATCTTATTTTCAGAGTCTAGCTTGATCATTGATAATTATATAGCATTGTTTTTTCCTAACTGGTATCCTGAATGCATGTTTTCCTAATTGCATTGTTTTCCAATTCATTTTAATCTAAATGGAGCCTTGTCTTTTTCAGGCCCAGATTGCCTTCCTTCAAGGAGAAAGGAAAGGGCAAGAAAATCTGAAGAAAGATCTAGTAAGGAGGATCAAAATGCTGGAATATGCTCTTAAACAGGAAAGGTACTTCATTAAAATGGAAGAGAGTGTCTTAAGTTTCTTCAAGTTACTTTAAGAATACTTTTTTGTCATTATTCAAATTGTAAGTTTTAGAATTCTAAATTCATTGAATTCAGAAAACTTGTTTAGATAACCAAATTTGGGGAAGCAACTTTGTGTTGTAGAGCACCAGTCTCTGATTTAAGAAGCTCTGGATTAAAGTCCTCTCTCCTATGTAGTCTGGCTCTTTGACCAGCTAATCACAGAACTGTCCCGGGCAATTTATTATTTTTTTTAGAAAAAATTTTTCCATGGTTATATGATTCATGTTCTTACTCTCTCCACCTCACAACCCCTCCCCCAGTAGCCAAAGCACATTTCCATTGCTTTCTTCATGTGTCATTGATTAAGAACTATTTCCATATCTATAGTTGTACTAGGGTGGTCCTTTAGAGTTTACTTCCCAAATTATGTGTTCAAGCAGTTGTTTTTCTTCTGTTTCCACTACTGTAGTTCTTCCTCTGAATGTGGGTAGCTTTCTTTTCCATAAGTCCCTCAGAATTGTCCTGTCCCAGGCAATTTTTTTTTTAAAGCCTTGTACTTCGGTGTATTGTCTCATAGGTGGAAGATTGGTAAGGGTGGGCAATGGGGGTCAAGTGACTTGCCCAGGGTCACCCAGCTGGGAAGTGGCTGAGGCCAGGTTTGAACCTAGGACCTCCTGTCTCTAGGCCTGACTCTCACTCCACTGAGCTACCCAGCTGCCCCACCCCCCCCAGGCAATTTTTTTAAGAGAAGTTGCTAAACTTTATTAGTAGAAGCGATTTCCTCACTTGGGATTCCTTAAGCCCAGGGAAAACATTTTTTTCCTTTTTGATAGACATTTGAGTTTTATTTTAATGTAACAAAAGAGTTTGACAAGGACTATTTGGTTTTCTTAAATGTAGAAAACTAAATTAATATTTAACATTTTTATCACACGCAGCTTCATAAATATCCCGACAGCACAGATTTAAGGAAATAAGTTTTATAAAGTAGTCAATAGACTTGCATTAGAATTCTGGCCTTGCCAGTGAATATTTGATCTTGGACAAATCATGTAACATCTTTGAACCTTTTTCCTCATCTAGAAAGTGAAAATATCTTTGCATAAGAAAATCTATGACAAATGAAAGAAATATTGATATCTCTAAATTTATAGATTAGAAACATTTTAGGAAAAGTAGAGCAGTATGCTAAAAAGAATTAAATTGGGAATCAGGAGACCTGACCTAGGTTCATTAACTTACATAACAGGCATTTTTTGAGTTCCTACTTGGTACAAGTTACTGTGTCAAAGTATTATGAGAAAGAAAATCATGAGACAGAATTCTAGCCTTTAAGGTTCTTATGGTTTAGTTTAATTTTAGAGAAGTCACATAACCTCTGGGCCTGTTTTCTCTTTAGTAAAGAGAAGGTCTTATAGTTAGACTCCAAGATACCTCATAGTTCTAAAATCTATAATTTTAATACATTTATAAGTAAAGGAAATTTATATATTTACTCCTGTTTTTTCTATCATCCATAAAATCAAAAACATTTCTGTGGGAAAATTTTTTCTAGTAAACCAACTTAAAAATCTTTTAAATGATTTTTTCCATATTGATATGGCTGGTAGTTGAATAATAACGGAAGTTTGAGGGAACAGAAGACTTCTAGCACTGAAGTTTTGCTCTTGTCTATCAAAGTCTAATGGAAGCACTTTGTAAATTTCCTTTTAGATTAAGTTTGCTTATTCAATAAATTTAAGGGGATACTCTCATTGGTTATTTTAAAAATGGAAATTATGAATAAATTAGCCTATATAAGTATAAAAAATCATTTTTCTAGCCTTTTCCTTTCAGTTGTCCCAACGTGGTCCTATCACTGTGTCTTCCTTTAGAACTTCTTCTCCCATCTAATTTGCTGCTTCTGATCTGTTATGGGTTAAGAAACCATATTATTGTTGGGCAAGTCTTATCTAAATAAATATTTAGGTACACTCTGGAATCTCAGTAAAGTATGTTAACTTTTGTGATATTCATTTTAGCTGTCTTAAGTGCTTTTTGTTCTTCTTCTTAGTTCTTAGTTATATTTCAGATAATCGAGTTTTCTGTATAAGCCCCCTCCTGAAAAACGTTATACTATAAAAGTTTACCCCATTATTTAATCTCAAGAGATTGAAATTAAGGTTAAAACGTTAGAAGAAAAATCCTACAGCTTGATCAATGGTAATATTAATATTATAGGATACAGAGAAATGGAAAAACCATTTTTCTCACTTATGTGGCTTGTGGGTACAAGGGAGATCACAGGTGATATTATTATATAATGGTATTCCAGCCATGTTAGTATTTATAATCAATAAAGTTATGGGTGTAGGCATTCTTGTAATCAACATGAATAATTCTGACATAATACCAGCACTTATCTATTATGTTTTATAAAAAATTAAGTTAAAATCTTAGGATGGGAGCAACTAGGTAACACAGTGGATAGAATGACAGACCTAGAAATGGGAGGACTTATGTTCAAATGTGGGCTCAGACATTTGCTAGTTGTGTGACCCTGGGCAAGTCACTAACTCCAGTTGCCTGGACACTTGCCACTCTTCTCTCTTAGAGTTGATATTAAGACAATAGGTAAAGGTTTAAAAATATTTTTGGAGGGAATGATGATTTTTTAAAAAGGAATTTTAAAACATCTCAAGTTTAATAATATTCACATAGTTTAGATGCTTTGTGTTAAGTGAAGAAAGAGATTAATTTAAACTTGTCCTTTTAGTCCATAGTCCGTTTTCCTTTTTGAGTTTTTCTATCAGGAATATATATTTGAATAGTTGTATTGTAGAAGTATGAAAGAGTCAGATTTTATAATTGGGCTTGAAAAATAGCTATAGAAATTTAAACTGGGAGCCAGTCATGGCTAGATAGCAGTTCATCTGAAATAGATCTGAAGTAGATTTTGGTGGACTACAAGTTTTCTATAAATCAACATTGTATAACAGACCCCCCCCCAAAAAAAAGTAACATGGGTTTAGACTACATTAAGAAGGCATTGAGTCCAGGCCTGGATAAATCAATACCATATAATGTGTTCAGTTTGGGTTATTAGATTTTAGGAATGGCATGAATATAAAGAGTCTCAGGAGGTGACAACTGGCATGGTGAAAAGCCTTAATTTCATGAATATAAGTTGAATGAAATGTTTAGCTTGAAGAAAAGAAAATCTAGGTGGTTTCTCAGAGGTGTCTTCAAATATGTGAAGGTCAGCTACATGGAAAGATTACTCTTTGTGAGGGGCCCTAGTGGCTAGAATCAGTAGCATTGGGTTTCAGGTAAGAAGAAACAAATTTAGTCTTGATATAAGGAAAAACTACCTAACAAGTAGAGCTATCCAGAAGTAGAATGAACTTCCTCTTTAAGGAGTAGATTCTCTTTCACTGAAAGTCTTCAAGAAAAGGCTAAATATTTGTTGACTTTCTTATAGAGGAGATTCTTATTTAGTTCTCAATAAATAATGCAGACTCTAAAGCCCTTGAGAGTTTTGAGATGTTATGATTCAGAGACCCTTCCTGCCTCTTTATGCCCTTGAAGAAAATCCAGTTTCAAAAGGATAAATCAGATGGACTTTTTTACTTAGTACACTTTGTACATAAGTGTGCTTAAAGGCTTCTTGATTGATAATTTTGCAAAGTACTTATCATTTTCCATTAAATAACAGATCCCCAAGGACATATAAAGTATGTTTATTAAAAATTAATTTGATAATACTTTAAAGACTTTCATAAACCAAGATTCACTCATATTAAAAAACATAACTACAATAACAACTATACATTTCTTAGTGGAGATGCCTTAAGAGAAGTGATTGGGAAGTTGACACCAAAACAGTTAGACTGAAACTTAAATGCATTATCTGTTTTCATGGTATTTTAGTTATTGTAGTTTATTAACTATAGGTCTGTAGATATCTATGTATAAAGCAAAATTAGATACATTTTCTGCTTATGTCTCCTAAGTTGAATTGGGTAGAGAGAAAATAAGTGATAAAAAACTGGCTAGACCAGTGATGGGCAAACTACTACTGTCGGCCAGATGGGGGGTGGTGGAGGACCTTGAAATGTTCTATCCAGCCTCAAGACATTAATTCCTAATCTGATGAATACAATGAGTAGGATATAATACAATGGAACTTCAAGAGTTGCCTTAGAAACAGACTGACAGATGAGCATTTCCTTTCCTTTAGCCCCCTCTTTAAAAAGTTTGCCCATCACTGGGCTAGACAATATGCTATAGAGATTAGAAGTTTTCTAGTTGAAATGAAAGTGATGAAAAGAAAAATGTGAGAAGAATAACTCTGAAGTTGAAGAAAGTCATGGTGTTTTTCACAAAGGTAGAAGTTTCCTACTTAGATAAAGATGAAGAAGCTTTATGGCTAGCCCAATCATGACTAATTTTATTTTGTAAAATATTTTTTCTTTTGAGTAATTAGCTTAAAACATTTTATTAAAAAATTAATTGTGGCTACTTTTTAAATAGACATCCTCAAGAGTTTTTTATTTGATAGACTTAATATTTTTTAGTTTTCTAATCATTCTCCTGCAGTTTTACGTAAGACCACTAGAATGCACCATAAGGTAGTGTTTCAGTGTTTGAAGATGTTACTTCATTCCATTTAAAAAATGAATTGCATAACATTTCAATATTAAGTAAAATGTCACCTTCATTTAGAGAATATCTTAGCCATGGAAGGCTAATTACATTGCATTCTTTTGGTTATTAAAAGCTAATACTTTGTCTTCATTGCATAAAGGGTTTCAGGAAAGTTTGAAAAGAAATAATTATTTTCATATGATACTTAAAGGAAGAAACTATATAGTATGGCCTTTCACAGCATTTTCTTTTCCTGATAATAGATAAATGATAGAAACATTCCATATGAAGGAAGAATAATCATTTTGAATTGGTTTCTAACAAGATATCTTTTTTTATCTAGCATTGTGAATATAGTACTTGTGACTGTGTTCTCTTGAAATTATGCATTTATGCATTAGTCAGAAATCTTATGTCCATCGTCCCAAGAGTCATGGAGGAATTTGGGTCATAGCAACACTGCCAGCGCACTTTGAAAACTTGCATTTCAGTAAAGAGTATATAGTCTCCTCAGTTTTTTGTCCCTAAGGAAAATTTTGACTTTTTAGGTACATTTATTAGTTGATGCAGATCCTGGCAGTTAATTTACAAGTTTGACTAGCAGAAGAATCACAGCTTCATCCTCCTTTTACTATGGAATTGGTCAGATTAGTGTTTATAATTTGTATGGTGCATCAATTTCATCAATAATTGAAGGAAACAATTTCATGATATATAATTTCCCCCCTCATTTTTTTGCTGCTGAAGTGATTGCTTGGTGATAACAGATTGCACACATTTTAAAAACGTTTAAAAATGTACACAACTACCCAGTGAGATAGATAGTGCAATGACCTTAACTTCCATAACTTCCATGTTGAAGATGGAGGAAACAGATATGAAGTGACTTTCCCAATAATATAGGACAAACATGGTATAATGGAAATCACCTTGGATTTGAAGCCAGAGAACCTGGATTCAAGTCCAATATTGCTGCTTACTAATGTTTGTAACTTTGGGCAAGTCACTTTATCTTTCAGGGCCTCAGTTTCCTCCTCCATAAAAGCAGGTGATTAGATTGGATGACCAAAATGCTCTTTTTTTCCCTCTAATCCAACGAATATTCATGATCTCCAGATTCCAAGTCCAGTGCTCTTTGTATTAAACCATGTAGCTTCTCTTAACAAAAGACTTGATATTGCCATTTTCTGCCTCATGTTTTTGCTCATCATATCTCCCATGCCTGAAATGTATTCATCCCATCCTTATTTACTGACATTCAAGGCTTAGATCAGATGTAGTCTTTTTTTAATAAGCCTTTTATGAATCCTTTCTTCTTTTTATTGTTAACACTTTATACGTATATTATGCACTTCTCATACTCTGATGCTATAACTCTCCTACTAGATTATAAGCTGTTTAAGATTGGAGATCAAATCTTACTCATGTTTGTTTCCCTAGTTTTTAGTACTAAAAAACCCCAAGAGTTTTGTTTATTGCCTTTTTCATTGGGATAGGTGTGAACTTTTTCTGAGTTTCATTAGAGTTTAATCAGAGCTACTGCATGCTAAAGGTGATGCCTCCTACTTATCTCTTAAGTTCACTTAGGTATGTTTTAAGATGGCTTATATTTTCTCATTTCTTTGTTAGAGCCAAATACCACAAGTTGAAATATGGGACTGAGTTGAATCAGGGAGATATGAAGCCTCCAAGTTACGACTCTGGTAAGAAATTTTAAAAAATTTAAATTTTTTTGCTCCCACAATACATAACAAAAAATATTTGCCATATAGTCATATTTCACTATCTGGATGATAATTACTATACTTTATCCTAGATACTTTCTTTAGTATTCCTTCCCATTATTTTTTTCCTTGTTCTGCTTCCTTTCTGACACACATTTGTTGTATTTAGTCCTCTGTATTTCTTCTTTTTTCCTCTTTATTTTTAAGTATTTTTTTTATTTACAGTTTCCATTGCAACTTAGTTAAGGAAGGCAAGCATAAGGATATAACAAACAGCACAGACATCCATGAATGATCAAAGTATTTGTCAGAGGGTAGGACTTTAAGATGTTCAGTTTGAACCATTCTGTACTTGAAATCTTAAAGGAGAGAGAAGAGAATGTTGAAATAAATGTTGAAATTGTGCCTGTAGTAGACCAAATGAGATAACATGTAAAGCTCTTTGCAAACCTTCATATTATAAAAATACTAGTTAGACATTGTCATAATAATAAATAATAGTAGTAAAAAGAGCATTTTCTACTTTTTACTTATCTTCAAGAGTACAGAAATGTATCTTTGATGGGTCAGATTACAATGTGTTATTCAGGTATTTTCATTAAGTTTGCAGTGAAATCATGGCACTATTATTTAGCATTTATGCCTTTCCTTCCTTTGCTTCCTCAGTGGATCAAATCGTGTAACTTGTAGACAATCTAGATGAGAGGGAAAAAGAAAAGCACTGGTTATCAAGTACTATCACCCATCTAATGTATATAATAGATTTTATTAAATGTTGGTTGGATAAGATTATGCTTATGCCCCTGGAAAATTTAAAGTGATTATATTTATAAGAGCATATATTAGAATTGGAAGGGAACTTAGAGGTCATTTAAACCAGTCTCTTCATTTTAGAGATGAGGGAAATGAGTCAGAGAGACTTAAGTGAGTTGGCCAAGGACACACAGGTAGTAAATGACAAAAGTCCTATGATTATAAATCTAACATCCTTTCTTCAATATTAGGCTGCCTCTAATATTAAAAACTTATTAGTCAACAATAATTAGTTTTTTCTTTAAAAAATAAAACCCTGCAAGTGATAAGTATGTAGGTTGTGGCCCTTTGTAAATTTTTTTAAATGAATTTTTCTTTTTTACTTTTTTATTCAGTCTCTTCCTTCCCTCCCTGTCACTATAGAAGGCATCATCTGGCAAAATATATACATTGTGGATTTCATGTTTCCACTTCTTAGTTTCATTATCTGGAGACAAAAGTCACAAGTTATTCAAATATTAAAACTCTAGTTATTATAGTATGTTATATATGATGTTCTCTTGGTTCTGCTTGTTTCACTCTTCATTAACTCATATAGTTCTTTTCAGGGTTAATCTGTTCTGTTGCAATCATGCAACCATAATTTGTTTAGCCATTCCCTAATTGATGAACAGCCCCTCAATTTCGAGTTCTTTGCTACCACAAAGAACTGCCATAAATATTTTGGAACATAGAAGTTCTTTTCCTTTTTCCTTGATCTCCTTGGGAAATAGACCCAGAAAAGATATTGCTGGGTTTAAGGATACACACAGAGTTTTATAGCTCTCTGGGCATAATTCCAAGTTGCTTTCCATAATGATTGAACTGTTTCACATTTCTACCAACAGTGCATTATTATCCCTACTTTTCCACATCCCCTGCAACATTTGTCATTTTGCCTTCTTGTCATTTTAGTCAATCTGATGAGTGTGAGATAGAATTGTTTTGGTTTGCATTTCCCTAATTGGTATGATTTAGAGCATTTTTTCATATACCTATATATGGCTTTGATTTCTTCATCTGAAAACTGTCCATGTCTTATCTATTTATCAATTGAGAGAGATGGCTCTTAGTCCCAAAAATCTGACAGTTTTCTGTATATTTTCGATATGAGACTTTGTCTGGGAGATTGTCTATGAAAATTTTCCTCTAATTTTCTGCTTTCCTTGTAACCTAAGCAACATTTATTTTATTTGAACAAAAGCTTTTTAATTTAATGTACTCAAAATCATCTATTGTACATCTCACAATGCTTTCTATTTCTTACTGACTCATAAGTTCCTCACCTATCCATAAATCCAATAGGTAATGTCTTCCCTGGTCTAGGTTATATATCCATTTTGATCTTTTCTTAGGGAATGGTGTAACATATTGGTCTTGCCTGGTTTCTGCTAAACTACTTTCCAGTTGTCAGAACAATTTTTTTCCAAATACTAATTCCTTATTCTAATAGCCCTGGATCTGTATTTTTGTCAAATACCAGGTTACTATAATATTTTACTTCCATTTGTTGTGTGTCTCTTCTGTTCCACTGAGCTACTTTTTTATCTCTTAGCAAGTTCCAGATAATTTTGATAATTAATGCTTTATAGTACAGTCTAAAGTCTAGTACTGCAAAGATCTTCTTTCCATATTTTTGTCATTCTTTTTCTATTCTTGATTTTTTCTTCTTCCAAATTGATTGATAAAATTTTTCAGACTAAGGAATCAAAATATCTATAGTCATATGAAAAAAATGCCGCAAACACTTTTCATTAGAGAAATGCAAAATAAAACAACCCTGAGGTATCACCTCATTCTTGGCTGATATGACAGATTGGCTAATATGAGAGAAAAATAAATGGACAAATATTGGTAGGGATATGGCAAATTGGGAACACCAATGCAGTGTTGGTGAAATTGTGAACTGATCTAACCATTTTGGAGAGCAATTTGGAACTATGCCCAAAAGGCTATAAAACTGCATACCCTTTGACCTAGCCATAATACTACATGGTCTATATCCCCAAAAGATTTCAAAGGAGGAAAAAAAAAGAAAATGATCTAAATGTTCCAAAATATTCATAGCAGCTCTTTTATGGTGGTTAAGAATTGGAAATCAAGCAGATGCCTGTCAATTGGGGAATGACTGAATAAGTTGTTTTATGAGTTTGATGAGTTTTTTTAGAGTTTCTTGGCAAAGATACCGAAGTGATTTGCTATTTCCTTCTCTAACTCATTTTATAGATAAGAAAATGGAAGCAAACCAGGGTGAAGTGTCTTTCCCAGAAGTCAAACAGCTAGGAAGTGTCTGAGGCCACATTTGAATTCTGGTCTTTCAGACTCCAAGCCTGGTGCTCTTCTGTGCCACCTAGTTTCTCCTTTAATAAAATACTATTGTATTATCAGAAATGATGAGCAGGGTGCTTTCAGAAAAACCTGGAAAGACTTACACAAACTGTTGTGAAGTGAAGTGAGCAGAACCAGGAGAACATTAAACAAAGTAATAGTAATATTATATGATAATTAACTGTGAATGACTTAGCTATTCTTTGCAATACAATGATCTAAGTTCCATAAGAGTCATGATGAAAAATGCTATGCACCTCCAGAGAAAGAACTGATGGAGTCCAAATATAGATGGAAGCATACTTTTAAAAAAAGTTTCTTAAATTCTTTTTTTTTTTGGTATGCTTTCTTTCATAACAAGACTTACATAGAAATATGGTTTTCATGGATGCACATGTATAACATCTATCAAATTGCTTGCTGTCTTGGAGGGAAAGCAGAAGGGAGGGAGGGAGGGAGGGAATTCGGAACTCAAAAATTAAAAAACATGTTAATTTCTAAATGTACCTGAAAAAATGTTAAAGAAAAAATAATTTAAAATATTTTTTACTTAGACAATGAAAGAATAGTAAAAAAAAATTAAAGCTTTTTTTTCAAAGTTCTGGATTGTAAAAAGAGACTAGGTGATTTTGCAAAAATTATGTAACTTTGTATATTTGCAAACTTTGCTTTTGTTGTTGCCACACCTAGCTCTGATGAGTAGGAATAGGATAGCTGATGGCTGAGAGAATCATTTCTTTGTGGAAAAAAGGTAGGACACATTAATAAGTGCTGTAAGACATTTTCATATTTTATTTACATTTTTAATGCCTTGAAAAGCCTCAGTGTCTGAAATTAGAACTAGAAAAGTATAAATTCCCAGGTGTGTATGTGTTCAAATGAGAGTGCAATAGCTTTTTTTATTAGGGGATTATGAACACTAGTATAGAAAGGTGCTGTTACATAATACATAATTTTTCCATCCTTTTTACAATTTAAAATTACTGTTGGTTCAGAAACAAAAAAATTTGATTTTATTCATAAAGTGTCAGGTTTCATATGTTACATTTTAAAACATGCAGATATTGACAGATATACTGATTATGCTTAGTTTTATTACAAATAAAACTATAACCTTTTGAACCATATATATTTCAGTGTAATATATATACATATATCTGTATGCATATATATAACTATATAGATATGCCTATATCTATATCAATATATGTGTCTATATACACTGGTTTTGTAGTTTATATGAATATTGAAAACACTGGAGAACAATTATTTGTTTAGACCTATGTTTTTATTACTTTAGGAAACTCCTATAATGAAAAAACCCTATACTTGATATCAATTCATTTTTAACAGTCCAAGAAGTTTACCTGATTCAGGGAAAGGTTGTGACTTTTCCACACAGCATAGCGGATAACAGCACTGGAATTGGGGTAAGGATGATGTAGATTTGAAGCCCTTCTCACAGATACCAAACTAGCTGTGTATGACTATGGTCTAATAGCAGCTATCAGATTTGTTTTGAGAATAAAGCGAATTAATTTATTTAAATGCCTTTGCTACCCTTAAAACTCCATAGGAATATTGGCTCTTATTATTATGTGTCAGAGGCATGGTTTGACACCCCCCCGGGTCTTCTTGACACCCAAATTGGCCCTCTGTTGATTGCATCAAGCTTTGGACAGTGATGACGATCAGAAAAAAACCTTAGTATCCTAGTAAAATAAAAGATTTACTACTTATTATTTCTGAAGCTAGCAAGAAAGCTCTCATCTTCAGCAAAAAGATAGAAAACTCAATGACTAAAAATTATTTGATAACTGTTAAACTTTTGGCTAAGCGATCTAATTTTCTGAGCCATCACTATTAGTAGTTTTTACTACTTTAGGAATTTCATTTTTTGAAATGTTGCTACTTTAGCAATTTTATTTTTTAAATAATTTTAAAAATAATTCTTTTATATTGAAATACCACAATTTATTTAGTTCACTCATTTTGTTTCTAGTTCTCTGATACCAGAAAAAGTACCACTGTGAATATTTTCCTGATTAGTTTCTTTTTACATGTTACAGATGATGGAGAAATCTGAAGTAGGCAAAAAAAAGTAAGATGAATAGAGAATAGTATACAGGAGCCTTGCTACATTGCAGAAGAGATATGTTTGGTGTAATCCCAGACTGTATTTCTAGACCAAATACCTATGTTTATTTTTGTTTCATTGGAAAGTATTGAGACATTAAACCATAAATTGCAAGGTATCATCATATTTGTGTCTCTGAATCTTGATTCATAAGATTTATTGTGACATAAGTTGAGTGACAAAGTTGTTTCTTTACTAAAGTTGTCTACTTGTTTTGTATTTGAAAGCAGAAATATTCTTAATCTCAAAACTCAGATGATTTATCTGAGCCATTTGACAAGAAATATCTAAGCAAATTACACTAGGTATTTCAGAAGTGTTAATTTTCTAAAGGTAATTTTATATCAAGGGCTTCCTATTGTATGGTTTACAGAAATCATTTTTGAAGGCTCAATTAAAGTTCTATTATCATAATCTTATCTTATTCAACAAGTTTTAAATATTTGTTGTATATTCATGGCATTGTGTTAAGAGCTGGGGATAAAAAGACCCCAATAAGATAGCCCCTGCTGTCAAGAAACTTGTATTCTCCATGAGATTCATGGATAAATAAATGCTATGTTATTTCAAAAGAAGAGAGAATACTGATTTGGTTTGGAGGAGCCCAAGAGAAGATTCAGATAGTAACTCCATAACTGAGCCTAAAGGAAGCCAACTGAGAATAAGGAGTACTAAGAATTGTAGATGTAGAGGGGAGGCATGCAGAGGCAGGACAGACTGTGCAGAAACTGGAAGATGGAATGCTGATAATGGGAAACAGGAAGGAGGCCAGGATGAATATGAAATGGAAGTAACATGGATAAGTTGGAGTCAGAATTTTCTGTAAAGGGCTTTGAAGATAAAAACATGGACATTTGTATTTTCTAGAGGCCATAGGAAGCACCAAAACTTATTGAATAGGATAATGATGTGGTCAGATTTGTGTGTTAGCAATATTTGTTTGAATTTGGGTGAAAATGGAGAGATTAGAAAAGGGCAGCCAATTAGGAGACTTCTGCGATCATGAGGACCTGAAGGCAGTAATCATGTGAAAGAAAGGGAAGTTAAAGACACAAACGTTGTGGAAATAGAATGGACAAAACTTTATAACTGATTTGTTGTTAGGAGTAATGGAAAGTAAAGAGTGAATTTGGTATGAAACATGGCCAAAAAGTGGATAGAGAAGGGGGGGTTTGATAAAATTCTAGAAAACCAAACCATTTAGAGCCAAAAAAGTACCTGGAATCTTGTCCATTTTCCTTAGTTAACAGATTGGAACTTAAAGCCTAGAAAGAGTAAATAATTTACTCAAATTCACAGGGTAATATAGGATTAGATGAAAATGCAGCAAATCATTCTTAACATTTGAAAAACATTGATTCCTTCATGTCTGAAAAAGAATGAGATGAACATACCCAGGAAAAGGAGGTTTGGAATGAATCAGCAGAATACAGCAATATATTGTTTACAAGAAAGATACTTGAAAAATAAAGGTTCTTATAGCTTTAAAATGTAGGGCTAATACAGAATAACATAATTCATGTGACTCAAAAAAGGAGAGCAACAATCATGATTTTTAGACAAGGCTGTAGTAGAAATAGAATGTGAAGGAAATAAGCAGGGAAACTGAATTATGCTTTAAGAAATCATATGTAGTAATTCAATATTAACATTCAGTGTATATGCAGCAAATTGTATTACATTTAAATAATTAAAACAAAAGTTACCCATATTGCAGGAAGAAATAGATAGTTAAAATGTAGTGGTAAACCTCAGTGCATTTCTTTCAAGTCTAGATAAATCTAGCCAAAAAAATAAATAAGAAGGGTTAGATATCTGAATACAACTTTAAAAAAATTTATTTGAGATATACCTGCTGATTACTGAATGGGAAAAGAAAGGAATTTACATAAAATTCAGCTGTGTATATTACTCTTGCAAAAATTGATCTTGTGTTAGGACATACAAAAATAGAAAAACAATTCTTATTGAACACAAAGTAATGAAGGTTGTATTCAGTACAGACCATTGAAAAAAGATTTAAAAATTAATTGAAGATTTAACAATTTTGTCCTGAAGAATTGATGGATGAAAGAACAAATCATAGGAAAGAATCTAGGAAACTTCATTAAATAAAATGATAATGATGAGATAACTTACAATACTAATATGCATTTAAAACTTTTTATTTTAAAATTTTAATCAACAAAAGAAAAAAGGAATAGATTGATGAATTGGATATATAACTAAAAAATAACAACTAGAAAAGCAACAAATTAGAAAAACCCTGATTAAGAAATGAATAAGGAATTCTAGAAATCAAAGAATAATAAAATTAGAAATTTAATAGCCATTAAATTGATAAATGTAGGAACCGGTCTTTTAAAAAAAAAGTAAAGCTCATTTTAAGAAAAACATTGAGACAAACCAAATTGTATCAAAACTGAACAGAATTTCCAATAATTAAATAACAGAAACTTTCAAACTTTTATGCCTAGTTATATGTCAACAAAACCCATAAACTAGATTCAGTGGGTGAATGCTTAGAAAAATATATTAAGAAATGGATTAAATAAGCTCACCTCAGAAAAATAAATTAGACAGTCCATAAATGAAATTCCAAAGAAAGAAACTCTAGGACAAGATGGATTTACAGTGATCTCTATCAAATAGAGAACAACTCTAGTATTACATAAATTGTTTACAAAAATTAGAGAAGAGCTCCCTCCTTCATTTTTAAATGATATGAATGTTGTCTTAATACCTAAGCAGGGAGTGACAGACATAGGGGGGAAAACAACTCTAGATTAATATCCCTAATGAACATTGATACAAAAATATTAAATAAAATATTAGCAAGTAATTTGCATATTAAAAAGATTATACACAATAGCTAGATTGACTTTATATAAGGAATTCAAGATTGGTTCATGTTAAGGAAAACTGTAAACTTTATAGATCGTATAGTAACAAAGATAACATAACTGTGCAGTTATATCAGAAATGCTGAATTTATCAATTCATGGCACAATACAACATTCTTGTTAAAATGTGAGGAAGCTGAGAATCCATGGATTTTTCTTTATGTGGTAACTAGTATCTGTTTAAAATCAAGAGCACACCTATATAATAGAGAAAAGGTAGAAGTCATAACAATAATATCAAGGGTAAAAAGCAAATACATCCATTATCAACACATCTTTTTAAAATATTGTTAGAAATAGTTGTCATAACAATAAGACATTCAAGGAACAAATAAACATAAGCAAAAAAAAAACAACCTTGGTTTTTGCAGATCTCACTATATAGGGAACCAAGATTAAATGAAAGAATTAATTGAAATAACTTCAACAAAAGTGTAGGCTATAAAACAAATTAATATAAATCATCAGCATTTCTATATATTATCAACAAAAAACCCAGCAGGAAGAGGTAGAAAGAGAAATATACTTCATTCAAAATAACAGTAGAATATAGGAAATATTTGGGAGTTTAGGTAGAAAAAACTAAGGACAATATGAAAGCAAACACGAAAGACTTTTTACAGAAATATAGACCTAAATAATTGGAGAAGTGTTAATTTGCTTATGGGTAGACTAAGCCAATGTTATAAAAATGACAGCACTAACAAAATTAATTTTCTAATTATGACATATCAAACAAATAAAATATTATAGAGATAGGAAAATGAAATTTATCTGGAAGAAATATAATAATGGAAAAAAGTGGGAGTCTAGCCATACCAGTTCTAGTAGTAATCATCTTAATGACTTGGTACTGGTTTAAAAAGAGAGGTTGATTAGTAAAACAAAGTAGGTACATAACGTACAATGAACACGAAATACTGTTTGATAAACTTAGTTCCCAGCTTCTGGGAATAAGGTCTCAATATATAATAAAAATTTCCTAGGAAAAAGGAAAGCAGTCTGGCAGGAATTTAACTTTTCTAAAATATAAATATTAATAAATGTTTAAAAAAAAGATTCATGTTATTTCCTTTCCCAGACCCGGAGCTGACATGCTATTCCACTGGTTTATATAGCTATGTCATTGTTCAAAACCCATTTCCACATTATTCAAATTTGTAATAGTTAATAGTTCATTTTCAAAGGAAGAAATCCAAGCTATCAATATCTATGTGAAAAAATGTCCCAGATCACTAATAATTAGAGAAATACATAGCACAAAAATAGGAGATAATGAAGTAATATCAATATTTATATTTGCAGTGAATCAAATAGCACCTAAATGCTAAAGCCATTTTAAAAAGAAAGAAGTCTAATTTTTAATGTGATTTCAGTGTCTGGTTGTAAACTTGGATGATTGGAAGTATAGTGATAATGGTGAGGTGGGGTGGGAAAAGGAAGGAGAGCCAAGAAAACTGAGGAATAATAGCAAGGCAAGGGAGAATATCCAGAAGGAGTATTGAAAAGGAAGAAGATTTAATATGAAAGTAGATTATTAATCTTTAAAGACCAAATGGAAATAATTTTTACATGCTTATTACTTCCTCATTTCTAATGGAAAGGCATACTATGATGTACTCATATAATATATATACACTAATATATAACATAATATACTATATATGATAATATATAGTATATACTAATAATAATGTATGTGTAAAGGCATATTATATTAGTAACTATATATGCAAAACTCATGAAACTGTCAGAAACCAGTTATTTTGTTTTTTTCTCAAGACAGGATCTCAGATATTTTCCCTTGGATTCAGTACATTATAACCCTTATTTCTCTTTTAACTAGCTTAGGTTTTTTTCTTATTTGTATACTACTTAACACCTGTCTAATTGAAAAGCTAGAATAAAATTTCGAAAACACATTTATTTCCACATTAGATCGCAAACACCTATTTTTAAAATGTATGTGTCTATGTGCATGTGTGTATTTCTATAATGTTGGAAATATGGTAAAACATTAGACCAAACTTCAGTAATTAAAAAAAATATATTCTTTGTTCCATCCTTATATGGGTCATTGAGACATTTAAGGTTAATGATTTTAGGTTGCTTTATCAAGGACTGCTTAGACGAAAAATGCTTTTACTTGCATTCTCTGAAAAAGTTTACAAAATACCTTAGATTACAACCCTCCAGAATCACCATGGGAAAAAGTGATTCTTTTTTCTTTTTTTACTCCTGATGTGTATTCTAGGATAGGGCGTTTTTTTTTTTTTATTAATGTTTTTTTTTAACCTAAATATAATAAATTGTTGAGAAGGGGGGAGTCTTCCATGTTGGGGAAGAGGGTTTATGTGTGGCTGTGCGTGGTAGCTTAGTGGATAGTGTTAGGTATTCCTTTAAAATAAGCATTAATAAAACCTTTTAAATCATAAAAGAAAGCAAAAAGAAATATTGTAGGGGACACCAGTGGAAAAGTTTTGCTACTCCCTTTTTTTAATTTATACTTTTAAAAACTGCATGTAACAAAAGTTCAGGTTCTCATATAAAAGCCTTTTTCATCTTCTTTGTATTTTATGTTTTTTAATGATTGCCAACACAATAAAAAAAATAATTTTTGAAAAAAAAGTGGTAGTTGTTGCCCAATGTTGAATGCAAGTTTTAAAGGAGATAAACGTTTCCTCAAGGATCATCTTGAAGATGATGCTTTTGATTTCTAATTGACAATTTACATATTTTTGGATTGAAAGCACATGATATAGGTCATTTTTTAAAATATGTTTTCCAAATTGGGTTCTCTACTAGGCTTTTAATATGTTGGTTTTCAACTTCTTGAAAATAAGTTGTCAGACCAGCTAAGAATTTTTGATTCAATTGATATTACTTGTTTTGGTGAAGTGTTCATCCGGGTGAAGGAAAACTTCCAATCCAATTTAAGTCGGGAAAGAAATTTCTCTTGCAGTCATGAGGAATCCTATCAGGAGGATTGAACAACAATAATAAACTTTATATTAGAGTTGAGTGATAGAAACCAGGCGTTAGAATTTACATCTGTCCTTAAAGTATAAATTTATAACTCCTGGTTTATATTCTCAATTTTACAAATTTTACTATTTTTATTGAAATTGAGATGTCCTCTGAAATGTAAAACAAGTCAGTTTTATTTTGATTTAATGTTTTCTAGATGAAGGCAATGAAACAGAGATGCAGCCACAACAAAACAGCCAGTTAATGTGGAAACAAGGAAGGCAACTACTCAGGCAGTAAGTATTCTATGTTTAGTGCTAAAAATTTAGGAAGAAAAGAAATTATAAAAAAATTTTTTTAGATTTCCCTTAAATATATATTATAATTTGTATTGAGATTTGGATTTGTTAATGTAAACATTAGTTATTGATAATTAAAGTATTATTCTACTGGACTTTTATTTTAAAATATGTTGCTAAGCTATATTTAAAATTTTTAATTCTTACATTTTCTTTAATTTATAAACTTTTTTCTGTAGTAACTATGTCTTTTCCATAAGATGTTAATTATTTTCTTCTCCAGAATTAGTAAGTTTATCAGGAAAAATGTTGTTTAAAAATTATAGTTATGTATTCCATATACAGTGTAGATAGATAATAGGAAAATTATAAGTAAATGGAAAGATAAGAATTGAATCTCTTGATTAAAGGAATAAACTTGATACAGAAGAGCAAGTTCAACTGGAAATTAGTCTTAGGAACCAGATTTTGAGAGAATCTTTAAGAGTATTGACGTGAGGGTTTAACAGAATGTTAGTGATTGAAGTTAATAGTGTTGATACATTCAGGAAAATACTTTATGTGTGTGTACCAAAAGGAATTACAGATGGAAAATAATTATAGTAAATGGTTGGAATGATTAGAAAGTATTTTCAATTGAAATATGGATAAATACTAGTGAAGAGAATTATATTAAAATGTAATAAAGATTCTAGAATGTTTCAAGTAGGGGGAATGATGGCACTCCTGGGTACAAATTTAACGACATATCTGGAGTTATTGGTTCAGCCATGGTCTTTGGAACATAAAGGATTAACAATAGGTAAACATGGTTGCTTTTGGACTAAAAATGCTGCATATTTAATAATAAAAATAATAGTAATCATTTCTGTTCATTGTAAAACTCTCTTTAATCTGTAAAGATGATAAAAATCATTCTCTAGTTTTAGTAGTACTAATAATGTATAGGAATTATTTTGTGTAACTTACTGAATGTACTGTTTCATTGAAATTTTAAAAAAATCTTGATTGGCTATAGCCATTCCTAAATTTGTTCCCATTTACTATGTTGTTAAATATAATACATTTTCAGATTGGTTAGGATTAATGTTGAGTGTGTGGATAAGTGAAAGAATGAAATCCACTATTCCTCATGTAGATAAGACTTAAAAACAGTAGTGCAGTTATAGAAAAACAAAACACAAACAGTCCATATCAATATTTCAAAAACCTCTGATTTTGTGGATGAAATTCCATGTATAATTTTATATACTTTACATACATATCCATCAGAAATTAAATATTTAATTTTTTAAAGTCATTTGTAAATTCTACATTTTAACTCTTATTCAAACTCACCCATGTATTCTAATTTCACTCTGATATCTAATGATATTTTGTAGCTTTGTAGTTTCATGTCATTTACAAATTTGATAAGCATATCATCTATGCCTTCATCTAGATAATTTAATAAATATGTTAAAACAAGTACAGAACCCTGAAGAATTCCACTGAAAACCTGTCTTTAATTCAACAAACATTTATTAAGTACATATTATTTATCTAGTATTGCAAAAGGTGACAAGGAACAAAGACAAAAATTAGAAAATAGCTTCTACTCTCAATTAATTTACTATTCATGTAAGTAGAGAAGCAAATATGTATTTATTTAAGAAATGTGAGCATGAGAAGATTACATCAGGAAAGACTTCCTTTAGGAAGGTTACTTCTTGTAGAAGTAACCAATTCCTCACCCTCAAAAGAAACATTTTGAAATCTAGTTTCTTTCCCAGCAGTACTGAAAAAAATTTTTGAGGGTTGTTAGCAACCACCTAATAAAATCAAATGGCCCTGCTTGCATTACTCTTTCTTTTTGAATTCTCTATATCATTTTACTTTTTTGACTACCTCCTCCATCCATATAGTTTATTATTCCTTTGTTTCTGAGACATCCTTCTGGTTTTCTTATCTTTCTTGGCTTTCTCTTAAGATTTTAATGTCTTTTATTTTCTCTATAAAACTTCTTTGACAATTCCATTTCTCCCATTGCTTCATCTGTCAACAACTCTTTGCCAAAGATGCCTAGCTCTGTTTCTTTAGCTATGGACTCTTTTGCACACTTTAGATTTGTATCAACACCTATCCATAGGAATTTTCTAACTTGATTTCCTTCTAACTGCTCAAATCCAACACTTCCAAAATTGAATTATCATTGATTTTTTTCATCTCTCTTTTCTCCCACTTCCAGTATTTTTTTCTCTCTCTTAACAGGTATGAACATTCTAAGAATACTATGAATTTTACAGTTTACAGCTTCTGTAAATAAACATCATTTTAGCTGTTTACATGCAAAATGTGAGATCCTTACCTAGGGGCTAGAAAGCCTACCGGAATTAGTGAGTCTGAACATTTGTTCTTTAAGTTAAGTCAGAAAACAAAAGGAAGTTGCAACCAAATGAAAGGAAGGCTTATAAGTTTTTCTTGAAGAGGTAATTCAATTAATGTTTTTGGTCAAATTGATTTTATTGTATGTTCAGAGGCAAAAAGAAACATCTCATTGGTCATTTAGTTATCTAGTATTGCAGCACTATTTATAGGCATTTGCAAAGATAGTGTTAACAATTGTAACTTATTTCCTAATATCTGTTGCAGAGAAAGAAGTAGAGAAATTCTATGAATAACATGATAAAACCTTTCAAGTTAAATCAAAGTATGCTGCATTCTTTGACTTCAATACAAAGGTGGCTGTAGGGGAAGATAGCAAAAAAAAAGTTGAATATATGAATTTTGGGTAAGAAATCAGAGAAAACTATAAAGAAGCATATTTCCAGATGTTATGCATATTTTATTTGAAAAAAAAGTAAGATGCACTATATTTGCAATTGCAATAAAATTAATAATTGAATAGACAGGAAATTAATGTTAGAATCATTCTAGAATCACCAATTACAGCAAAGACAACAATTAGCATAAAACTTGAGAAAATAAAAATGAGAAAAAAGATATGGCACATAATTAAAATAAGTTATTCTATTTAAATAAACTATTGATATTGATCTTAAAAATTGGAAATATATAAGAACATTGATAACAAAAAGCTTGGAAACTGACTGACCTAGTGGAAAAACCAATTTGAATAACTTCTTACATTGCATAAAGAGCAAGATACAAAGAAAGGCCCCTGACATTGTAATGGGGGAGACAATATGTAAATTAATAGAAACTTACAAAATATATTCAGAGTGGTTGAGAGCTACCTTAGAGAGAGAAAATCATTGGCAAAAACTTAAATCACCTTAACAAGAAAGAGATGGCCATCAAGAATAACACTGGTTTAGGATGCAAACTCATTCTTCAGTTTTATAGAAGAAGATAATGATGATTGTGAATATTATCACTTTATAAAGTGGCAAGAAACAATGATTGAAAAGTTTTGTGGTTGCAAAACATAATGAGGCAAACAGCCCAATGGATTTTAAAGAAAAAATTTACAAGAAGACAACAAATAGATGAAAGGTCTAATATATAAAGCTTTTTGTAATACTTTTTTTGCCATCAAGTATAATGGATTCAACATCAATTTAGTCAATAAACATTTATTAAGCACCTGCTGTGTGCTAGGCACTATTCTAATAAGCACCAAGGAGGTTCTCTAGGACAGAGTCTCATTAGAAGAATTCCTTAACCATGGTAAGGTCTCCCAGATGTTCCTATTTATGAATAACATTATGATGATTGCTTAAAGACTAATCATATTACTAAGCTGCCTCTATTGCAGGGGTCAGCAACATATGGCTCAGGAACCTCCAGACGGGCCAGTCTGTATATGGCAGAGCCCCAGGATGTGCCCCAGGGGACCCTTCAGCCCCACCCCATATTCCAGTGCCTTCCACCTCCATCCTCCTCCTTCAGCAGGCGTTTATGGCTCTCATGGCCAAAAAGGTTGCTGACCTTTGCTCTGTAGTAATGTGTGGGAAGCCAATAAAAGAAACAATCTCAAATAGATAAAAATCTGAGACTCTTCTTTTGACTCCATTTCTGATCCATACCTTTCCTTATTGGAAAGCTTTAAGCTCTTAGCAAACTAGCAGTTAAGAGATTAACAGTTTCTTTCCAAAACTAAAGTCAAAAATTAAGCTGCCTGGACTCTGAATCTGTTTCTAAACAAGTCAGGGTCAAAACTGGACAAAATTTAGACAAAACTTCCTCCAGTGGGGGCTATTCGTCCCTGAGAAAGTATTCCCAGACTTAGCTTTTGATAATGGGCCAGCCACAATTCAGCCTTGGCCTTGTTCTATTCTGAAGCCAATGAGACCTTTTGTATTTTGATATGACATAACCTGTATTTCTGCACAATTGCGAAGTATGGGGGGGGGTTCTTTTGTGTAAAATGAGTCTTGAAATATATATATATATATATATAATAAACTCCATGCTCCCAAAGACAGAGTTGTAACCATGAGGTGAAAGATCTTCCCTGTCTGTTACTTTCTTATCAACTAAGCCATCCTTATCTTAAATGGATCTTGACAGTAATGTAAAAAGTTTGGCCTTTCTGTCCACACAGGAAAAAGTAAGTGAATGAATGAATTGCCTCAGAAATTAGTGGCTTTCTTCTTCGTTAGGGGTCTTAGACAGAGTTAGATGATATCTTATTGGACATTTAGTAGTGAGGATTATATTTTCTGTGTGGATTGAACTGAATAACTGCTAAAGTTCCTTCCAACTCTAAAATTCTATAATTCTGAGAAAAATGCTTATTGTTGGATTCTCATATATTTGGATGGACAACCCATGGAGTGACCCATCAGTACATTTATCTTGAATGACATGGTCAATATACAGTGAAATGGATATAGAATTTAATTGGAGGCTTTATTTATCTTTATGTATTTTCCTCTTCATCACCTTTTTGAAAAACCAAACCAAACTCTAAATGATTTTTGTTTGTGATTTCAAAATTTGATCTAATTTTGTAAATCTCTTTGTCCTTTGAATATATGATTCTTTTTTCCTTGTATGACTATTCACTATAAAAATGTCAAGAGCAGATTTTTATTTTTCATCTGATTAGAACTTTTTGAACTGAATTTCAAGATTCTGTATATTCTTAAGACCTTGATTTTTGCCTCTTTAGTTGCACTTTTTTCTTCTTATTCTCTTTTTATTATATATACTAAATTCCTAGAAAATATAATACACTCCTGTTTTGATGCTTTGTTCTACATCTCTCTGCTATCCCTTCAATAAGCTTTCCTTTTTCTTATTTGAAGTTCCATTGTAGAGTACTTTTCTTCATTTAAAAAAAATACTTTTTCCTTGCCTTTCCTTGATAATGCTTCTTTGGAAGATTTAGTAATCTTTAAAAAAGAAATCAAAGAAGTTTTGAAATGAAGTGTTGGTGTTTAGATCACAAAGTTGAAATCTTCAAACTTGTATTAATAAAATTTTTTCTTTTATATTCCCTTTTCCAACTTTATTTAGTACTTTACATCTCATAGACAGCCATTTATGAGAAGAGACCCACAATAATGTGCTTAGAGCCCAGGGAAGTTGTAGCCTACTTTTTGAAGAAAAAGAGTGAGGGAGGCATGTATCCTGATTAGGTTCTTTAGGTTGCAGCAGTTTGTGCTCAGGAGCAAGTCTTCATTTCTTTTAATATAAAATTATTCTCAGCTTAAACACCAACACACATATAGTAGAATACAAAAAAAAGGATCATATATGAAACCGTAAATCTCCATTTCATATCACCAGCTTTAAAACAAAGTATGTAATAAATGTTACACATAACTTTTAAAACTGTCCTGCTTGTGTTTCTTTTAGAACTTCCTTCATTTCTCTTCTTTGCATTTTAAAAAATGTTTCAATGTCCCTCTTTGAGGGGCATTACTAATGCCAGCTTCCTGTTTTTTCCTGGCCTTCACCTTTAAAAACTAACAGAAAGAAAAAAGATCCAAGAGTCTTTGTAACAAATAATTTAGTAAATAAATTCACAGTGGCCATGTCCAAAAATTTAGCTCTGTAATTTGTCTACCACATCTTTCATGCTTCTTCATAAGTCCTCTAGAGACCTGCTTGGTCAATGATTTGATCATAGTTCTTGATATTCTTGATGTTCTTGATGTCACAGTTAACTGTTGTTTTTTTGTGATGTTGCTGTTCTTATATAATTTTTCTTTTGCCACTGCTTACTTTACTGTGCTAAAATTTTCCTTTGTCTTATCTTATAGTTCAGTAATATTTCATTCTATTTAATTATCACAATTTGTTTAGCAATTATTTTCCTGTTGCCTACAAAACAATCTAAGGTGTCCTCTTAAATTCCAGGTTTTTTTTATCCTTTTAATTCCTTTTTTTAAAATCAGGACATTTGTTTTCTTTGTGACTTTTCTCTCTTTATAATTTCTCTTAATTTTCCCCACTACCCCACTCACATCATGGCTTGTTTCCCTTTTGAATTTGGTATTTTTCTATTCCAAACTATGTGTTCAATCCTTTGTTATAGGTTCCAGTGAGATTTATCTGATGCATACTCCCCTCACTCTTCCTTCTGCTTTTATATACTTTTCTTTACACATTCTAATTATGAAATTTAGTAAATTCTGCCCTCTTCTTCTTTACTGTGTTTTCTTCTATTCCCTTGTCTCTTTTCTCTTTTCCTTTTTGATGTTCATAGAACAGAATCTCTATATCTCCAGGACCTCTCTTTTAAAAATTTTAACTCCTTCAATACCATTTTGAAGACATTAAGATTCTGAAGGGATGTGTTTCTTTTCTCAACATCATCATAGAATTTCCTTCTAAGTACTCAAGTAAATTTATTTTTTTTCTTGACTTTTTTTTGTGTTTGTACTTTATAGATCCTACTCAGCTCTAGTTTTTTTTAATCAGAAGTGCTTAAAAGTCCTCTGTTTCATTAAAAATTCATTTTACCTTCTTGAAGGCTTATACTTAGCTATTCAGGGTAAATTATTCTTGGTTGTAAACCTATATTTTTGCCTTTTCAAATACTTTTTGAAAACTGTATTCCAGTTTCTCCTCTTATCATAAAAGCTTCCACATTTTATGTGATGCAGACTGTGGTGTCTTAATGCTTGAACTCTTGTGTGAAGGATTTTTTTTCCTTTAATTTAGGAGCTCAAGATTTTTGTTTGACATTCCTGAGACTTTCCTTTTTTCAGCTCCTCATATGAAATAATTGGGTTTCCCCAATTGATGGCCAAAGGATAAGAAAAGGCAGTTCTCATGTGAAGAAAAAAAATCTATAGTTATATTTTAAAATACTCCAAAATATGGAAAATAGGTCTTGATCAAAGATACATGTAAAAACCCAGTGGAATTGCTCTTTGGCTATGGGGGGTGAGGGGGGGAGAGGATGGAAAGAACATGAATCATGTAACCATGGAAAAATATTCTAAATTAAATAAACAAATTTTAAAAAATGCTCAAAAACTTTTATTTATTTTGTAATTAATTAAGAATATTTTTCCATGATTATATGATTCCACTGGGTTATACAAGAATCATTGTTCAAAACCTATTTCTGTATTATTGATATTTGCAATACAGTGATCATTAGAGTCTATATCCCCAATCACATCCCCATTGAACAGTGTGATCAATCATATGTTTTTTTCTGTGTTTCTACTCCCACAGTTCTTTTTCTGGATGTGGATAGTGTTCTTTCTCATAAGTTCCTCTGGATTGTCCTGGATCATTGCATTGCTGCTAGTAGAAAAGTCTATTACATTTGATTGTGCCATAATGTATCAGTTTCTGTGTACAATATTTTTCTGGTTCTGCTCCTTTCACTCTGCATCAATTCCTAGAGGTTTTTCTAGTTCTCATGGAATTCCTCCAGTTCATTATTCTTTTCAGCATAATAGTATTCCATCACTATCAGATATCACAATTTGTTCAACCATTCCCCAATTAATGGATACCCCTTCACTTTCCAATTTTTTGCTACTACAAAGAGCACAACTATTTTTCACACATGTAATCCAGCAATGGTTTGGCTGGATCAAAGGGCAGGCAGTCTTTAAAGCCCTTAGGGCATAGTTCCAAATCGCTCTCCAGAATGGTTGGATCAATTCACAACTCCACCATCAGTGTATTAGTGTCCCAATTTTGCCCACTCCAACATTAATTATTTTTCTTTGCTGCCATACTGACCAATGTGCCAGGTGTTAGGTGGTACTTCAGAGTCGTTTTGATTTGCATTTCTCTAATTATGAGAGATTTAGAACATTTTTTCATGTATTAATTAATAGTTTGGATTTCTTTATCTGAAAACTGCCTATTTATGTCCCTTGACAATTTAGCAATTGGGGAATGACTTGATTTTTTGTATAATTGGCTTAGCACCTTATGAATTTGAAAAATTATACCCGTGAATCCCAAAGTGGGTGCTACCACCCCCTGGTGGGTGCTGCAGCAATCCAGGGGGTGGTGATGGCCCCAGGTGCATTTATCTTTCCTATTAATTGCTATTAAAATAAAAAAAATTAATTTCCAGGGGGCTTAGTAATATTTTTTCTGGAAAGGGGGCAGTAGGCCAAAAAAGTTTGGGAACCACTGAATTATACCTTCACCAGAGGTTTTTGTTATAAAGATTTTTTTCCCAATTTGTTGCTTCCCTTATAATTTTGTTTGCATTGGTTTTGTTTGTACAAAAACTTTTAAACATAATATAATATAATATAATGAAAGTCATTCATTTTAATTTTGTAATGTTCTCTATCCCTTGTTTAGTATTAAATTCTTTCCTTTCCCATAGATCTAACAGGTATATTATTCCATGTTCACCTAATTTATTTATAATTTCCCTCTTTATATTTAAGTCATTTACCCATTTTGAATTTATCTTGGTATAGGGATCTAAACCTAATCTTTCCCATACTGTTTTCCAATTTTCCCAGCAGTTTTTGTCAAATGGTGGGTTCTTGTTGCAACAGCTAAGATCTTTGAGTCTATTGTACACTATCTTGCTGGTGTTATTTACCCCAAGTCTATTCCCTTGATCTACCCTTCTGTCTATTAGCCAGTACCATATTGTTTTGATGACCACTGCTTTATAGTACAGTTTAAGATCTGGTACTTCTAGGCCCCCATCCTTCACATTTTCTTTTCATTATTTCCCTTGATATTTTTGTTCTTTTGTCCTTCCAGATGAAATTTTTTATAATGTTTTGTAATTCTATAAAAAAATTTCTTGGTAGTTTGATAGGTATGGCATTGAGTAAATTAATTTGGATAGAATTATCATTTTATTATATTAGCTCATCCTACCCATGAGCAATTAATGTTTTTCCAATTATTTAGATCTAGTTTTAATTGTGTGGAAAGCGTTTTGTAGTTGTGTTCATATAATTCCTGTGTTTGTCATGGCAAATAGATTCCTAGATATTTTATATTATCTAAGATGATTTGTCAATTAGTTTGTATAGTATTAGGATTAGTTGTTCTTTAAATGTTTGATAGAATTCACTTGTGAATCCATCTGACCCTGGAGATTTTTTCTTAGGGAGTTTTTTGTTGGCTTATTCAATTTCTTTTTCTGAGATGGGATTATTTAAGTATTCTGTTTCCTCTTTTGTTAATCTAGGCAATTTATATTTTTGTAAATATTCACCCATTTTCCCTAGATTGTCATATTTGTTACATATAGTTGGGTAAAATAGTTCTTAATAATTACCTTATTTTCCTCTTCAATAAAAGACCTTACCCGTTTCATCTTTGATACTGTTAATTTGATTTTCTTCTCTCTCTCTTTTATTAGATTTATGAGTACTTTATTTCATTTTTTTCAGAGTACTAGCTCCTCATTTTATTTATTAGTTCTATAGTTCTTTTACTTCCAATTTTATTAATTTCGCCTTTGAATTTAAGGATTTACAATTAGGCTTTTATTTGGGGATTCTTAATTTGTTCTCTTTCTGATTTGTTGATAATATGCACTCAGGGATATACATTTCCCCCTGAATACAGCTTTGGCTGCATCCCATAGATTTTAATATGTTGTTTCCACGTTATCATTTGTTCTTTGACCCACCAGTTTTGAAGAATTAGATTATTTAGTTTCCAATTAATTTTAATTTTGCCTTTCCATAAGCCCTTATTGATTATGATTTTTATAGCATTATGTTCTGAAAAAATTAGATTTATCATTTCTGCTTTCCTACATTTGTTTGCAATGTTTTTAGGCCTAGTACATGGTAATTCTTTGAATTTGTGCCATGTGCTGCTGAAAAAAAAGATTTATTCTTTTTTATCCCAATTTATTTTTCTTTAGATATCTATTAGTTCTAATTTTTCTAACAATTCATTCACTTCCCTTAGTTTTTATTATTTATTTTTTCATTCAATTTATCTAGTTCTGATAGGGGAATGTTGAAGTCCCCCACTAATATGGTTTTACTATCTATTTCCTCCTTAAACTCCTTTAATTTCTCCTTTAGAAATCTGAATGCTATACCATTTGGTACATATATGTTGAGTATTGATATTTCATTATTTATCATCAATATGTAATTGCCTTCTTTGTCTCAGTTGTAACCCAGTAAATTCTGCTATATTCTCTTATCTTTACCCTGTGTATGTCTGCCTGCCTCAAGGGTGTTTCTTGTAGACAACATATGATAGTATTCTGGTTTTTAATCCATTCTGCTCTCTGCTTCCTTTTTATGGGTGAGTTCATTCCATTCACATTCACAGTTATGATTACTGTCTGTGTATTCTCCCCCATTTTGACTTCCTCCTTTGATTCTACCTTTTCTCTTATTCCTCTTACCCTCCCCTCTAATAGCTTTTAGTCAGTCACCCCCCTTTCCCCTTCCTAATGGCATTCCCCTTCCCACCCCCTCCCTTCTTATTATTCCTCTTTTACTATAATGCTTTTTAAACAATCCCCCGAACTTCTCCCACCCTTGTATTGCTCCCTTCCCTACCAGACCATTTGTAACCCTTCTACTTCTTTATAGGGCACGTTACAATTCTCTGCCCCAGTGGATCTGATTGTTTTTCCCTCTCTGAACTAGTTCCAACGAGTATAAGATTTAAGTATTACCTGTCTTACTTATTACTCTTCTTTCCTTCTTTTGTATTGGTCTCCCTCCACCCCCATGCACTTCTTTATGTAATATATATTTATCTTATTTTATTTCTTTTCCCATTTCTTTTAATATTATCCTCTTTTTTACCCCTAGTTTTAAATATATTTTTTGGCATATCATCCTATGCAGTTTATCACTGTAACCTAAGTATGCTTCTTCTAGCTACCTCAATGATAATGACAGTTTTTAAGAGTTACCAATTTCATCTTTTCATATAGGAATACAAATCATTTGAAGTTGTTGGGTACCTTAAATTTTTTTCCCACTTTCTTAATTACCTTTTGGTGGTTCTCTTGAGTTCTGTATTTAGGGACCAAATTTTTTGTTTAAGTATGGTTTTTCTTCAGGAATGCTTGGACATCTTCTATTTTATTAATGACCATACTTTCCCCTATAAGAATATAGTCAGTTTTGCTGTGTAGTTGATTCTTGGTTGTAGACCCAGTTCCCTTGCTTTCTGGAATATTTTATTCCATGCCTTCCGGTTCTTCAGAGTAGATGCAGTCAGATCCTGTGTAGTCCTGACTATGGCTCCGTGATATCTGAATTGTTTCTTTTTAGCAGCTTATAATATCTTTTCCTTGGTTTGGAAGTTCTTGAACTTGGCTATAACAGTCCTGGGCATTGTCAATTGGGGATTTAATGCAGGAGGTAATCTGGATTCTTTTGATCTCTACTTACTCTCTTGTTCAAGTATATCAGGGCAGTTTTCTTGGATAATTTACTGTAAAATGATGTCCAGGCTTTTTCTTTTGTCATGATTTTCTGGTAGACAAATAATTCTTAAATTGTCTCTCCTGGATCTCTTTTCCAGGTCTTTTGTGAAGTGTTTCATGTTTTCCTCAATTTTTTCATCCTTTTGATTTTGTTTTATATATTCTTGCTGCCTTATGAAGTCATTCACTTCTGTGTGTTCAGTTCTAATTTTTAAAGATTGAATTTCATCCCGAACATTTTGACCCTCTTTTTCTTCTTGATCTATTTTTCTTTGTAGGTCATTGTTTTTATCTTTTACCTTCATTGCCTTGTTTTCAAGCTTGTCATTTTTGGGCTTTATGTAAATGTTTTCTTAGTTCATGTGTATCGGTTTCCAGATAGCCAATTTTGCTTTATTAAGTTCTTTTCCCAATTTTCTTCAACCTCTCTTAATTGTTTTTTTGAGCTCCTCCAAAGCCTGGGTCTAATTCACTGGAGTTTCTGAGTTTTTGTTTGGTGTTCCTTGGTCGTCTTCTGTTCCCTTTGTTCTTTGTTTATTGTCTGAATAGAATTTGTTCATTGTAATTTTTTCCTTTTCTGTTCTTTATTCATATATTTTCCTTCTTTCCCCCTCCTTATTGGCTGTATTCTTGCTCCCCTGTTTATTTGCTGGATCTGTGAGTTTGGGCTTCTCTGCTGATTAACTGGATTAGGCTGATAGATCTGGCCAGTTGTATTAATATGCCCTGAGGCCAGATCTTCCCCAGTTGCAGAGGCTTTTGGGTTGGATGGAGGAGGAGAAACCTGTGGCTCTGTCCTGCTGCCATGCCTGACTTTGTCCACTCTGCACTCTTGCTTCTCTTGTTTTCTGCCAGCTCTGTGAGACTGAACCCCTCGGCCCTCTGGAGGCTTCTTCTATGCACTATTGATAAAATGGATTAAACCAGTTGAGTTGATCTGCAGAGCCGAATGTGCCCCAAGGCCAAAACTTCCAGAGGCAGAGGCCCAAGTTGGAGGAGTGGTAGGTAGCTGAAGGCTGAAAGCCTTGAGCTTCCTGTAGTTGGGGCAGCAAGGCATTTCCTCTGGACTGGAGCCCTCATTCTGATATCCTATCAACTGCCTGAGTCTCAGCACAGTAGGTGGGAGAAGGGCCCTGGGACCTTCCTTCTTTATTTCCCTTAAATCCAAGAATTCAAATTTCTCTGTGTACCTTCTAAGTTGAATCAAGCAGGAGGGTCCCTCAGGTCTGTCTTCTTGTTGGAATTGGTTTTCTGTCCCCCTCAAAGAGCTTTGTTTTTGATTGGTGTGGAAAGGTTTTCACAGAGGAATCAAGTTTTGCTACTTCTAAAATGCCATCTTGACTCTGCCCTAGAATAATCTGCAAATCACTTTTAACTAAAGAAATGCAAATTAAAACAATTCCTATCCTAAATAAAAACTACCTATCACCATCACCACTATCAAACTGGATAATATGACAAAAAGGAGAAATGATAAGAGAAGGGGGGTAGGGCTAATAGAAAAGAAGGAAAATTGGAGGAGATGGTAGTCAGAAACTAAACAAGGGGAAATAGGATTTGGAGTAATACACCGTAATCATAATGCTGCAAAATTTCCTACAAGTCTCTGTAATAAAGGCCTTATTTCTCAAATGCATAGATAATGAAGATATATGAATAGGTCATTTCCCAGTTGATAAATGACAAAGGATATGAACAGGCAGTTCTCAGACAAATTAATTAAAGCTTTCTATAGCCTTGCCAAAACAAATGCTCTAAATCACTATTAATTAGAGGCTTGAAAAAAAGTAAATCTTTTGACCCAGCAATACTGTTATTACTAGGTTTGTATTCCAAAGAGATTAAAAACAAAAAGGGGAAGATCTATATGTACAAACATATATAAAATAGCTCTTTTTCAGGAGTGGGCAAAGAATTGGAAAATGAGAGAATAACCATCAGTTGGGGAGTGGCTGAGTAAGTTAAACTATATGACTCTACTGTAATACTATTATGCTGTAAGAAATGACACGCAGGAACTCAGAAAAACCTGGGAAACATGTTTGAGTTGAAGCATAGTGAAATAAGCAGAATTAGGAGAACATTGTACAGATTGACAGTAATATTGTAGAATGATCAAGTGTGAATAACTTGGCTATTTTCAGCAATATAATGATCCATAACTGCCCCCAAAGGATTCATGATAAAAAATGCCATGTGCTTCCAGAGAAAAAGAATTGAATGAATCCAGATGAAAGCAAACTTTCACTTTCCTTATTAATTTTTTAAGTTGAGACTCCTTACACAAAAGGATTAATAGGGGAAAATGTTTTACATGATTACACATCTAAAATATATACGAGATTGCTCACCATCTCAACAGGAGAGGCTGGGGAGGGAGACTGGGAGGTTGAGGCAAGACGGAAAGAGAATTTAAGACAATACCCTTTGAAAAATGTGTTTTTACATGTAATTTGGTGGGGGGATGGGCGGAACAAAATTAAATTAAAAAATAAATTTTGCATTCCAAATTCTCTTGCTCTCTCCCATTCTTTCCTCCTCATCGAAGGAAATTATTTTGATATAGGTTTTATGCATGGACAGTCATGCAAAACATATTTTCATATTAGTCATATTATAAAGAAAATAGACCAAAAAACCCCACAAAAAATACGTTTCAGTCTACATTCAGATTCAATCAATTCTTTTTCTGGAGGTAGGTAGCATTTTTTGTCAAAAGTACAAAGGAACTGTCTTAGATCTTTGTATTGCTGAGAATAGCTAAATCATTCATAGTTGATAGTCATTCAATATTGCTGTTACTGTATATGAAATGTTCTCCTGGTTCTGCCAGCTTCATTTTGCATCAGTTATGTGAGCCTTTCCAGGTTTTTCTGAAAGCATCTTGCTCATCATAGCACATTATTATGCCATTATAGTCATATGCCACAACTTGTTCAGTCGTTTATTTGTTGGGTTTTGCTTTATTTCTTCTTGGTAGTCACTTAATCCTTTTGGAAAAATCTACTTTTAATTATAAATCTATGCTTCTTCCCTTCCTCCCTCCCTCCCTCCCTCCCTCCCTCCCTCCCTCCCTCCCTCCCTCCCTTCCTCCCTCCCTCCCTCCCTCCCTTCCTTCCTCCCTTCCTTCCTCCTTT
>NC_058131.1:218959841-219007892 GCF_016433145.1 Gracilinanus agilis
CTTCCTTCCTTCCTTCCTTCCTTCCTCTCTCTCGGTTCACTTGGATTTTAATATTACTAGATTTTTAGGATCTTCTGTAGCATAATAGGGCAAGATGCAAGGACCTTGAAGTTCCTGAGCCTGGAGTGCCCAGGTCTGTGCACTGCTACTCTGTGCGCTGATCCCACTTGTCCCTTGAAGCTTCCAGTCTCTTCTTTAGACCTTTCTTGTGACCACTCTCCACCCTTTCTGCCTCTGTACACCAATTGTTACAGGTCACATAGTGTTGCTTGTAACTTTTTTTGATCTGGAAGGCTACTCTACTTGTTTGTGGGTTCCTTTTCCATTATCCTTGGGCTTCTGACTGACCTCATACATTTGTGTGTTGGAAAAGGCATTTAGTATAGTTTCTTTTTTAATTTTGTGATTATTTTTTTAAATCTGTGATGACCTTAGCTGATATGTGGGAACTGGGTGGCTTGCCTCTTGTTCAGACAGCCATCTTCAAAGGAATATCTTGACATCTTTATTTCTTATGTTCTATTTATGGTAACAGAGTTTTGGATAATGAAATATATTCTTGTAATGACACCACTTATATTACTGGATCTAGACAATTTCTGTCCCTTTTACTATGTATTCTACCTTTTAGGGACTCTTAATCTTATAGGGTCCATACATGCTGGAAATATGTAAAGAACTGTTGACGTTTCGAGCTTTATCTCATGTTCCCAAGACAGCATTTTAGCTTGTTTACATTTAGCATGTTTCTGTATCACTCTAAGGTTTATAAAGTATTTTCATAACCCTGCAGGATAGGTATTTCAAATATTATATTCCTATTTAACAACTGAGGAAATTGAGTGTTAAGGAAGTTAAATGACATGCCCACCCATTGTAAAATTATTGTTGAAGCAATCTTAGATCTCATTATACAAAAACAGGTCTCATTTTAATAAAACCATTCTGCTTTAGCATCTGGAAGGTACTGACTATCTTCTCCTTAGGGTAATAGTGAATGGAGCTATTAGGTATGTTAAGGAACAAAGTCTCCTTATGATAAATGTAATGAATAGCGTATTGTACATATTCTGTCTACTAGGTTCTTTGATTTTCTCAGTGACCCTAGAGGCTGGTACTGTAAGAGCCAAGCCCCATCTGCAGCTGGATGATGGTTTATTAGCATGTTTTGTTAGGATGGTACAATACTGTGTTAGGTTTATTATAGGCAGTGAATTTAAAGATTAAATTATAATTTGAGATCTTATGAATAATTTTAAGAATCCTCTACACAGGTATCTTCAGGAGGTTGGTTATACAGATACCATACTGGATGTAAAATCAAAACGGGTACGAGCTTTGTTGGGCTTTACAAGTGATGTCACTGAGAGGGAAGATGAGAAAAACCAGGAGTCAGTGATAAATGGAGCGGAAGCTGAAATTAAAGAAACCGTGATGATTGGGTAAGTGTTTTATCTGGGAAATACTTAGTTTATAGTAAATAGTCACCTTTTAAAAAATAGTCACCATATTTTTGTTTTACTTTAAATATCATTTTTGTATCTAAGAGAGCTAATGAAAAACTTCAATTAAAGTTCTCTTTTGTTAAAGAATTGAAATTTTAGCCATTTCTGATTAAGAAGACAGAACAGGGAGATTGAAATTGGTTGTTTTTAATCTAATCACTTTAAGTATGCTTTTGAGTCTTTGAAACCTGTTTAACTGTGGTGATTGTAGGTTTCCATCTAGATTTCTTTACATTGCTTGAAATTTGAATATTAAATATAGGCTTCAATATTTTGAAAAAATCTACATATTCTTAAGAAATTAATAGAAAATTGTGTTTTAAATTATTAGGTAATACTTTGAAATTCATTTCAAATGATGAAAGTATGACATTTCTTTGTTAAAAATTTAAAATTATTCAAAATAATTTGAAATTATGAAATTAATGTCTAGGTACAGAAGTTTTTAATTCATTTTTATTTCAAATAAAATAGCATAAAACTTCCATGGTTTAAATAGCTATTTTACATTAAAAATTCACTGACTATTATGATTTTCTTTTTGGAGCAGGTATTCCAAAATTCTGTTTAATTGTATATAGTTATTACAAAACATATGTGAAAGTAGTTCATTGTTCTTTATTGAAAAACCAATACTGGGATCTAGAATTAAAATTAAAAGGTACAAAATCAATGAAGTTTTATATATATTTTTATTATAATGTCTATATCTTCAGAGGAGATCTGAGTTGACCTTCATATAGAAATTGCAGTAATGACCTAACTCTATTTAATTAATCACATACATAGATTGTAGAGGTAGGCATAAAATAAGACTCTAAGAAGTAACAAAAAGAAACATTGTCATCTGTTTCCTGGGCCTTCACTTTCTTCTTTAGAAAGAGTGATATTAAAAATGTTAATGTGTTCTTAAGGAAAGTTGCCAGATCTGGTGATATATGTTGTCTGTGTATCCATAAACCCTTACAGTCATGAATTCTGGTTATATTTTTATTCATTCTTATTCCCTCATTCCTCATTTTATCTTTAACTAACAAGAACAGAATCAAAATCGTTATAGAAACCTCCAAAGGAGGTCATCTGATTTGGCATAGGCATTTATCCTTTCTCTTCAGACTGACTAGGATGAAAGTGCCATTCCCAAATCAGCCCATATTTTGAATTATAATAAAAGTTTCCATTAATACAGTTTTGGAATGAAATTCATTCACTTTTTTAAATTTAGGCTAACTGTAGCTAAATACTTCAATGAGAAAGAAGCCTTATGTTTTGCTTCCAAAGTTCAAAATTTTTCACCAAGTTGTATTCTTTACACTTGAGGGACCATTTAATAAATTCTTGAGCAGAATTCAAGCCTGGAGCTCATTAATTTCTAAAAGATAATGATTTCCTTGCCAGTAGATTCAAGCGTTGTGATAATAGATTTTTTAATACCAGCTTATTACTTCTAAATACATTTTTATTTCCTACCTATTTAGAAGGGAAAGGATTCACAAGTTTCGGATTAGATTTTACTGATTGTCCATTTGTTTCCCCCTAAACTACTTTTTTCCTCTCATAGATTACATAAACTTTTTGTTCCTCCTTCAATACAGAAGGAGAAGATGGGAAGATTATTGAAAAAAAAAGTAAAGCATTAAAATGATATGAAGGTAGTAATAAATGAAAAAAATTTACTTCAGTTCAAAAAGGGCTTCTTTACATGAAACTATAGGTATTTTATTTGCTTTTCCTTCTCAGTATTGGGGCTATTTGCTTCTACAGGAAAAAAGAGATTGAAACTGCTTCAGAAGATAATTCCATAATTAGATTATCATATTTGCATCTCAGATGATGATCCATTGTTAGAGTGAAAGTTTTACTCTAATATATAATGGCAGTTAAGGCAATGTCATATGTGGGTATGCGTATCTTAACATGAAAGAAATATGACTACAAAATCATTCGAAAAATATATAGTAGGCTGGAACAGCTCTCCATTTATACTTCCTCAAACCTTTCTCCTGGAAATTGTTGATTTATATAGGAAACTCTTTAGTCTATAATTTGGGGTGTGGAATCATGGCAAATAAGAATAAAATGAGCACTTGAAATGTCATGGATTAATGTTTTCATTGAAGTTTACTTTCTGTTAATTACCTGAGATGTGTATACTTTAAACTAGGAAACCAGAGTTAACAGATTCAGCCTCTGTACTGGATACTTTCAAATTCCTTGAAAATGCAGACTTCAGTGATGAAGATGATGAAGATGATATTGATGGGAGAGAGAAAACCATCATTGATACTTCAACGGTGGGTCATATAAGTCAAAAAATATAAAAGTATCCAGTTAACCAAATAAACGAGAAGTAAAAAATCATTAATCCGTGACACTTTTTGGCCCTTAACTTTTTTCTGTGAACTATAAAGAAATTCCTGTGAAATAATTTTTAACTAGTATAGATCTTAAACTCGATATATAACTTTCCTTTGAAAATCTCCGTCTATTTCACTGTTATCAATAATCAAGTATTCAGTTCAGCTAGATGACATTCCTAGATGACTAGTGTTAAGTATTACAATATTGTAACAGTGTTGTGTCACTCGTTATCACACAGCAGAAACCCCGGTACTCAATAGATATGATTATCAAAATCTGGTCAAGTGTAAGCCCTTCTGTAATATTGAATTTAGGGAAACCTCCCTTTCCTGAATTCTTTAAAGCAGGGATTCTTAACCTGTAATACATAGACATAGATTTCAGAGAGTTTGTGAAATTAGATGGGGGAAATTATTTTTAAAATTTTCTTTAACTTCTAAGTGAAATTTAGTATTTCCTTCAAATACTTAGCATTTTTCAGAAGTTTGATGTTTCATGGGTTATTCATAGTTTCAGTGTTGCCATTGATTCTGGAATATAGCAGTTCTTATAATGGTAATCACTGTGTGTGACTTTTATTTCTTTTTTCTCAAACTATATAAGTTCCTTGAAGGCAGAAAACTTGTCTTTTATGCTTTTTTAATTTACTTCACAGTTCCATACTCACAGTTGAGTTTCAACACTAATAGTTATAGAACTATAGAATTTCATAGTTGGAAAGGATCTTAGAGAACATGTAGTCCATCTTCCTTTCTTGATAAGTAAAACTCATTGCAACATTTGACAAGTGGTTTTCTAGTCTTGAAGCTCTTTAGTAAGTGTAGAGAACATAAAAATCAAAATTAAGCTGGTATAGTCATTACTCAAGTAAAAATGAAAGAAAAAATTTTTTTTTATGTTTAAAGGCACTCCAGGTGGATCAGAAAATGCTGGTTGTATTTTCTCTGTGTCTCTTGCTACCAGGACACTTTTCATTGGGGAGAGCTTATGTAACCATCTCTCTGTTCACTATATATATTTTTAAAAATACATACATTCTAAGGGAGGAGATAGAGGAAAGGCAGCGATTTCCATAGTAATCACTTGGCTCTTATCGTCATAAACATTCTGGGTCAGTAGCATCCATTATCAGGAGAAGATGAAAGCTATCTGATTTTATATTTCTTCCACTATTACTGTTATTGACAAATTGCCATTGCTATTCTTGTTTACCATATCACTCATATTCCTTCTTTTAGTCCTATAAATAAAGTGATTGGTGGGAGTTTGTAATTCACCTTACCTTGGTTATCCTAATTATTTTTTAACTACTGGCTTTTTGCTATCTACTACAATATCAGAAAAGATATAATGAGTAAAAGAAAAGTTATTGTGCATATATTTTTAAAATAAAGTTGCATTAAATTCATATTAAGTAGAGGAATATTTTAAATTTTTATAAATATCAAAATCTACTAAGTAATAGTTTGAATTTATGATTCTGCCAGGGAATTTTATAGCTTATCCCTGGTTAACAGAGGCAAATGAAGACTGGGAATGTGGATTTGTAGAGCTGGGCAAAGTGACCACTATTATTCTCACAATGAGAGACGATATAGGAAGGCTTAAATGCTTTGCATATTTTTAAGATATAATGAGTCCCTGGGTCACTGCATTAGAGAATTCCCATGCTGTTGATGGATATTTGCTTATGTCCATGAAGGATGAGCTATAACATGCATTAAGAATTTTAAAAGATTATTTAGCCCATGTCATTGCATACACTCAGGTAGTTTATAAATTGATAAGAAAAAGTTAATAATTGTTGAAAAATAGATTGATATATTAAAGAAATTCATGGATAATGACTTACTAATGATTTGTAAACACTTCAAAAAAAAAGGTGATCACTTGGAGCCAATATGAGCGCATTAAGAGAAAGTCACTTTTAAGTAACTAAATTTCCATTTTAAATATTATAAAATGAGTTCACATACCATGTAAGTTGTCAGATACCTTGATGAAAACTAGACATTTGAAATTTTTTATATTCTCATACAGTAGTTAGAGAAATGTGAATTGCATGAGTACATTTAATTCAGTTTAACAAACAATAAGCTCTTAAATCAATCAAAAAGTATTTATTGAGGGTCTACTATATGCCAAGCTCTGTAGTAGCACTGATACAAGTACAAAGAATGAATTATTGAGTAAGTGTACTTTTGAGGGTAGAGTTTGATTTGTTTTTGTTTTTGTTAGTGCCTTACACATAGTAGGTACTTAGGAAATATTTGCTCAGCTGAAATGATTTGCAAGGCATTAATTTAGCTTGTGCATATAAAAGATAGATACTATAAAATTCTATTGGTTAGTGCTTGGAATGCCAACTTAATGGGTAAAGAGAGGCAAGAGGTGAATATAAAAATACCTGTGACAGGAGAGTGTATGATAAATACCAAGAACTCTGGGGAATGTGCTTTGGGAAATCTGAAGAGGGAGTGATCATTGAGAGACAAGGATATGGAACAACTTCAAGGAGGAGTTGAGATCTGGGCTCTGAAGAAAGGGAGGGTGCATATAAGTAAAAAAATGGAAAGGAGGAGAGTTTCAAAAGGATTCTCCTTAGATGTGGAAAATGGTGCAAGCAAAGGTCCCTAGGCAGGAGAATTCTCCATAAGAGGTGGGGAAGGAAAGAATCCTGTCTGGCTAAAAATGTTGTATGTATGAAGGAAAGAAATATGTATAAAAGTAGAAGAGATTGATTAGAGAAAAATTGTGGAAGGCCTTGAATGTCAGAATTAGAAAATTATTGTGAATTAAGTAACCACTTCAGGGAATACTGACTGATGATTTTCTCTCATCCAGCAGGGAAATTTGTAGTCACTATAATTCTTTTAATGTGGTCCCTTTTTTTTCACATTAAATTTTGTTTCATTTTTGATTGTGTTGGTTCCATTAAAAATTACTGTTTTTAATAACTTAAACCTTCCATGAAACATGGTGCACAAACCATTTTTCCTGATACTCTTCTGATGCATCATAATCATTAATCAGTTTTTACTTTTAAACTTAAATGGCTAATTGAGACAAATACTTCTAAGATCATTCTTTTACCTCTGATTCAGGCAATAAATGTCAAGGGCACAGGTTCAATTAGCTTTTAGAGACTACTGAGCAGATTTTGTTACTTTAACAGCTCCAAACAGACTTCTTGTCAACTGCCTTGATAGCACCAACTTCAACAGTCTGTCTCTTATCATGAAAAACAAAATGATCTACTAGTTCTTTCCCCTTACTCATGATTTAGATGGGGACACAGAAATGTCCCCTTGAGAGAGGTGTGAGAGATATTATACATTTTTTGGTAGTTGGTTAATTTTACTCACATTAGTCATATATTTAGGTCCCCGAAATAAACTGTACAATTGCAGGATGAGATGACCTGGAATGAAAGTTCACATTTAAGAAACAAACTCCTAAAACTTGGAGGTTTTAAGTTGACCATTAATTAACTCAAGATGAAACAGTAGTGTTATGTAGGTTACTAAAAATGGCAATTAAGTTTTGGACATATTAACAATAAAAGTAAATGTCCATGTTGAATGACTGAATCTGCAGTATTGTGCATAATTTTTCATGTGATACTTTGAGAAGTACATAAAATTAAGTACATCCAGAAGTGGATGATCAGGGGTGGGGGAGTGGGGGTAGAAAGATCAGGGAACTTGCCATATGTGAAAGAGTTGAAGTGAAGAAAAGACTATAGTGGGAATGAGGGAATAGAACTCTGATAAAACAGGAAATAAGATTAAACTGTTCCGTATTTGTCCAAGTACCAGTACTAGCACAATGGGTGAATTTTGTTGGGAAGTAGATTTCTTTGTAGCAACCTTGTAATGATTAAACCTGATCAGAAAGAGAATGACTTGTATTATGAAAGAGATTTCTTGTTACTGAAAACCTTCAGAGATTCTGTGAGCATGTTAGGAATTAATTGGGAGCAAAAGGGATTTCTTCTTATATCCTTTCAAAGTCTATGAGTCTGAGAGGCTATAACAGCCTTTTGAAGATGGTGACATGTAAATATCTTATCCAAGCACTTCTTGAAAACTTCTTACTAATAGATCTAATATTGGATTTTCCGTTATAATGTCTTCTCACATTTGTATAGTGCTTTTCACTTTTCAAAAGACTTACCATTTATTTTATATTGTGCTTTGAGCTTCATAGCAACCTTGTGATATAGTTTGTGAAAGTGTTTGTTCTTATCTTTTTTATAGTTTGGAAATCTGAAACCTAGAAAATGCTCTTAACTTGTTAACCAGAGGTAGTCAGTGATCCAACTTGTTTTTTTTTAAAAAAAGTTTTCAGCATCAAAACATTAAGCTTAGTTTCAGTTTTCCAACTAAATTTGAATCTCCATAGAGGATTTCAGTAGAATGTGCAATGAAGTAATATAGTTTTTTATTACACTTGTCAGTCTTTCTTCAAAGCTGTGCCTCTTCCTAAAAGTTCAAAGGCTTAGTAAGTTAAATGAATAGAAAAGTTGGTTGTAGGTTAGATATCTGTAAGTAGGAAGAGCCTAGAAGGAAATGTAAGATGAGAGAAGAGTAAAAGAAACAAGTGAAAGATTTTAAGTGTGGAATTCCATAGACCCACAGGAATGAATTTCTAAATTCTATTCTAATTCCAAATTCTATTCATTTGAAACCCCAGATAAGGGAATGGTATATTAGAAACAAAATCTTTTGTGTTAACAGAAGATGAAAAGCAAGGGATATTTTATGGTGTTCTTTTAATTGTGGATAAAACTAGCATGTGCAAAATGCAAAACTAGTCAACAGTGAGATGCAAGACCCCGATTTTCTAATATAAGGATAGGGATAGGTACTAGACCTGGATTTTCATTGATATAGGGAACTCAGAGATGGGGAAACTTCTATTTAAATAGATGAGCACCTTCTATGTAGCTTTTTAGTCTTAGACAGTTGCCTAGAGCAGAGGTATTAAACTTGCTGGTCCAGTAAGACTCCTGAGTGTGACAGGATCCAGATTAAAATGCAATTGGTAAACATTTAACAAAATAAATAAAAATATATACAACATAGAAAATGTTCATCTGTAGTCTTTTAGTTAATATGTGGCCTGCAGGAATCCATCAATTTGGGTTTGACACACTTGGCCTAGAGCAGTAAGAGGTTAAATGCCTTAACAAGGGTCATATACAGTTAAGTATATGCTAATAACTGGAATTGAAATTTTGTCTTTTTGGTTCTGAGGCAAACTTTTTATCCACTGTGTGAGACTGTCTCTCAGTTCTAAAACAGTAACAGCCAAAACAGCTCTCAAATTTCTTTTTATCTTTTAAATTAGAAATGATTCCTTTCCAATAACTTCATATATACCAATTAAGTTTAGCTTTGGAGAGAGAAAAATAACCAAATTATTCACCCTTCTGAGGTAGCTGCAAAATTTGATGGGGAAACAACTTTTAAATGACTGCTTTAGAATATATACTACCTACATTTTTTACAAGTAAAATATACATCTCTTTGAACTGACTACTATATTCAGACTATATTAAATAATTAGAATGCACATTTTAAAGGGAAAATTGAGTTTTCCAAATTATTTATATTAGGATTTTATCTACTTGATTTTAAATAAGTTCAACTTTTGTTCTAGTATTTTAATTTTATATGTTTTTTTCATTAGATTGTTAGGAAGAGGGTGTTGTCTGATAGCAGTGAAGACCGAGATACAAAAGAAGCTCTAAAGGAGTTTGATTTCTTGGTTGCACCAGATGAAGGAGATGGAGAATCTAGAAGTGCAGGCGATGGAACAGAATGGGGTAAGAAAGTTTAATAATTCTGAATGGGGGATCTGAGAATCAGTCAAAGAAAGGGATAGTTGGCCTACAGTATAGCCTTTCTCAAGTCTTATTGTATTGATAGTTTATGAGCTTTTTGCTGTTAACTTTTTATATCCAGAGCTTTAAAAAAATCTTGCCAACTCCTTTATATATTTAAAATGTGACTGATAAATTAAAAAAAGAATTTAATGTGACATGCAAAGTTTTAAAGAATTTTATGTTTTATAAAGAATTTCTGATTCAAAATTTTGTATCCATTGAGTATAAGAACAGAGTAGAGAATTTTAGAGTTCTCGTTTGCTATTGATTGCAGAAAGAAATGTAAGTCAGAAAGCTGTAGCTATTTATCTGCTTTATTCAGATCTGTGATTTTGAACCAAGATATAGAACTATTTTGCACAAATTTATCTCAAGTGGTAGAAATAATCTAAAAAGTCAAGTAACATAAAAGCAATAATTTTTTTCAGTTTGTGGATGAAAATAAATTATTTTTACATGGTTTCTATGGTATAGAACCTTATAGTAGTCTGGAAAATAAGTAATAACTGACAGAAAGTTAGCATAATTATAAATCTTACCAAGATGATTTATTCTATTCTTTATTGGCTTAGAGTAATTTCACTTTGAAGAATGCTAGAACTAGATAGATGATACTTTTAGAAGTTATGTACTATTGGAAGAGACTATCCCTTTTTATATTAAAAATATATGTACCTATATATTATATTTGCTGGTATATATGCATATATAGATAGAAACGTATATGCAAAGTAATCCTTGATGAAAATCACTAGAAAGGAAGATTGAGAGTGAATCAGGAAGGATTTCTGGAAGAAGCTGTCATTTGAACTGTGTCTTAAAGGAATCCAGGGAGATAGGGATAGGTAAAGGAGGGGGATGATTCTAAGTTTGTGAATATCCACACCAAGCATATGCAAACAAATGGATCATCAAATGTGAGGAAAAGCAAGTGGACCAGTATTAATATAACCAAATGCAGAGGAGGAGCAATGTATAAGGACTTAAGAGAGTTAAGTTGAGATTGAATTGTAAAGAGCAGAGGATTTTATATTTGATCATATAGTTAATCAGTAGAGTACCTTTAGTGGTTACCAAGTAGTGGTAGTGATATAGTCTTCTCTTAGCTTTAGAATATCTCTTTGGTTGTGTGGAAGATAGATTAGAGCAGAGAGAATGCAGTTGAGGCAAGAGGTAATAAGGGTTTGAATTAGAATGAGAAGGAGATTTATAGAAGAGATGTTTTTTACACATATGGAAATGACAAGATTTTGGCACCAGTTGGATGGCAAGTGAATAAAAGGAATGTGATACCAAGGTTGTGACTCTGGTGGACTAGAAGAATGTTTTTTTTTAAAACAGAAATAGGGAAGTTTAAAAGAGATCTGGCATATGGAACATCTCATTTGAAATATCCAATAGACAGTGATATTGAAATAGATTTCAAGAGAAGAGATAGAACTGGGAGTCCTCTATTTAGGGATGATAATTGATCCCTAGAGAACTAATGAGGTAATAGAATGGCATAGAACTTTGGGGCATATTCAGTTAATAGGTGTAATATGGATAGTGAATCAGAGAATGAGGCTAAGAACACAAGAAGAGATAAGGAGAAGGATAACAGAGAGAGAAGTGTTATCAAAATCCAAAGAAGGTATGTTCAAGAAGAAAAGGTAGTCAGCAATATCAGTTGCTACAGAGAGATCAGGAAGGATGAGGAATTGGAAAAGGCCATGAAATTTGGCAGTTTGGGAGATGATCAGTGATTTTGGAAATATCAGTTTCTGTATTATGGTTGGATACCAGATTGCTGATGCTTCTGAATAAGCTCCAAATAGATATGAGCTAGTTATAAAATAGCATATCTCAAACAAATTAGAGGAATAAGGAAGAAATTATCTTTCAGTTCTGTGGCTAAGAAAGTTTATGATCAAACAAGGGATAGAGAATATTAAAGAAGATAAAATGGACAATTTTGATTCCATATGTATGATTATGCAAGTAAATTTAATATAACTAAGATTAGAAGGGAAACAGGTAATCCTAAAAAAATACTGTTAGCAGTTCTCATTTCCAATCTACATAAGGAACTTATTCAAATGAGAGTAAGAGACATTTCCCAGTTGATAAATGGCTAGTGGGTATGAACAGGCAGTTCTTATAGGAAGAATTCCAAGCTATATATAGTCAGATAAAAGATGCTTCAAATCACTAATGATTAGAGAAATACAAATTAAAACAACTCTAAGGTTCTACCTCACACCCATTGATTGGCAAAGATGAGGGAAAAAATTAAAAAGACAAACGTTGGAAGTGCTGTGGGAAAACAGGCAAATTGATTGACCTCAGAATTAGTATGAATTTTCTAGAGTAGCTTTTTTTGTGGCATCAAGTAGTTGGAAATTGAGGGTAGCCCATCAAATGGAGAATGACTGAACACATTATGGTATATGAATGTGATGGAAAACTGTTGTACATTAAGAATTGGAGAGAGAGTTTGAGAGAGACCTGGAAAAGCTTTAGTCTGTTAGTCAGGAAACACTTATTAAGTGCCTGTTATGTGCCAGGAGTTATACCCCGCCCTCCCCCCACACACAGAGGCACAAACATGCACACATGCAAACAAATAGCTGTAGTCAAATATATGCCCGATAAATAGGAAATAATTAAAAGAGGGAAGGTACTAGAATTAAGAGGGACTGGGAAAAGCTTCCTAGAGGCCAAGAAGATGAGATTTTAGTTGGAACTAAAAAGAATCCTATGAAGCCAATAAAGTGAGATGAGGAGGGAGGACTTTCCAGGCATGGATTTTGGCGAGAAGAAATGACCAGAGCCAAGACATGTAGTATCTTTTTCAAGGGATAGCAAGGAGGCTAGTGTCATTGGATTCCAGACAATGTGTCAGGGAGTAAGGTTAAAGAAAACTGGAAACATAGGTGGGACTTGGTTATGAAAAGCTTTGAATCCCAAACAGAGAATTTTGTATTTGGCCCTAGGCCTACCCTTTAGGAAAATCATTTAGTGGGTAACTGGAGGATAGAGTGGAAAGAGATGTATGGCTGACAGAACTACCTGCAGGCTATTGCAATAATCCAGGCATGAGGGTGATGAATCTGTACTAGAGTGGTAGCAGTGCTAGAGGAGAGAAGGGGCAGATTCCAGAGATGCAGCAAAGTTGAAATTGACAGGCCTTGGCAATAGATTGATTATGGGGAAAAGGGTGAGAGGGAGTGAGAAGTCAAGGATGACACCTAGATTGTGAGTCTGAGGAACTGGGAAGATAGTGTTGTCCTTGACAGGAATAAGGTAGCTCAAGGTAGAGAGAGGGGAGGATAATGAGTTCTCTTTTGAACATTTTTAAATATGTTGAGTTTAAGATGTTTATCTACTTTGAGATGTCCAAAGGGCAATTGGAGGTGTGAGATTAGAGATCAGCAGAGCGGATGGGGCAGGATAGGTAGATTAGAAAATTGTCAGCTTTAAAGATGGTAATTAAATCCATAGGAGCTGATGAGATCACTAAGTGAAATAGTATAAAAAGAGAAGAGGAGAGAAGAGGACCCAGGAAAGAACTCTATCAGATTCTAGCACTTAGAAAATATGATCTGGATCAGCATCCATCAAGGGAGCCTGAATCAGAATGAGCTGATGGGTAGGAGGAAACAAGAGAGAGTCATGTCCTGAAAACCTAAAGAGAAGAGAGTATCAAGGAGCAGAGGATGATCAGTAGTATCAAAGGCTACAGAGAAGTTAAGAAAGTATGAAGAAAAGGTAATAACAATGGCAGTTAAGATTTCACTGGGGACTTCTGGGTGGAATAGAGCCAAGAAGCAGAGTAGAGGAAGTGTTCAGTTGAGCCATTCCAACATTCTCCTCCAAACATTTAATTTTAAAATAATTCCTCAAATCAAATTCTGGAGTTGCCAAACCTGCAAAAGGTCAGAGTGAGATATTCTTCCTGCTTTAGACAATTTTGGCTTTTGGAAAGAGATCTGTGACACTAGAGGGAGGAAGTGAGGCTGAAGCCCAAGAGGATGAAACACCATTTGGTGGGGTGAGGTGGTGGTGACAAAAATAACAACAGCATTGGGAATTCTCAAGCTGGAAATGATAAGGGAATCGTTCAGAATGAAGTTATCAGAGACCCCAGTGTTAGCACTGGACCCACAATCAGATGATATTTGGCAACTACATAGTCCCTACACTCTCCTGGGTCATAGTTTAAAGGTGGCCTTTTAGGTCAAGAGTGAGCAAAAACCCTGAGAGGCAACTGTTTGGCAGCTCCATTGTCTGTCTATACCCATTTCTGGGTCATTGCCCAAGGTCAGGAAGGAGCAGCAGGGGAAATGGAGCCCTGAGGATCAGTATCACTTGCAATCCCAGAGGATCAAGAACCCCTATGAACCTACCAGAGCACCAATTAAGTGAGCAGTATACTTCTTCCCATGTATCACTGTGGAAGCACTGAAAACTTCTAATCTCCCGGAACTAGTACTGAAAACAGGAGTGTGAAAAAATCTGAAACTTGACACCTTGCCCCTGTCTCCTCTCACACCAGCAACATAGCCCAACATTGATTAATATAAAGTTCCAAATCAAGAAATAGAGTGGAAAATGAGCAAACAACCACAACAAAAAGAGCCCAATTGTGAAAATTTACTTTGGTGACAAGGAAGATCAAGAAACAAATTCAGAAGACAATGAAGTCAAAATAGCTACAAGTAAACAACCTTAGGGGAAAACGGTGAATTGTACACAACCTCAACAGGAATCCCTGGAAAAAAAATCTAAGAAATTATTTTCAAAATCAAAGTAGTAAGGGAAAAATTAGGTAAGGAAATGAAAGCAAAAGAAGAAAATGATGAAAAGATAATTATTTGGTAAAAGAGGCACAAAAATTGCTGAAGAAAATAACACTTTAAAAAGCAGAATTGACTAAATGGAAAAAGAAATGTGAAATCTCACAGAAGAAAAGAATTCCGTAAAATTAGAATTGGGCACATTGGAGCTAATGACTCCACAAGACATCAATAAATAATAAAACAAAGTCAAAAGAATGAAAAAATAGAAGAAAATGAGAACTATCTCATCTGAAAAAAAACACAATTTACTTGGAAAATAGATCAAGGAGGAATAATTTAAGATTTCTTGGAATACCTGAAAGCCATAATCAAAGCAAGAGCCTAGGTAACATATTTCAAGAAATTGTCAAGGAAACTACTCTGATATTAGAATCAGAGGGTTAAATAGAAAATGAAATAGACCCCCAATTACCATCTAAAGAAATCCCCAAATTAAAACTCATAGGAATATTGCAGCCAAATTCCAGACCTCCCAGACCAAAGGGAAAATACTTCAAACATCCAGAAAGCAACCATTCGAATACCATGGAGCCATAGTCTGAATCACACAAGATCTAGCAGCTACCTCATTAAATCTGGAGGGCTTGGAATATAATATTCTAGTAGGCAAAAGATCTGAGATTACAATCAAATATATTCTACCTAACAAAACCTAATAAAGTCCTTCAATGGAATGAATATTCAATGAAATAGAAGACTTTCAAGCATTCCTGATGAAAAGACTATAACTGAATAGGGAATTTGCAACTGAAACACAAGATTCAAAAGAAACATAAAAAAGGTAAACATAAAAGAGAAATTGTACCACTCAATAAGGTTAAACTATTTACCTTTCTATATGAGATGATACACTTATTTTGTAAGAATTTTATCATTTAAGACATTTAGAAAGATCCTATATAAAAGAAAGTGCAAAAGTGAGCCAGTTATGTTGGGATGTTATTAAAAAATGGATAGATAAGAAATAGGGATGCCATGGGAAAGGAGGAAGGGAGATGAAGAATGGGAGAAATTGTCTCACTTAAAACAGAAGAGTTTTTTCAGTGGAGGTGAAAATAGCTGGGTGAAGGGGAAGTCAGTCTTTGAACCTCAGAAATAAATTGGTTCAAAGAGGGAAAATATATGTAAATGTACTTAATTGGTAAGAGAAATCTGTTTTACCCATCAGAGAAATAGAAGTTAGAAGGGAACTGGGGGATGATAAAGGGAAGACAGATTTTTTAAAGGGCAATAGTGAGAAGCATTATGGACTTTAGAGGAGGGACAGGATAAAAAGAGAGTGAAGGATCAATATAAGAAAATTGGATGTAGGGAGATGTATGGCAATATGATTAGGGGGTTAGCATCAGTAGGACAGTATATAATTGAACTGGTTCATCAGAGGAGTCAAGATGGGGAGATGGCCTGAGAGAGAACTGAGGGAGTATGAGGGATTGGAGGTGATGGTGAGGATGAAGAGTAAATTGGTAAGAGAAGGCAAAGGTAGAGGTGGAAAGCCAATAGATTATGGTCAGATAAGGGAATTTTGAAATTCTTGAACAAGGAGGTGATATATTTTTAGATGATGACAAGACTGAGGGCATGACCATTTTTGTGTGTAGCTAAAGTAGGGTGGAAGAATGGGTAATAGGAAGTAGGTTGAATAAGTAAGTAGTTAGGGTGTTTGAGGACTTAGACAAGTCCCCATTGTCATGCCCAAATATGAGGGCAGGTTGTTGTACAGGAGAGAAAAATGTTGAGCCATTTTGAATTCATTGAGGGAGGAAGGAACGTGTCCTGGAAGTCTGTAGACAAGGGCTACAAAATTGTTTTGATAAATAGGAGTTGCTAAACCTAAAAGAAAGAGACTACTGAATGATGGAGAGATGAGGAATATCTGGGAATGAAGCATCAGTGGGAAGCAAGGAGTATTCCAACTCCCACGTGGACTAGTGAACAAGGAGAATAAATGGAGTTGAATATGAACTTAAGCAGAATGAAATGAATAGAACCAAGTAAACAATTTACACTATAACATGTATTGCAGAAACAAAACATCCTAAAGATTTAAAATCAAAGAAGTGATCAACCATGATCTCAGAGGTTTGATGAAGAACACTGCCCACCTCTCTTCATTAAGAGGGGATAGACATATGCAGAATGAGGAACACGTTGTTAGAAATGGCCAATGTGGGAATTTGTTCTGCCTGACTGTGTATCTGAATCAAAGTCCTTCCTTTCCTTTTTCTTCCTTTGTTCCTTTTTAGTGGAAGGGACAAAGTAGGAGAGAGAAAAACCTTTAATTATTGAAAAAAGTTAAGAAATGGAATTAAGGAGAAATGAAATATAAAAAACATTTCTATAAAAAGCAATTGGAGAAGATATACAGCAGGATAGCTAGTGGGGATGCAGCAAGGTTTTGTTTTGTTTATAGGTGGGGAGATGAATATATTTGTAGGTAGAAGAGAAGAAATGGATTGAGTAGGAGAGAGAATGTTAGGATTTTTTCTTTAGATTTTTCTTGGGTCTCAAAAATTTAATGTAAATTTTTTTTTCAGTATTTCTGGCAAAGAGTTTTAATTGAGCCTTATAAAGCAGTTCAGTTCTTGTCACCATAATTCCAGAAGAAAAACTGGAGGTCATCTAAAGGAAAATGACCAGGAAACTTGAAAACATGCCATTTGAGGATTGGGTGGTAGAACCAGGGTTGTTTCATCTCAAAGAGTCTGAAGACTCAAAGGAAGTGTGTTCATTCTCTTAAATATTTGTATGGTTGTCACATGGATGTAACAAAGTGGCAACATAAGTTTTCTATTTTCTAAAATGATCTAAGCCCTAGAGGATTAAACTTTGGAAATGTTTAAAAGACAATGAAAATTGTTTTTATTATTCTTTTCTTTTCTTTAACCCTTACCTTCTTTCTTAGAACCAATACGTTGTATTGGTTCTAAGGCAGAAGAGCAGTAAGGGCTAGGCAATGGGGATTAAGTGACTTGCCCAGGGTCACCCAGCTAGGAAGTGTCTGAGGCCAAATTTGAACCCAGGACCTCCCATCTCTGGGCCTGGCTCTCAATCCACTGAGCCACCCAATTGCCCCCTGTTTTCATTATTCTTAAAGTTTTTACAGTAGTCTCTTGATACCTGTGCAAAAAACAACTTGCCACATCATGATTTCTTGAGATTTTTCAACATGCAGCATATTATAGCACATTTGCTTACTTGCTTTGGCATTTTATGCTTATAGTCATGCACACACCTAAAATAACTGGTTGTGTGTGAATTTGCAAAGGCATCTAATGGGGAAAATCTTCATGCAATTTTTTATTTGGGGTGAGATAATTTGAAGTTAAATTAAATATTGAACCTTGGTTCTGATTTTCAGAAACTTATCCAAAATTGTGGACTTGTTTGAGCAATGTGTTTTTTTCAGATATCAGAAATATGGATTTTTAGGGTCCTCTATGGCATAGCAGGACAAGGTAGTAGGGATCTTGAAGCTCCTGGGCCTGGGGTGTCTTGGTCTGAATAATGCTGCTCCGGGTGCTTGTCACTACTCACTGCTGCTTCCTGAAGCTTCTAAGAGCCTTACTCTGGGATTTTATGATTATATTGGGCCTTTCTGACCACCCTGAAGCTTCCTTGTGGCAGCCTTCCATTTTTTCTCTTTTAGCTGCTGAACCTTGCACTTACTTATACTTTCTCTGGCCTGTCCCTGGTCAGGTTAATATGCTAAAAATGGACTTAACTGGCAGCCCCCTTTCCTTATGCATATCAGGGTAGGACAAAGTCACTTAGTGTAGTTTCTCATTGGCTGTCTTAAGCATTATTCAGTCTGGTATGACCTTAGTAGATATGAAGTCTCTGGCTGGTCAGCCTCCTGTTCAGGCAGCCATTTTTGCTACAAGTGCTGACTTTTTTTCTTTACCTCCACTCAATATTTTTGTAAAAGGTAAATCAGTATGCCTTTAGTTGAAACCACTTAGTATAGGGTTTAAATTCACACTAAAATGACTCCTCAAATTACTGGTATATTTGTTTTTAGAGTTATAGCTTCAGTATTAGTAGATGTTAGAAGTCATCTGATACGAACACTTTATTTTGCAGATGAGGAAATGAGAATACAAAGTAGTAAAGGTCAAATAGTAAAATTATGGAGCTTGCTATTTATATCCAAATATTTGTCTATTATAATGCAACTTCATTTAATAAAAATATGATATAATGGCTTCCTATACAGAATTATAAAGGGGTTCTTCACTTATCCGGTGCTCTAAGAAAAATAGAAAACTGGAAAGAGTTATTATTTTTTTAACCTTTACCTTCTGGTGTAGAATTGGTATTATTGCTTCTAAGGCAGAAGAGTTGTAACCGCTAGGTAGTTGCAATTAAATGAACTTGCTCAGGGTCACAAACTTAGGTAGTGTCTGAGGTCAGATTTAAATCTAAAAGCATTTAGGTTCTCTATCCACTGACAGCTAGCTGCCCTTTGAAAGAATTTTTAGAGTTCTACATAGAAAATTTGGTATAAACATGCATAATCGTCTGTGTGACTTTTTAGGGGGGAAACTGAAGCAAAAATAATATACTTTTCCTTTTTCACTCAACTTGAAAAATTTGGAAAACTCATTTTTTAACCCTTACCGTCTGTCATAGAATCAAACCATATGTTGATTCACTTGAACTTTTTAGGCTATAATATGGTCAACATAACAAGCAGTCCACTAATTAACTTTCCTTGAGGAACCACACATTAGTATGTTATTCTGTTTCCATCAGTGTCTTGAATGCTTAACTCTGTTTCCTTAGCCAGTGATGACTCTCTTTCCTTAAACAGCATTAACTACCATGTCCTGATCATGCCATTCTGATTCCAGAATCTTATTGTTATACATATCTTCCATTGATTTAACCGCAGTAATTGACTATAAATGTTCCCATGATTATGAGTGTGAGTCAAGGTATTTCTTTTAAAGAGCAGTCTGCATTATTAAAGACTTAAAATACAACTATTTCCAAAGGATTAAAAATAAAAAATCATAGAGAGCAAAAAATAGTTGTGGGCAAATAAATATGTAAATGATATGTAAAATAAATATGTAACTTAACAACCAATGAGAACTTCAAAAAATAAGTGAAAATGATGTCGTCAGAGATGAGGGGAAGATGAGCTGATCTCGTGTTAAAAGAAAGGGACCACGGTTAGAGGACCAGATTATTCTGCTAATATCAAGTAGTATTAGGAGACATTAAAGAATTAATGAAATTAAAGACTCTAGCACTTTGGGTGAACACTCTCTAATGAGCTTTTGGGAGATCATTGAAGAGAGTTGCAAAGAATGGGTTACTTTTTCAGGCCATGCTAGATTCAAGCTAGTCTAGTTGAGATATGGGATTGGAATGAAATTGAGGTGTCCATAAACCAGATAACACCCAACAAAAAAGTTTACTCAACCATAGCATGAAAACAATATCCAACAAAGATGTGACATTGATTCTGTTGGTGTAGCTTCCCTGACTCCATTTTTTACCATAATCCCATCCCAGTCAGCTGTGTGTGTCAAGTCTCAGGACTGATATCATCTTGTGCTGTTCTTTTTAACTTAAGTGGTTAGAAAACCTCAACAATTCAAGGCTTAATGTCCTGGACTAATTTTTGAGAACAGTTCTTTACCTTTTTAAGAAAAATCTAGCCTAACATTTATAGGATAGATGTTCCCTGAACACTCCACCTTTTGATGACATTATGAAGATCATCTTTTTCTTTTTTAATAAGTTTTATTATACCTTCTTTTTGTTTCTTACACCATCCTAGTTGTTTCAGTTATCATTTCCCTTCTCCTTTCCTCAGAGTCATTCCACATAATGGGAAAAAAGTTTGCATAACTTACGAATTCATTGAAAAAGTCCAAAAACATGTATAATATCTTAACACTTGTAACCTCCCACCTCCACGAAGAGCTATGTTGGGGTATCTTCTCATATTTCTTCATTCAACTTCTGCTTGATCTTTATAATTTTGTTCTATTTGCTTTTGATTTTTTGGTTTGTAATTATTCTTTATTTCCTTAAGCAGGACTTTATAATTGAATTTATCTATCTTTTGTTATCTTAGTAGGCTTAGTAGGTTGAACTCCAGATATTTTATGCATTTTTTAGTGATTTAGAGTGAGATTTCCCTATTATTATTTTTTGCGTTTTATTATTATTATATAGAAATGCTGTTAGTTTTTGAGGATTTATTTTGTAGCCTGTAACTTTGCAAAAGCTATTATCTAAATTTGTCTCTTGATTCACTTTGATTTTTATCATCAGCAAATAAGGATAGTCTTATCCTCTCTTACCTTATTTTTATTACTTTCATTCCTTTTTATTATCCTATTGCTTTTGCTAGCATTTCCAGAACTTTATCAATTAATAGTGGGGAGAGTTGTTTCATTCTCATATTTATTAGGAAAAGGTTCTATTTTTGCATATGATGCTTGGTTTTGGTTTTAGATAGATGCTTTTTTTAATATTAAAAAAATGGTCCTCTGTGCCTATACTTTGTAGGGTATTTTAATCATAAAAGATTATTATACTTTCTCAGAGGACTTTTTCTGTATCTCTTGAGGTGATGATGAAGTTTTGGATGGCTTTGATTTTTAATGTGATTAGTTATTTCCTGATGATTGAACCACACTTGTATTCCTAGTAAAAATCTCACTTGATCATGTGAATAATTTCTTGGAAAAAATTGTAAATCTAGGAGTGTGACAGAACTTTGAGCCATTGTTTAATGATAATTAGTCTATAGTTTTCAGTGTTTTGTTTTTCTGTGATTTAGATATTAGTATTATATTTGTCTTATTAAAAATTCTGTTAGAGTGTTTTATTGCTCAATAATCTTTAATGTATAGATATTAATTGTTCTTTAAATATTTATTAGAATTCTCTTCTAGAGAATTTTATTTTGTAGCCTGTAACTTTGTAAAAGCTATTATCTAAATTTGTGTCTTGGCTAATTCACTATGATTTTTATCATCAGCAAATAAGGATAATCTTATCCTCTCTTTCCTTTTCTCTATTTAGAATTAGATAGTCCTGGGAGTTGTAGTGCCAGGGCTTACGACAATTTCAAATGACACAGAGGAGACTCGGGACCAGGAGTTTTTTCCTTTGGTAGTTTCTTTAGAGCTAGGTTTATATTCTTTTCTGAGAATGAGTTATTTTAAATCTATCTGTACAGTATTGCTCTTATCATGTGCAATGTTCTCTTGGTTCTACTCACTTTACTCTGCTTCAGTTTATGTGTTTTCAAGGTTTTTTTTTTTAAATCATCCTGCTCATTATTTATTATATTACATTAGTATTCCTTTACAATCATATACCATTACTTGTTCATCCATTCTCAATTCTTGGGTGTCCTTCCACTTCCTAGTTCTTTGACACCACAAGAAGTGCTACTATTAATATCTAAATATTCTCTCTAGAATGGTTGAAGCAGTTCACAACTCCTCTAGCAGTGCATTATTATCTCAATTTCCATCATCCTTTCCAACATTTGTTATTTTCCTTTTATGAAATAAGAGCCAATCTGATAGATATGAGGTAATTCCTTGGAGCTGTTTTAATTTGCATTTCTTTAACTAATAGTGATTTAGAGCATTTTTTCACATGGCTGTAGATAGCTTCAATTACTTTGTCTGAGAACTACCTACTATCATTTATCAATTGGGAAATGACTTGTATTCTTACATATTTGACTCATTTCTTTATGTATTTTAGAAATAAGAATTTTATTAAAGAAATATATAATTTTTCTCACAATTATGATTACTGTACATTTCCTCCCACCCTACCTACCCATGTCCATTCTCTTCTCTCCATCCTCAAAAATCTTTTGCTTTTTGATAACCACCTCCTCCAATCTATATTCCCTTCTGTTGCTTCTCTCCACCCCCTTTATTTTCTTCCCTTCCTACTTTGTAGGGTAAGATAGATTTCAATAACCAACTGAGTGTGGATGTTATTTCCTCTGAGCCAAATCCAATGAGAATAAGGTTGTAGTGTTCCCCTTCCTACCTCCCTCATCTTCCCCTCCACTGTAAAAATTACTCTTTCATTCCTCTTTCATGTGAGATAACTTAACCCCATTCTACCTCCTCCATCCCCCTTCTCTAGCACATTCTTCTTTTTCAACCCTTAATTTTAGTTTTTTGGGCATTATCCCATGATATGCAACTCACATTCTTGTCCTCTCTCTATTTAATACTCCTTCCAACTGCCTTAATAATTGATGAAGTTCTTAGAAGTTAAAACTATCATCACATATAGCAATGTAAAAAGTTTAACCTTATTGAATCCCTGATTTCTCTTTCCTGTTTACCTTTATATGCCTCTCTTGAGTCTTGTATTTGAGGGTCACATTTTTTTCCAACTGTGGCCTTTTCATTAAGAATGCTTAAAAACCATCTCTTTCATAGAATATCCATTTTTCTCCCCTAAAGAATTATACTTAGTTTTGCTGGGTATATGATTCTTAGTTGTAATCCTAGCTCTTTTGCCCTCCACGATGTCTTGTTTCAGGTCCTCTGATCTTTTAGTCTAGCATTTGATAAATCTTGTGTTATCCTGACTATGGCTCCAAGGTATTCTAATTGCTTCTTTTTAGATGCTTGTAATATATTTTTTTCTTTGAACTGGGAACTCTGGAATTTAATTATAATATCCCAGAGAATTTTCTTTTTGGGAACTCTTTCAGGAGACGATCAGTGGATTCTTTTCCATTTTTGTTTCATCATTTCATTCTAAAATATCAAGGTAGTCTTCATTGATAATTTTTTGAAAGATGATATCTAAGCTCTTTTTTCCCCTTATGGCTTTCAGGTAGTCCAATAATTCTTAAATGATCTCTCCTTGCTTTATTTTTCCAGGTCAGTTGTTTTTCTAATATATCACATTTTACATTTCCTTCTATTTTTTCATTCTTTTGGTTTTGTTTTATTGTTTCTTGATAACACTTGGAGTCATTAGCTTCCACTTGCCCAGTTCTAATTTTTAAGGAATTCTTTTCTTCAGTGAGCTTTTGAGTATTTTTTTCCCCCTGTTTGTCTAATTCTTTTTTTTAAGCAGTTCTCTTCGGTGGATTTTTATGCCTCTTTTTTATTTGGCCTATTACTTTTTAAGGTATTCTTTTCTAAAGTGTTTTTTGCACCTCCTTTATCAAACTGACCCTTTTTCATGTTTTTTTTACATCACTCATTTTTCCCTCAATTTTTCATCTACCTCTGATTTTAAAGTCCTTTTTGAGCTCTTCCACAAATTATTTTTTTGGACATGAGATCAATTCATATTTTTCTTTGAGGCTTTGGATACTTGTCATCTTCCAGGTTTGTTTTTTGATCTTCCCTTTCTCCATAATAATTTTCTATGTTGAATTTATTTTTTGTTGTTGTTATTTGCTCATTTTTTTCAAGCCTTTTTCTTAAAAACTGTTAAAGTTGGGCTCCATTTCTGTGGTAGTGACAGTGCTTTATTCCACACTTCAGGTTTTTTTGTTCAGCTATTTTTATTTCCCTTGCTGGAAGTCCTGTTGATAAGAGAACTACAATTCATAGTTCTGGAACAGTAGAGGAAACTCTTACCTTTTAAATTGATGCAACACCCTCAGCCAGTGACCTGGAGTGCATTTGGCAATTTTTTCTGTATCCTCAATTCTGGCAAAGTTTCAGGCTTCTGGGGAGACCCAAGCATTGACCCAAAGAGTTCATACAGCACACTTTTTAGACAGTAACCAAAATAGCAGTCTTCAGTGAGGTCCTAAAACTGCTATACTTAGTGGGTCTGGAGATTACTATCACTCCCAAATAAAAAAGTTAACACAAATTCAACAAGCAGCAATTTATATAGCATTTGTCATTTTCAGGGCATAGTTCTCAGTGAACCAGAATACACACCAGTTTCTAGTTACTGAATGATTATGAACAGTTTATTTCCTAATGCCTCAAGGTTAGTGGAATCTTATCCCTGCCTAATAAATAGGATTCAAGATAAATGGCCGGAAGTACCATCAGAAGCACAATGTCCACTTGAGTAAAAGGCTTTCTTATCCAGGAAGCCAGTCTCTCAAGGCTCCTCTTTCTTTACGTTGTCCTTCCTCCACTTCAGCTGTAAAGTCAGTCCAATCCAGTCCTGGTGATTTATGCCAAATATTTTGGATTAGGCCTGATTCAACCAGTTCTTGTGGTTCAGGTTCAATATTAGAACAGATCTTGTACATCATCTAACATCTATAAAAGTAATTTACTTAGTATGGAAAAAATATTCAGCAAGGATACAATATTGATTCACTTGGGTGCAGCTTCCATTCTTCTACTTTTACCATGGTGGCATGCCAGTCATTAGTGCCATTCAAGACTGAGGACCAAGCTGACTCTTTTCTCTAGACCAGGGGTCTGCAACCTTTTTGGCCTTGAGAGCCATAAACGCTACATTTTTTAAAATGTAATTTCGTGAGAGCTGTACAATATGTTTAACACTGAATACAAGTAAATATGTGCATTTTATGTAAGAACAACACTTTTAAAGTATAATAAGTCTCTGAACTATTTTTAATAACGTTATTATGTGCTAACTAACCAATGATGAATAAAGTACATTAATGAGACTTCTGGTGTTGCATGGTTTTGCTGATTATTAATCAAAATTATTTTGATTATTAATCAAAAAACAAGACTTAATGGGGCACTATAATACTGATATAACTGCACATATACATATGAAACTCCTTTACACTAAGAAAATTGCTGAAATAAAGAGAGAAAAATTCAGGGAAGAATACTTTTTCCTCTCCCTCTCTCAAGTCAGGCAACAGGAGAAGAAAAAGCTGCCGGCCTGCTGGTTAAGCCATTTGGCCACATAAATTAAGTAGGAGATTAAGAGATTACAGAAAATAACATGACTTGTGTGCAGGCATTAGTAAGTAGTGGGGGAGGAGGGTACCTTTTCATGGAAAACTGGCCAGGACACATCACACACATTTCCTGGTACAAGTGTTTATCAATGCTGTCTACTCAGTCATTCTGTATCAAATGAAACAACTACTGGGGAGAAATGCTTCTCACTAATGAAGCATATGTAAAGATGTAATCTGACTATAGTTCCCCTTTAAGAGCAGGTAGAAAAGTTAAAAACAATAACAATCCCACAAATAGGGAGTGCAGACCCCATGAATACACTGAGATAAAGCCATGTAAATCAGAGGAAGAGGGGTAGAGAATGTAGACAAAAGTGATCAATCACTATACAGAACCCCAAGATGTCAGTAACAGATGTGGAAAGAGTAAAAGGAGGGCCGAAGGAGGAACACACAGCACACCTACCAAGCCGAACTAAAGACCAGGATTTGTCTCCCGCGGCAATATCAATGAGGGAGCTTCTATCTTAGAAGATAGTCGCAGTACTGAAAGGATCATGTGATGTATCACATGACACACAATGTCATGTGTAAACTGTTAGTTACTGTGCTGCGAATGACTTTATGGCTCCTGCAGAAAGAGCCATATCTGGCCCTCAAAAGAGCCAGATATGGCTCGAGAGCCATACGTTGCCAACCCCTGATCTAGACTTTTGTCCTTAGGTAGCCAGGAAGTCATATCAGCAGTGTGAGCCTTAATCTCCTGGATCCGTGGTCTCATGTTTTAGGAAAACATTTGGAGTTGACATTGTTCCTATAGTTGCTATCTGTATCAACAGAGGAATCTAATGAATCACATCATAAATCCATTTGAGTAACTTTTAGATCCCTTTGTTGTTTTTAATTTATATTTTTAGTTAACAAAAATCAATGTTATTTTTCTCATTACCACCATTAAAAAAAAAAAAGTTCTTGGGGGCAGCTGGGTAGCTCATTGGATTGAGAGCCAGGCCTAGAGACAGGAGGTCCTAGGTTCAATCTGGCCTCAGACACTTGCCAGCCGTGTGACCCTGGGCAAGTCACTTGACCCCCATCGCCCACCCTTACCACTCTTCTGCCTTGGAGCCAATACACAGTATTGACTCCAAGAAGGAAGGTAAGGACTTAAATAAATAAATAAATAAACAAACAAACAAATAAATAAATAAATTTCTTGTGGCGAATATGCAGTCTGATAAAATAGATTTCTATATTTTATGCCACTTAAGTAGTCATTGTTAGCATGGTCTAGCCTCATTATACCTAGTATGCAACTTTCATTTTCATTTTAATTATAGATAGCATTTATAAAAATCTTTGATATTTACCAAGGATTTTACATGTATTATTTTATTTGATCCTCACAAGAACCTGAAAATTAGGTAGTGGCTTTATCCTCATTTTCAGATGAAGAAATAGTTTTAAAGAAGTTAAGTGATTTGCCCAAGATCACAAAATTAGTATGAGACAAGATTTGTAATTGGTTCTGTCTGACTCTAAGTTCAGCAGTTTGCCCACTGTGCCACCTAGCGGCTACTAAGTCCCTCTGTACATTTGGTCATATGAAATGCTTATTGGTGAAGTGATCTCAGAATGTGTGTTTATAAATAATATATTTTCATGGCTACAGGTTTTTTAAATCGATAACCTATTTTCCCCCTTGCAATATAATGTATTAATGGATTTTGAAATATAAAAATCATCACAACTACTTAAGATCAACTAGCAAAACATGTTCTGTACATGTTGCTATTCAAATATAATGGAAATATTAAAGCTTAACTTATGGGGAGAAATTTAGTTTTGATTTATTTGAAGAATGTTAACCCACTCATATTGAAAAAATATGCTTGATTTTGACTAATAATTGAGTTGATTTTACCTATAATCTAGGTTGGGCCAATTGTTATGCTCTTCTTCCTTTTTGAGGATAGAAGTTAACTAATGTGATTCTGATACTAAATGTTTATGGTTAGAAGAATTTGAGGATAGAGTATTTTCATGAGTTTTTTCCTGCTCAAACAGAGAGCAATTTCATTGACAATATATTAATTATCATTTGACTTTGTTATTTTAAAATATACTTCCTTTGTAAGCTTTTTAGGTTTTTATATATTTTAATCTGTGTCTAGCAGTTCTAGTGTAAAGAGTATCATTCTTTAAAATTCTTACTAATCAAACTTAACTAAATAAAATTATAATGGTTGAAAATTCTACTTGATTCTTATAGCTTGCATTTTATTTACTTTGTATAATGAAAATACACTTCAGTTTCACTTGTTTTTGAAGTCAATTTTTCCCCTTTCAGAATTACATTTTTTCTTTGAATTTTAAAATCTAAATTAAACACCTACTAAAGTAAATACTTATTTTTATAGTGAAATAAAAATAGGTTTATACATTTCCTTTTGAAATTTCATGCATTAAAAAATCAATCCTTGTTCTGCTTCTAATGTTAAAAAGGTTTGCTTTCTATAATTAAAGTGTTACTTCTATTTTGTGTTATACTATGGAAGTGACCCCTGGATTCTTGTAGGCTTTGTCTGGGGAACACAAACTCTGGCAGGTTTTACCAAACTTGAAAAGGCTTGAGAAAACTAACTAGTCAGGTAAGATACACTACCTGAAGGCTGATCACCAAGATGACTTTTCTTAGTCACATCTATTTATGGAGTTGTCCACTTAACTGCAAGGGAGCACTCAAACTGTTAAAATAACAGGTCTTGAGGGTATTTAGATAAATGAGTTTCTGTAATTGTTCTTCCAAGACACAATTCTTTATATCATTAATGAAATAAAAATCTATAATCATTTGTTGATACATCACAGTTATAGAATGATTCATTGTTAAAATTAAAGTTTATCTACTATAAGAATCTTATAAAGTCATTCATATTTTAAAAACTGAACAACATTATGGGAATCACATGGCATCGTGTGTCTTGGAAAAGGAAGAATTGTGGTTTTTTTCATGACTAGTTTGTTAAGAAGTAATAGGGGCCTCTATTTAGTATTGTTCTTTAAAATTTTCAGCTGGCTAAATTTTCCTTCTGTATTAAAAAAAAAGATGTAATATTATCCCAGAAATTAATTTGAGCATTGTTTTTCAAGAACACTTGTTGTGTTAAGTGATTTTTTATAGTCATTTTGACTTACTATGTTCAGGTTTTTAAAAACAAAAGTGTTAAGTGGAAGAATATGACTATTCAGACAAAACTGTTTTGGGGGTTCAACATTTTATTGAAAAAAAGTTGTTTTTCATTTGTTTTACTCTGTTTAGAAAAGGAAGACCAGTGTCTCATGCCTGAAGCCTGGAATGTGGACCAGGGAGTAATTACCAAACTCAAGGAGCAATACAAAAAGGAGAGAAAGGGGAAAAAGGCGGTGAAGAGTAAGTGGAAAACATTGTATCTTCAAACCACAAATCTTTCCTATTTCATGCCCTTAAATTTTTATTTCAATGTTTTCCTAAAATTACTTACTCTTTTACTTTGCTATTCCTGACCTCTGTCCTATTTGCCTGTTCTCAGAGGTTGAAATTTAATGCCATTTGCTTGTGAAAGTAATAAATCATTGATCTTGAAATCATAGTACTTCTAGCCTATAGCTCAAAATAAATGAAGCCCATACCAGTCCTAAGCATACTACATATTAATTATATGGGGACATACGGATATGCAGAAGTTTAGCATAACATTTAAAAGTACATTAAAAATTTTAAAACTTTCAGTGATGAAAATTTGTATATATCATTGATTTCTTTGGTTATGATTCCACTTCTGGCAGACTCTCTATCCTCTTAGGATAAGAGATCAAATTAATTTCTACCCTGAGTTTTCTTTGCATTCATATCATTCAATTCATTCGTCATCACCATTATTTGCTATGCAGGGCACAAAGTGCAAAATAAGACACTAACATTTTTTTCTAATTCAATACTATTGGCCATTTGTAGTTTTAATAGTATTGCCAGATGGCTTTATATGTTTTGAGGTGTGTCAACTCAAAAACAGAATTAAGAATGAGATTTCTAGCTCTATGCATCATATACTATGTTTGTAATAAGATGCAGTTCCATTATGGCCCTGCTCACAAAGAAGTAGTAAACTGTTGGAACTAGCTATCGAAAACTGGAACAAAGGCTAAAAAATATTAAATTTTTTCTAAGAAAAAAGACCAAGTTCCTACCTTATTTCCTTTGAGGTTCATGCTTTGAGACACTTTGTGAGACTGTAAGCTCAGAATCTAGCTAGTGGGAAAACTTTTTAAAGTTGAAAAAATATGCTTTATCTTTCTTTACTTGGTGTAATGAAATTTATTTTTCTTAAGGACCTGCTGCTTGTAGTATGTTATAGTTTTCTTATAAGGTGGTTGCTGCTTGGAAATGTTATACATTTACTACCCTTCATTTAAAGTTATCTGAACTTAGTTGTAGCATATTCAGTGAAGGTAATATGCATTGTGGCCAATTTTTATGCAGATAAAGTTTAAATGGAACATAATTAAAAATTAACATCCATTGTTGCTTTCTTAAGGCAAGTTACTGCATGGTCAGTTTAGAGATTAATAAGAGGTGAAAATTACATCTACTAAATTTTTTTAACTTTAGCCAGATACCTATTATAAAAAAGATAACATTCTAAGTAAGTTTAACTATGTACCTATTTGTTTTATTTACAGTAATAAAGAAAAATGATTTTATATGTAGTATAAAGAGAGTTGATTGGGAGAAATTAATTTATGTTGAGAAAAAGAGCATTTGTATGCTCATAAATGAAAACATAAGACACTAAAGGTTCTAAAACTTTCCTATTTTTTTTAAATGTAGGATTTAATCAAACTTACATACTTTATTGGGTAGTTTTTCTACCAGAAATTAGTGTTTTAAAATGTGAAATTCCCTTTTGTAATATTTTAGATTTTAGTTAGGAACCATATCTATTTATCTATCTATGCTTATCTTAATAAAATTTTAGTTTATTTAACATAAAGGTAGAGCTATAATTAGAACCTAGTGCTTGATGTTGAAAACTGCACTATTTGACTAGAAGTGTTACCAAATGTGATATATATGATTTATCTTCTTGTAGGTGGGGATTATAATCACTCATATACATCATAGGATAGTTCTTTAATGAATTTCAGCCAGAGGCAGTATAAGTTTTCTCTGGGCTAGAAATTTTATTTCATTTATTAAAGACAGAGCTCTCTGAAAGAGCTTCTTGTCTTGTTTGCCAAATTGTATTCTTTTTATCAATGATTAATCAAAACTTAAAGGAAACATCTGGGGAAAACAAAAAACCCCACAGAGTTTGATTTAACCAGAAACACTCATTTTAAAACCTCAATAAATACTTTTGACCTGTGCTGTTATTTATCAGAAATTTGATGTTTTAAATTGAAATCCAATAGAAACATTTCCAGTCAAATTGTGTACCAAAATTATATTGTCTTGAAATATAGTTTTAGGGATTAGTTTAAGTTGCTTGAAAATAGTTGTATTCATTGCTGGTATAGGAAAAACCATAATGGACTATGGGTAAGATATTTTCCCATTCTTAATTAAACTTATAACAGGAAAAACTACCGAAGATCTGTTTCAGCCTCTATCCTATATAAAACAGTCAAAACAGGGATGTGGGAGAATGATGGATCAAAGCCCAGGTAAGTGTCCAGCAGGGCATGAGACTTCACCTGTGTTCTATAGCTTCAGGATGTAAGCCAGTAAACTCAGTTGATTTTTTTAAAAATAGATGCTATTGTTAGTAGTATATTAGTAAAAATTAGCCCTACAAAAAATCTGTCATGTAAAGCTGCAATTTAAAAGTATAATTTAAAAATGTTTTCTAACTCTTCAGTAAAAGGAATTAATATTACTTTTGGTGGTATAAGTTGGATCTCCATTTTATTACATTTATGTAAAAGTAATAGCAAGCATCTTATTATAAATAACATATTTCAAAATGAGATTACGTTTCAAGAAATTTATTTCATTCCAGAAAGTTGTATCTTCTAGGGATAAGTACTGCTTGTTAGTTTACTTATATTAGTGTTATTACCAAAGGTATAAGCCCAAGTTGGTAAATACCTTTTATGTGACCTTTGGTCCTCTTTTAATGTATTTCTTAACTGTACTTCTGTTTTGGTTTTTCTTGGCTAGGGCCCAACAGGTCAAAATTACAAGATATGCTTGCTAACTTGAGAGATGTTGATGAACTTCCCTCCTTGCAACCATCCTTGGGATCACCTTCTAGACCAAGCAGTTCAAGGCTTAGTGAACATGAAATTAACAGGACAGATGAAGGCAAGTATTTAAGGCACTGAGCAAAGAAAAAGGATCTTGCTGAAGTTTGTTCATATCCCTCTAGATTCAGTTATTCAGACAGAGTTTGATAAAGCAAAAAAGAGATTTCTACTGTAGATCTCTAGAAACTATCAGCTTTAAGTACTATGATATTACAGAATTAAAATTATTTCATTTCAAACTTAGTGAATGGGTTAAATTAAAATCTATATAGTATAAAAGTTTAGTAATGTGTAATCAACTCATAGAACCATATATCTAAAATTGGAAGAGACCATAGAGGTCATCCAATTTGGCTTCATTTTATAGACAAGGAAATTGAGGTCTACAGGGACTTGCCCAGAGTCACGTGATTTTATATCATCCAAATCTAAGTCTTCTTATTCCAGAATCCAGTACCAAGTAGTTCTCTATTTGAAAAAGAATAAACATTAACTACTTTAAGTTTCCAAAATGTTGTCTAAACACAAAAATCATCATTTAATTCTTCTTTACAATATCTTAGCTATGCAAAACCCTCTATACCAGTGATGGGCAAACTACGGCCCTCGAGCCAGAGGAGGGGGTGGGGGGGCCTCAAAATGTTCTATCCAGCTGCGGGATATTATTCCTAATCTGACGAATACAACGAATAGGATACAATACAATGAAACTTTGAAAGAGTTGCCTTAGAAACACCCTGACAGATGAGCATTTCCTTTCCTTTGGTCCCTTCTTTAAAAAGTTTGCTCATCACTGCTCTATCATTAAATATTTTCTGAATAATAGGAAAATTGAGATTTATATAATGCTTAATAATAATTGGTTTAATTTAAGATGTTTAATTGCTAATGATCAGAACACAGAATTTAAAACAAAATATATTTCAAGGGTCATTTTAAAATTCACATTTTTGCATTCCAGTTAATTTCAACATAGTTTAAAGCTGATATTGATGCAAGATATTATCTTCTAATGTGTTTCTTATTTTTTCAAATTTCAGAAGAAAGTGTCTTTGAATTTAGCTGTAGCTAATTATTTGCAGTATGTATAGAGATTGTAATTAACTGCTTCGAATACACTAATCTGGGAAATTTCTGGATCTTTGCTTGACTTTCAAGTTTGGCTAAATACAAAAGATATTTAAGGACTGGTAGAATGAAAGGATTATATCAATAACTGGAAATCTTGGTATAGTACTTGAAATAAATTTTATTTTAGTTAGTCAAAAAGCATTTATTCATTGCTTATTATGTACAAGGCTCTGGAGTTACAAAAAAAGGCAAAAATGGTGAAAAATAGTCCCTGCCCTCAAGGAGCTCATATTCTAAAGCAGAAACATCTAAATATGTACATATTAGATAGATGTATAGATAGCATAAATTAGAGATAATCTCCACATTAAGGCAGACTGAAAAAGGTTTCTTGTAAGAAATGGAATTTCAGCTCAGAACTAAGGAAGCCAGAAGGCAGAGGTGAAGAGGGAGACCATGACAGGCACTGGGGATGACCAATGAAAATGGAAAGTTAGGAGATGGATCATCTTGTTTAAGGATCAGCAAGGAGGCCAGTGTCACTAAATCATAGTAGGGGGATAAGGTGTGGGAAGACTGGGAAGGTAGGAAGGACCAGTAAAAGCCAAACAGGATTTTTATATTTCATCTTGGAGGTAATAGGGAGCCACAATTTATTAAAGGGGGTGGGAAGTGACACAGACTTGTGCTTTAAGGAAGATCACACTTTGGCTGCTGAGTGGAGCATTGACCACTCCTTCCTTCCCTCACCCTGTCCCCAACTCTCCTTGTTTGTGTAGGGCTCCAGTAGTGTGTGCAATTTATGTGAATTAATTGTGCCCTCCTTTTTTTCTCTCTAGTATTTCTTTTTTTCATGCTTTTTCCCCTTAGTATATTAAAAACACCCTTCGTTAATTCTTTGCTTAATTCTCTTTAGTTCTGCCTGGGATGGAAGTGGAAATTATTTGTTTCTTCCCCTTCCTATTAGAATATAGATATTTAACCAATTTGATCAAATGTTAAACTTTTTATGTTTTTCTCAATTCTGGGGTTTACATTTCATAGTCTCCATTTGGCTCTGAACTTTTTATCTTAGAAATTCTATTTGACTAAATATCCATTTATACTAAGTTGTACTGGGTCAGTTATTCTTGGTTGGAAGCTTAGATCTGAAGCCTTATTCTTTTTCCTAAGAATCTCTCTTTTATATTTGCAACTTCCAAATCCTGAATTTAATGATTATTGCTTCTTAGTTCTTATATTCTTCTTTGTGCGTATAGAATTTTTTTCTTTAACCTGGAATGCCAGGATTTTGGCCATGATGGAAGTTTTTATGTGGTTTGTTTTAGGAAGAATCTATTTTCACTTTGCTACCTGGTTCTAATGAGTATGGGCAGTTTGTAGTCTTAATTTCTTATGGTATTCAGATTTCTTTTTTAGTTTTAACTTTAAAGTAGTCCAAAGATTTTTAGATTTTTTTCACCCTTATCTGTTTTCCCAGTCAGTTTTTAATATGAAATACCTTATATTTTCTTCAGTAGAAGAAAAGACTAACAAGTCTTTTCTGTCTTTGTTTTAATATTCCTCAGGGTCTCTTTTTGTTCCATTCTCATATTAATAGAGTCTTACTTGAGAAAGATATTACTTTTATACCAAGTTAATTTGTCTTCCAACACTTTCTTCCAGAATGCTCTCTCATTTCTTTTCCAATGCTGATTAAAAATCATTTCATCTATAATATTCTAATTCTTTTTTTTGCTTCTTTTTTTTCCTAAAAATGTATTCCATCACCATCACATATCATATTTTATCCAGCTATTCCCCAGTGGCTTCTCTACATTTGTAAATTATAGACTTACAATTGTGGTACTAAGTGGTACCTTGTTACCTTAGCAGAGTTATTGATATCCCTAAAATCATTAATTTAATCAAAATGGTTTCCTATACATTACTTTAACAAATTTTCCTAGAAGAAAAAATTGTCATAAAAGATTTTTCTCTTCATAACTTACAAAAATAGCTAAATAGTATTTCATCCAGGCTTACCTTTCTATTGAAAACAACCAAACCATACAAAATATCAGACTTGAAAAGTATTAATATTCAGTATGAGATATAGAAAATTCCTATTGAATCAGTTAATGAACATGCTTTTATTAAGTGTCCAATATGTGACTGTTACTGTACTCGGCACGAGGGATCTAGGTGGTACAGAGAGGGCTGGACATAAGGAAGACCAGAGTTCCATGATATACAATTCTATCCACTACCATAGAAGGAACTGATGAAGTCTGAATGCAGAGCAAGATACCACTTATTTCATTCATGAGTTTTTTCTTGTATGTGGGATATTTGTCTTCTTTCACAACATGATGAATCTGGAAATGTGTATTGCATGGCAGCACATGTATAACCTATATCAGATTACTTGACATCTCAGGGAGGGAGAGAATACAGTTAACAATATTAGAAAATGAATGTCAAAAATTGTTTCTCTGTTTAATTGGAGAAAAAAAATACAATATAGTATTATTGGAGGGGGAAAAAAGACCAGAGTTCAAATCCTCAGATACCCTTCTCAGCCTTAGTTTTCTTAACTGTAAAAAAGAGGAAGATGAACTCAGTGGCCTCTCATTTTTTTTGTGCAATCCTTTTTCTGTTCTACTCTGCCTGTGGAAGTGCTCATTTTATTATATGTTAAGTTCAGAATAAATAAAACATTTTAAGAATTCTCCCCCAAAGAGAGGAATTGATTGGACAAAGAAGTGATCAGAAAACCATAATGAAAATTTCAAAGGAGGGACTGAAAAAATGCTATGATATTATAAGATAGGGCTTAGACTTAATGATTTTTTTTTTCCGCAAAAAGTGGTTCCTCACTTCCAGTGAGGAACTTCTTCTCCAAAGTAGGCTGGCACTTTCTCTGTAAGATACTGTCTTAGCTATCTGGATCATAGAATGACTCAGTTCACCATCACATAGTCTAGTGATGGGCAAACTATGGCACAGGCCAGATGGGGCCCCCTGAAATGTTCTATCCTGCTGCAGGGCATTATTCCTAATCCGATGAATACAATGAATAGGATACAATACAATGAAACTTCGAAAGAGTTGCCTTAGAAACAGACTGACAGATGAGCATTTCCTTTCCTTTGGCTCCCTCTTTAAAAAGTTTGCCCATCACTGCATATTCAGTATGTCAGATACAGGACTCAACCTCTAATCTTCCTATCTCTGTGTCTACTTCTTTATCCCATATGCCACTTTCTTTCTCATTATGATAGTTAATGTGTTGAAATTAATTTGATTATAAGTAGTTGCTTTGCATATTGTCTTTTGATAGCTAATATTGAATTTCTAGTAATATACTTAATTTGAAAAATGTAATGGATTAAAATAACATTGGTAGAGGTACCAGAGGTTTGCTGCAAATGAGGTCTAAAGGCAACAACACTACTAGTGAATTGTGCTTATTATTGCCAGGATCTAGAGCTATTTAAATAAACAGTAAATACCAGTTATAATTTGTTAGATTTTTTTAAAAAAAAAGCATTAAGGGAGTCATTGCAGGATTTATTTTTCTAAACAGCTGAGAAATAAGTGAAATGCTATTAGTATAGATAAGCAATTAAGTCTGGAGTTTTCTAACTGCTACATTTGGATTTATAAAGTATCTAAATAAAATAAGCAAATTATCAATCTCATTACAGAATATTTCTTATACTGGCAAATAAATGACTTAATTTTTTTGATTTCTCCCTTCCCTCTTTTTCCTTTTACAGTGGAAGCATTAACATTCCCTCCTACATCAGGAAAGTCATTTATCATGGGAGCAGATGAAGCCCTCGAAAATGAGCTTGGTCTTGGTGAACTGGCGGGCCTTACTGTTGCCAATGAGGCTGATTCACTGACTTATGATGTAAGTAGTAGCTGTGTTGTGTTTGTGCCAGTGTAGAAATTATAAAATTGAATTGGTAGAAAAGTATGCCTTTGTGAAGGTCACAAAACACATTGTGGTGAGGGAATGGGAATTATTTGGATGGCTGACTGAAATCCATGTCATACCAATATGAGAGTGTGATTGAATCATAGCCAGCAGTAGCACTTCAGTCCTAAGTTGAATCTTTGCTCATCTCCCTACTTCTAGTCTTTCATTTCCCCAAACCATTCCACATCTTACTACAAATATAATCTTACTAAGGAATAGATCCTACCATTTTATTCTGATAAATTTTCAGTAGCTCCCTATTATCTCTAGAATAAAATGTAAACAATTTAACCTGACATTTAGTATGCTCCACAATCTGGAAAAAGGATTTAATCTATTTTTTCCAGTTTATTCCATATTATTCCTCTTTTATTGAAATAGCCAGGATGGCCTCTTAGCCATTCTCCAAACTCAAGGCACTTTCTTCTTGCATCCATATATTCTCATGAGCCATCTTCCTTTCCTGGAATGAACTTTTTCCTCATGCCGCTTAGACTTTTAGAATATCCATATTTTTTCAAGGCCTTAACTTATTTTCCCAGTGTTTTCTCTCCTAAAATTACTTTGCATTCATTTATCTATGAATGTGTTCTATTCCCCTAATAGAATATAAGCCCCTTGAAGTATGGTCCATTTTAGTTTTTTCTTTATATCCTTAATACTGTTCATACAGCAGACAGAGTGGCTGATTTTTAAATTGTTCAAGAATACTCCCCTATTGGGGGCAGCTGGGTAGCTCAATGGACTGAGAGCCAGGCCTAGAGACAGGAGGCCCTAGGTTCAAATCCAGCCTCAGACATTTCCCAGCTGTGTGATCCTGGGCAAGTCACTTGACCCTCATTACCACTCTTCTGCCTTGGAGCCAATACAGAAGGTAAGGGTTTAAAAAAAAAAAAAGAATACTCCTCTGTTTATTTGTCTCAGCTTTTATCATCCTCCTCTCTTTTCCTTTCTTCCCTTTTAGAAATCACTAAGTTGCCTTTAGCAACTAACTTTCTTCTGCTCAGGATAAAACAGAAATAACTGCTCCTGATCAGACTCGTTACATTGAGTACAAAGAGTAGCTTACCTTGAATCAACCTAGATATCTTTTAAATAGGATTTCATTTTTCTTCAAAAGCATTGCTCAGCCACTAAGGAGGCTTCATATGTTTCATTCATGCAGATTAAAACTCAGGAGATCTGCAAAAAAGAAGGTGTAATGTATGTGTTGAAGGTTGTTGTTGTTGTTTTTACAAGTATAAAACCTTGTTCAGTTTTCAATTCATGTGCACTCCTTAAAGGGATACCTGTCCCTCCAAAGTTAAGAGATTGCAAGCGTCACTCATGTTTCTCAAAACACCTTCTTCCTGGGGCAGCTGGGTAGCTCAGTGGAGTGAGAGTCAGGCCTAGAGACGGGAGGTCCTAGGTTCAAATCTGGCCTCAGACACTTCCCAGCTGTGTGACCCTGGACAAGTCACTTGACCCCCATTGCCCACCCTTACCACTCTTCCACCTATGAGACAATACACCGAAGTACAAGGGTTTATAAAAAAAAAAAACACCTTCTTCCTCCCTTTTCTCATTCAGACAGATATCCTGGATGCAAAGAATAAAAAAGAGGGGAAAAGAGTTGAGCAAAATTGACCTAATGCTAGAAAGAGTCTAACATTCTATTCCATACTCGTAGTCCTCCATTTCTACAGTGAAAAGGGGAAGATTACTTCTTCTATCTCTTCTTTGGGGACCAACTTTGTCATCGTATACCTGGCACAGAGCTACATAAATGTTTATAAATTCATATTAATCTGTTTTTTAAATGAACAATACTAAGTATCGGTTCTAAGACAGAAGAGCAGTAAGGGCTAGACAGTGAGGATTAAGCAACTGCCCAAGGTCACACAGCTAGGAAATGTCTGAGGCTAGGTATGAATCCAGGACCTCTTGTCTCTAGGCCTGGATTTTAATCCACTGAGTCACCCAGCTGCTCCCATATTATTCTCTTCTGATGCACAGACATAGGGCAAGTATCTTTCCAAGATATGAAGACTCACTTAAGGGACTAACTGCTAATGCAGTTGTGAGTATAGCTAATAAATATATTCTATTAATTTGATTTCCCCTCCCATGAACTGCTAAATCTTTGGAGAGGTCATTTATTTCACTGAAAAGGTCTAATTGTATCAGGTAGCTTGATCTGGTAATCAAAGTATCTTGTGCAAATAGGAAAAGCAGAAGGACCTCATCATCTGTAGGGAATATTTTTTCCATTTGGTCTTTGTGCTATTATCTTCCAGGACAGTAGCAAGCATTGTTGGAAAACATATACCTCCATGGGTTGTGACTCACTAGATATCAATAGAGAGTTATTGAACAAAGTTATTTTTGTGGTTGTAGTTGTTAGGGAATCTTGAATATTTTTAACATACACATGAAAGATACCTTGCCAGAGAAGAATCTTTAAGGTTGCTTTTTTGCTATGCCAGGTTAAACACTTTTTAAAATAGTCAACAAACAACAAATGCCTGATGATCTTATATTTTCTGTCTTTCAGTTCTGAATATAACAATGTGGTCTTCCATACAAAAGCATTTGTGAAAGCCTTTCCATTTCTTTCCATTTTCATCAAGGCTATTCTCTGTATTTGCCCATCTCAAAAATTTTATATAGAAAGAAAAGACATAGATAAGTAGCTATTGTCTCCTGATCAATTTTTTGGGGTGGATGAATGGGAAAGGAAATGACTGTACTTAAGTTAATTTTTCCCTCTTTAGGTACTTATTTTATAAATTAATCTCAATGCTTTCTATAATGCGTTGCCTTTAAATCAGTGATTCCCATAAAAGTGGGCACCACCACACCCTGGTGGGTGCTACAGCAAACCAGGGGAGCGGTGATGGCCACAGGTGCATTTGGGGGTGGTGAATAACTGTAAGGGGGCGGTGATAGATGTGACAGGGGGCACTAAGTAATATTTTTTCTGGAAAGGGGGTGGTAGGCCAAAAAAGTTTGGGAACCACTGCTTTAAATGAACCTTTTCTGTGTATATTTGATCTCATATAGTTGTTCAACCCATCTTTGTTTTTATTCGTGTCATTTCTATTTTCTCATAACTTATAAGTGACTGAGTTGTGGGAATTAAAATGTAAACATTTTATCATTATTGATAATAAAAATGTATAGCTATAAAAATTCTGGCATATTTGTACCTCCTTCTTTGTCTTATGTTATTTAATAGTTAAATTCTTTGGGGTGATCAGGCTTATTTGGATTTTAAGCCTAGGATTCTACTATCTCTTTTTTTTCTCCAGTAGTTTTATGTTTTTATACTATTTATTATCTTTGTATTCTCTTCTGTAATTAAAGAAATAATTCATGTCTTTTGGTTTTATATCATTCATGTTTCTCAAAATATCTTGCTTTCCTCCTTTTTTCCCTTCAAAGATAGACATCTTTTAAAATTAAAAAAGAGGAAAAATAGTTGAGCCAAATTAAACATTCCCAAAGAGTCTAGCATTCTGTATAGTGCTCCATGCTCTTCTCTATAATGAAAGGGGGAAGGTAGCTTCTTATATCCCTTCTTTGGGAACCAGCCTAGTCATTAAAATTTTCTAGCATTCATTTTTGTTTTTTGTTGTTCTCTCCATTTACATTGTAGTCCTGTTTGTTATTTTCCTAATTCTGCTTATTTTACATTGCACCAATTCAGATGTATTTCCATGCTTCTTTGTATTTGTCATGTTTATTATTTCTTTTGGTGAAGTAGATTCCATTACATTCATGTTTCATAAGTTATTTATCCATTATCTAAGTGATGGACATTTATTATGCTTTCAGGATTTTTTGGTTTCATTTATTTATTTTTTTGGTGGTACAACATAGGCAGCTGATAGTTGATAGAGTTCTCAGCTTAGAGTCTGGAAAACCTGAATTCAAATTTGACTTCAGACAGTTGCTAGATGTGTGATATTGAGCCAGTCAATTAACCTCTGTCTCAGTTTCTTCAACTCTAAAATGGGGATGGTAACAGTTCCCAACTTAAATGAATATTATGAGGATCAAATGACATAATAATTGTTTAAAAATTGCTTAGCACAGTGCCTGGAACAGAGTAGGTGCTACATAAAAACTTATTCAATTCCTTCTCCTTCCCTCTTTTTTCTACTACAAGAGATGCTGCTATAAAATTTACTTTACATTGTTTTTTAAAAAAATTCTCAGTGTTGCCACTGGTTATCTTATCTGCAAATGTTTTCGAGGGTCCTAAGACTGCCTCTCTTATGACTATTGTTTTTGTCATGGTAATCACTTTATAGTGATTAAATGGAGAAAAAGTGTTAGTCCATGTCAATATAATTTCCTTTAAATATTCCCATTGGAGCCAAGATGGCAGAGAAGGCACAGATCTTCATCTGATCTCTACCAAATTACCCTCTAAAAAACTATGATATAATGTGTTAGAATGAATTCTGGAGCAGCAATACCCCACACAAAGACAAGATGAAGTAATTTTCCAGCATGAAACAACTTAGAAGTCTAATAGGTAAATAGACTGAAGCAGATTTTTCAAGTAGGCTAGAGGAAAACCTTGACTGTCAGCCATGGACATTCTAAATGGAATGAAGGAAAGAAAACTGTTTGCCCTTGAGGACTCTGGTCAAGCTGGGAAAGGGAGAGGGTGTGGATGCCTTTACCTGCCCAGTGAGGAGCCCAAGGAGTGTGGAGTTACCACTGTCAAGGAAGACCTGCCAGGGAAGATCAAGTGAGCAAGAAGATCTAGCTGGGGTGGTGGACATCCCAGTCTGAGATAAGCTCCTTGATTAGCATTTCCTGGATTTACCTTCTTGTGGACCTGTTTCCTGTACCATCAAGAGGAGCTGAAGTGGACATGGCTTTGTGAGAGACCCATTTTCCCTTCTAGTCTATGGTAGTCTGATTAGTGCAGTGTAGGCTTTAACCCATAATCCCAGTCCCTGTGTGGACCCTAGTGATTAGATTCAGTGTGATCTTTCCCCACTATCCCTGACCCTCAATTATTATTAAAACCCTGTGTTTATAATTCTTTTGTCCTTTTTTACCCTGTCACTTGTTGGTTTCACAGACTCCCAGGCCAGGTGGATCAATGTGACAGTTAAGGCCCAACAGTCACTCCTGTCAACTGCCATTCCCCAAACAGCTAAACCCAGTTTCCTTAACTTGTTTGGTCCTAGTCTATTGTCCATTCCTGTCTCCTACTCACCCTTCTGAACCCGGATAAAATATATGTTAATCCCAGGTTTTACCTTAAGAGAAGGCCTGCAGGGGAGTGGCAGGGGAGTGCAACACGCCAGGGCAGGTCCCACAGTGGCAATAATCCTTGGGCACAGCTGAAGCAGCAGCTTCTGGAGCTATCAGCCACAGATGATAAGGGGGGGACAGACAGTTGCTCAGAAGGAGATTACACGGATCCCATTGCTGATTCTGGGTACTAGATTCTTGTTGCATTGCCCATACACAGAAAAAGGCCACAGTCTGGGGGTGAGGTCTCAGAGTGAGAAGGAACACTAGCAAACACTTATAGCCATAGGGATCAGGGGACCCTGGTCACAGTTCCAAAGGGGAAGAGACCAGAGCACAGGCCAGGAGCATATTAAACACACCACTCCCTATATCATACCTCCTTGGAAGAACTGAAAGCAGACAGATCTCCAGAGCTAGTTCTGAAGGCAGCTGCACAAAGAATCTTTAAACAGTGCTCCATTCATCATCCAACTTTAAGTTTTTTTTTAAGTTAAAAGAAAAGAAAAAGGCAGGAAAATGAGCAAGCAACAGAAAAAGAAACTCAACATAGAAAGTTATTTTGGTGACAGAGAAGACCAATTCAGAAGAAGACAATAAAGCCATTACTGCTGCATCCAAAGCCTCCAAGAAAAACAGGAATTACTGGAAAAGCCAAAATGAATTTTAAAAATCAAATAAGAGGGATAAGAAGAAAAATTAAGGAAAGAACTGAGAATGATAAAGGAAAATCATGAAAAAGCTACAACTTGGTAAAGGAGGCATGAAAAAAAAAATACCTTAAAAAACATATTATAGGCCTATTAGTAAAAGAGGCACAAAAATCCAACAAAGAGAAGAACTCTTTAAAAAGCAAAATTTACCTGTGGAAAAAGAGGTATAAAAATTCACTAAGGAAAATAACTTTTTACAAAGTAGAATTGATTTCATAAAGAAGGCAGTGCAAAAGCTCCCTCAAGATTATGCCTTAAAAATTAGAATAGTGTAAGTGGAAGATAATGATTCCATTAGGCATCAAGAAACAACCAAAGCCAAAAGAATGAAAAAATAGAAGAAAATGTGAAATATTTCATTGAAAAATAACTGACCCAGAAAATAAATCCAAGAGAGAAAATCTAAGAATTTTTGAACTACCCCAAAACTATGATAAAAAAAAGAGCTTAGACATTATCTTTCAAGAAATTATCATTGAAAACTGCCCTTATATTCTAAAACCAGAGGGCAAAATATAAATTGAAAGAATCCACTGATCACCTCCTGGAAGAGATTCCAAAAGGACAACTCCAAAATATTATAGATGAATTCCAGAAGAGAAAATATTGCAAACAGCCAAAAAAAGACAATTTAAATACTATGGAACCATAGTCAGGATAACACAAGATTTTGGACATGGAATATGATATTCCAGAGGACAAAGGAGCTAGAACTACAACCAAGAATTACCTACCCAGCAAAAACTAAGCATAATCCTTCAGAGGAAAAAAGGAATATTCGTTGTAATAGAGGACTTTCAGTCATTCCTAATGAAAAAACCAGAGCTGGATAGAAAACTTTACTTTCAAATATAAGACTGAAGAGAAGCATAAAAAGGTAAACAAAAAAGAAATCAAAAGACATTCAATAAAGTTAACCTGTGTGACCCCCTGTGTAGGAAGATGATTCTTGTAACTCCAGATAACTGTGGTTATTTTGGCATTTGGGAGAAGTATTCATGGACAGAGGGCAAAGATGTGAATATGATGGGATGATATAAAAATAAAATTAAGGCATGAGAAAGAGGAATGAATGCATTGGGAGGAGAGTAAAGGAAGAAAGAATGGGGTAAATTATCTCATATAAAAGGGCATGAAAGAACTTTTACAGTGGAGGGGAAGATAGGAAAGGTGGGAAGGGGAATATGTGGATATTACCCTCATCAGAATTGGCTCAATGAGGGAAGAACATGCATATCAACTAGATATAGAAGTCTATCTTACCCTATAGGAAAGTAGGAGGGGAAGAGGATAAGAGAAGGAGGGTAGAGCTGATAGAAAAGAGGGCAAATTGGGGGGAGGAGGGACTTAGAAACTAAACAGGAATGAATAGGATGGAGAGTAATTCACAATAATCATAATGCTGCAGTTTTTTTTACAAGTCTCTCTAATTAAGGTCCCATTTCCCAAATACATAGAGAAATGAAATGAATGCAAGTCATTCTCCAATTGATAATGAAAGGATATGAACAGGCAGTTCTCAGGCAAATTAATTAAAAGCTCTTTATAGCCATGCAAAAAAAATGCTCTAAATCACTATTAATTAGAGAAATGCAAATTAAAACAATCTGAGGTAACACCCCATGGACCTATCAGATTGACTATTATGACAAAAAAGGAACATGTCAAAACTTAGAGGGGATATGGGAAAATTGAGACACCAATGCCCATTTGGGGGAGTTATGAACTAAATTCAGCCTTTCTAGAAAGCAATTTGGATCTATGCCCAAAGGGCTATACATATCCTTTAATTCAAAAATGCCATTACTGCGTTTGTATTCCAAAGAGATGAAAAACAACAATTTAAGACCTATATACAAGCAGCTCTTTTTGGGGGAGGAGGGGAGGCAAAGAATTGGAAAGTGAGGAGATACTCATCAGTTGTTGGATGGTAGAGTTAGTTATAGTATATGATTGTAATAGAGTATTATTGTGCTCTAAAAAAAGATAAGCAGGAGGAACTTAGGGGAAAAATGAAAGTCTTACATGAACTGAAGTAGAATGAAATAAGCAGACTAGGAAAATGTTGAACACAATGACAAGAATGCTGTATAGTGAACAACTGTGAATAACTGCTCTTCTCAGCAATACAATGATTCAAAACTATCCCAAAAGTCTCATGCTAAAAAATTCCATCTGCTTCCAGAGAAAAAGAACAGATAGAGTCTAAATCTAAACCAGTGATTCCCAAAGTGGGCGCTACCACTCCCTGGTGGGTGCTGCAGCGATCCAGGGGAGCGGTGATGGCCACAGGTGCATTTATCTTTCCTATTAATTGCTATTAAAATTTTTACAAAAATAATTTCCAGGGGAGCTAAGTAATATTTTTTTCTGGAAAGGGGGTGGTAGGCCAAAAAAATTTGGGAACCACCAATCTAAACTAAAGCAAGCTTTATTCACTCCCTTTCTTAGCTTTTTTAAAAAATTTGAGTTTTGTTCCACAAAAGGATTAATATGGGCAAGTGTTTTACGATTGCACATCTAAAATCTGTATAAGATTGCTTACCATTTCAGCATAGGTGAGGATGTGGGGTTGGGAGGAGAGAATTCAATACTCAATATTCTTTGAAAAATATTGGTAACCGTTGTTACATGTAATTGGGGAAAAATAAAATACAATTTTATTAAACATTCCCTTTTTATTAGCTTGAATATCTTATTGGAATAGGTAATGAGTAGTTATTGTTGACTTCTGCTTTAAAATATAAATCAACCTCCACAAATACTCCCCTTTCGTCACTACTCCTTTTCATTATTTCCCTTGATATTCTAGAGCTTTTGTTTTTCCAAATGATTTTTAAATTTTTATCAATTTATGTAAAGTATTGGTAATTTGATTAGTATAGCATGAAAAAGGTAAATTAATTTTGATAGTATTGTCATTTTTGTTATATTGGCATAGACTATCCATGAGCACTGATGTGGATATTCCTCTCAGATTTCACTGATGGAGAAAGAACTCAAAAATCATAACATATTTAAGTTAATTGTTAGGATCTGTTTTCTGATGTTTCTGATATTTTACTTTTCTCTAGTTATGAAAAAGGTTAAAATGTTGATAAAATGTTTTAGTAGCAATTCCTTTTATTATTTAAGATAAGATAGCAAGTTTTCTGTGAAAAACATTAAACTCAAAAGACTAATATATTTTATGAAAATGTTCTTAACCATTTTAGGTAGATTTTTTTAAAATAAATTTTTGGTTAATTCAGAATGTTTTCTGTGAAATTTCAGTTTAAATTCTGCTGTTTTTCATGTTAATTCCTTTCGTTCTAGATTATCATAAAAATTAGAAATGCTTTTAATATTTTAAATCAGTTAGCTACCATTTATTAATCATCTGCCAGGTACCAGGAGCTGTACATAGTCCTGGGCATACAAAGACAAAAGTGAAATAGTCCCCGGTCTCAAGGAGCTTAAAATTTCTCAGGTAGACAATATGTATATATAGGTTTATACAAAATAAAATATGAGAGTATTTTTTTGAGTGGGAGAAGTCACTATTAACAATTGCAAGAAGATTAGGAAAGATCTGATGCAGAAGTAGTTATTGAGCTGCATTTTTAAGGAAATGAAAGATTCTAAAAGGAGGAGATAAAGACATAAAATAGATTATAGAGTGGAGCAATTAGTACAAAGACAGAGAGACAAGAAATGGAATGCAAGGAAAAGCAAGAAAGCTAGTTTGGCTGGATCAGACTTTTGTGAAGGGGAGATTAATGTTTAATAAAGCTGGAAAGGTAGATTATAGGAATATGTTAAAGGACTTTAAGTACTAATCCAAGGAATTTATATTTGATCCTGGAGACCAAAAGGAGCAACTGAAATTTCCTGAGTGGGAGAATGACAAATTGGGTCTTAAGAAATACACTTTGGCAGTTATGCAAGAAAAGGATTAGAAAGAAGAGAGCATATTGTTTTCCTTCTTTACTGAATTAATATTTATTTAAAGGTAGGAGCCATGAAGTATTAGTAATGTTACATTTAGAATTTGAAAGTTTTAAGAATTTTCATTAATATATAATTAAAAGTAGTGGAGCCAAGATGGCAAAGTAGTGAAAGCCAAATTCTTCCGATATTCCCATCTAAAAAAACTTAAAAATAACACCTCAAATTGAATTCTGGAGTTCCTGAGCCAATAAAAGGGCAGAGTGAGATTTATTACTTCCCAGGACCACAAAGGAGGTCAGAAAGAGAGATTTGTGGCATAAAGGAGCAGATAACCAATGTGAATGAAACATCAATGGTGGAAGTAGGTGGTGGTAACAGAAGTAGCAAACCTTGGGGAGTTGTCAAGCCTGAGCTGATCATACAACCTTGGAAGCACTGAAAATTTCTAAAACCCTAGAAGTAGTCCTGATAACAGAAATGTGAAGAAGCCCGAAGCTTGATACAGAGCCATCTACCCTCAAGCTGGGAAGAGAACTCAACTTTTACATAAAAGTTCTAAATAAAGAAATAGGATAGGAGAAAATGAGCATACCACAACAAAAGAACCTGACCAGAAGAAATTGCTGTAGTGGCAGAACAGATTGAGACACAAACTTGAAAGAAAATAAAGAAGTCACAACAGCTAAAAGCAAAGCCCCAAAGAAAAATATGAACTTGACATAAGCCCCAAACAAATTTTTGGAAGATCTAAAAATTATTTTCATAATCAAATAAGAATGGTAGAGGAAAAAATAAAGAAATGAAAGCAAAGGAAGAAAATTATGACAAGATAATTAAGAGTTTGGTAACAGAGGCACAAAAAATATACTGAAGAAAATACATCTTAAAAGAAAACAAAATTAGCCAAATGTAAAAAAGAGATGCAAAAATTCACTGACAAAAAAATCCTCCAAAAAATAAAATCAGAATTGGCCAAAATGAAAATAAAGGTACAAACACTCACTGAAGAAAATAATTCTTTGAAAGTTAGAGTTGACTATTGGAAGCTAATGCCTGTATACACATCAAGAAACAAAGCCAGAAGAATGAAAAAATAGAAGAAAATGTGAAATTATTTCATCTGAAAAAGCATTGACCTGCATAAATCGAAGAGAGCTCATTTAAGAATTCTTGGATTGCCTGAAAGCCCTGAACAAAGAAATAGTTCAAAAATCATTTCAAGAAATTGTCATGGAAAACTACCCCAGTATACTAGAACTGGAAAGAAATTGAGGGAATCCACTAACCACCTGAAAGAGATTTAAAGAGAGAGAGAGAGAGAGAGAGAGAGAGAGAGAGAGAGAGAGAGAGAGAGAGAGA
>NC_058131.1:219012869-219013304 GCF_016433145.1 Gracilinanus agilis
CCTATTTATTTTTCTCCACATATCAATTAAATCTAATTTTTCTAGGACTTCATTCACCTCTCTTACCTCTTTCTTATTTATTTTTCGGTTTGATTTATCTAGATCTGACAGAGGAATATTTAGATCTCCCACTAGTATGGTTTTACTATCTATTTCCTTCTTGAACTCTGCCAGTTTCTCCTTTATGAATTTGGGTGCTATGCCACTTGGTGCATACATATTGAGCAGTGTTATTTCCTCATTGTTTATACTGCCTTTAATCAGGATGTAATGACCTTCCCTGTCTTTTTTAATCATATCTATTTTTACTTTGGCTTTGTCAGAAATCATAATAGCCACTCCTGCCTTCTTTTTCTCATTTGACGCCCAAAAGATTTTGCTCAAACCCTGAACCTTAAACTTGTGTATGTCCACCCGCCTCATATGTGTTTCTTG
>NC_058131.1:219013376-219063238 GCF_016433145.1 Gracilinanus agilis
CCTTCCCTGTCTTTTTTAATCATATCTATTTTTAATTTGGCTTTGTCAGAAATCATAATAGCCACTCCTGCCTTCTTTTTCTCATTTGAAGCCTAAAAGATTTTGCTCAAACCCTGAACCTTAAACTTGTGTATGTCTACCCGCCTCATATGTGTTTCTTGTAGACAACATATGGTGGGATTTTGGTTTCTAATCCACTCTGCTTTTTGCTTCCGTTTTATGAGCGAGTTCATCCCATTCACATTCAGAGTTATAATCATCAGTTGTGCATTTGCTGACATTTTCAAATCCTCCCCCATTCCTACCCCTTCTCCTTACACTTTTTCCTTTTAAATCAGTGGTTTGCTATTAAGCCGCTATCCCTTATCCCCTCCCTTGATTAACTTCCCTTTCTACCCCCTCCCTTATTTTCCCCCCTCTTTTTGTTTTTAAAGGCCTTATGAATTCCCTCCCCCTTCTCCCCTCCCTTTTTTGACCTTCCCACTCCCCTGCTCCCCTTGGTTTATCCCTTCTGACTTCCTCAGTAGGGTTAGATAGAGTTTTTTATCCCAATGGATAATAAAGCTACTCTTCCCTCTCCAGGTTGATTACACTAAGAGTAAGGTTTGATTATTACCTCTTAATGCTCTCTTCCTCTCCTTCTTATAATAGTATTTGTCCCCTCTCCCTCCCATGCCCTCTTTGTGTGTAATAGAATATTCTATTTTCTTATTCACTCAAGTTTCTCTTGCTGTCCCCTGCTATTCACCCCCTCTTTCCCATCCCCCACGCCATCTTAGGTTATTTAGTGTTCCACCCTCACCCTGTGAATTATTCTTCTGATTACTATAATAGTGAATATTATAATAGTGAATAGAGTTCACTACAGAGAATTATACATAACATTTCTCTACATAGGAATACAGATAATTAGATCTCACCGAGGCCCTTACAAAGGCAAATTTAAAAATTATAAGTTTTCTTTCTTTTCCCTCTGTATCTTATTTACCTTTTCAGGTTTCTCTCGATTTTTGTGGTTCGATATCAAACTTTCCATTTAGCCCTGGTCTTTTCTGTGCAAATACCTGGAATTCTTCAATTTTGTTGAATGCCCATACTTTCCCTTGGAAATATATAGTCAATTTTGATGGGTAGTTGATCCGTGGTTGCAGGCCCAGCTCTCTTGCCTTTCTGAATATTGTATTCCAAGTCTTACGGTCTTTTAGCGTGGAGGCTGCCAGATCCGGTGTGATCCTGATTGGTGCTCCTTGATATTTGAATTGTCTCTTTCTGGCTTCTTGTAAGATTTTTTCTTTTGCTTGAAAGCTTTTGAATTTGGCAATAATATTTCTAACCGATTTCTTCTCTGGGTCAAATGTAGTGGGTGTTCTATGAATCCTTTCAATGTCTATATTGCCCTCTTGTTGTAGGACTTCAGGGCAATTTTGCTGAATAATTTCTTTTAGTACGGAGTCCAGGTTTCTATTAATTTCTGGTTTTTCTGGAAGACCAATTATTCTCAAATTGTCTCTTCTAGACCGGTTTTCTTGGTCTGTCACTCTCTCATTGTGATATTTCATGTTTCTTTCTATTTTTTCAGTCTTTTGACTTTGTTTTATTTGTTCTTGTTGTCTTGAGAGATCATTACCTTCCAATTGCTCAATTCTAGCCTTTAGGGATTGATTTTCGGCTATAATCTTTCGGTTTTCGGCCATAATCTTCTGGTTTTTGGCCATGATCTTCTGGTTTTCGGCCATAATCTTCTGGTATTCCTTTTCAATCTGGTAATTTCTGGTGTTCAATTGCAAGATTTTACCTTTTAAACAGTTATTTTCTTGCCAGATCTCTTCCATTTTCCTCAAAATCTCAGTTTTGAACTCTTCCATAGCTTGTGAGGAGTTTTCCTTATTTGAGGAGGGTCCGGATGCTTGTTTGTTCTCCTCCTCTGTTTGCTTGGTTGTCTGGATTTTCTCTGTGTAAAAGTTGTCGAGTGTTAAAGGCTTCTTTTTCTTGTTGTTATTCTTTCTCTTCTGAGTTTCCTGAGTCTGGTAGCCATCATTAGCCCAGCAGCTTCTCAGGTTTATCCTCGCGCTCAGTGTCTGTCCGCGGTCTATTGGCTTCTGAGGTCTGAGTTCTGGTTTTTTCCAAGGTCAAGCCCCCTGGTGGACCCCCTTACTTGATCCTCTGCAGGAGGTTCCTTTACAAGTCTCAGGGCGCTGCTTCCACAGCGGTATACCCGTCTGCACTGGTTCCCCACTCAGGTTTTCAGAGCTTTAGTTCCTGGCTGTGTCTGCCTCCACCCACGCCTCCGCCTGTGCCTGTACTCTGTTCAGCCTGCGCTCTGCGCCCAGCGTCCACTCTCTGCTCCAGCGCTCAGATTTCGCTTGCGTTCTTTGGCTTACTGGGGTCTTAAATCTTGCTGCTCTCAGGAACAGGCCCCGGAGCTGCCAATGACTCGATGGGTGCCCCAAACTTGCTCTATTTCTTTTTAGCTAGCTTCAGAGGTCTAGATCTTGTGTGTGGAGGGGGTGGGGGTGGGGCGGTTGCTCAGCCCGCGATTTAGTGAGAGCTGTTTCACCCCTTTATAGCCTGGAAATGTCTCGATTCCACGTACCTTCCACGCTGTGCCCTGTTGTGGGGTTCCTCCATTCGTCTGGACTTGTTTTTATGTCCCCTTGAGGAGTTTTGTGTGTTTCGGTCAGGAGAGGTTAAGAGCTGCTTCTTACTCTGCTGCCATCTTAACCCGGAACCCCAGCATCCAGATTTTTAAATGAAAATGTAAATGAATTACAGAAGGAAAAGAAAGAATAAAAGTACTCAAGTGGGGAACCTCATCCATCTTTTAGAGCTAGATAAAATCTTACTCTAAAATAAATAAGAAAGAAGTTAAGGAGATGACTAGAATCTTAGAAAAGCTAGATAGGAGGGACTTCTGAAGAAAACTGAATAGGAATAGAAAGGTTTCTTCTCAGCTTTACATGGCACTTTTACAAAAATTGACAATGTATTAGGACATTAAAACCTCACACCCAAATGTAGAAAAACAGAACTATTAAATACATCCTTTTTAGATCAGAATGCAATGAAAGGCTCTAAAACTGTGCCTACCCTTTGACCTACTAGGCTTGAATACCTAGGAGATCAAAGAAAAATGAAAAGGAGCTCTTTATACACATATATTTGTAGCAGCTCTTTTTGTGTTAGCAAAAAAAAAAAATAATGGAAATTAAGGGGATGCCCATTTATTGGGGAGTTGCTAAACAGGTTGTATATGATTATGATGGAATATACTGTTATACAATAATAAATGATAAGCAGGTTGATTTCAGGAAAACCTAGGAAGACATTTTGAAGAACCAGGAGAACGGTGTAAATAGGAATTGCAGTATTGTAAGGATGATCAACTGTGGAAGATTTAACTGCTTGGATCAAGACAATGATCCAAGACAATTCCAAAAGACTCATGATGAAAATTGCTATCTCCCTTCAGAAAGAGAACTGATATACTCAGAGTATAGACTGAAGAATATTTTTTAAACTTTATTTTTTATGATTACATTTTATTTTTGTTTTCTTTTGCAACATGGCTAATGTGGAAATGTGTTTGACCTGACCCTGAATGCATAATGGAAATTGAAGTACTTGCCTTCTAAAGGATGGGAAGAGAGGGGAGGAGGAATGAGGAATTTGGAATTCAGAATTTTTAAAAATAATTGTTAAAAACTTCTTACATGTAATTAATGAAGTAGAAATTTTTTTAAAAAATTTGTATAACAAGTGCTTTATGATGAAGTTAAAAAAATGTTTCTTTCATACTAGCAACCAAATCATATATTTTCTTCTTCTGGTTGTTTGACAGATAGCAAACAATAAAGATGCTTTGAGGAAGACCTGGAATCCCAAGTTTACATTAAGAAGTCACTTTGATGGAATTCGAGCACTAGCTTTCCATCCAGTAGAACCAGTTTTGATAACGGCATCAGAAGATCATACATTAAAAATGTGGAATTTGCAAAAAACAGCTCCAGCAAAAAAGTGAGAACATTCTATTTCATTTTTATTTGAATATATAAACCACGTGTTCTATATTCTTTTGACAGCAGCATTGTAGTAACATGGTAGAAAAGTAATGGATAGCTGGGAAAGAAATCATTATCTCTTAAGGTAATGAAGTTTGAAGGTTTAATTACCTGAATCCTATTCCTTTATTTGTTCTCTTCTTTCTGGTTATTCTTTCACCCTTCTTTTGGCACAAGCCTCTTCATATTTGCTTCTACACTGCCTTTAAACCTTCTACTTAAGATGTAGCCACTTATCCCCTCCCCCATTGCCATGATTGTCTAATATGTACTCTGAAATTAAGCTGTGCATAATTGTGCCAGTCTCCCTACTGAGGGTTTCAATAAAAGAAAAAGTATAATTTCTACTCTTGAAAATATTGCTGGTGCTACTCACATTTTGTTGCCAGCCAAGCTTCAGAACTTTTAGGCACAGCACACCTATCAAATACTCCACATGGACAGAAAAGTTACAATTGTAAGCCAAGAAATAAAAATAAAAACCCATGTTTGCAATAGTAGATTCAAATGTACTCATTAGTTAAATATATTAATTGCTTTTTTTCTGTCCTCCCTCAATTTCCGTGAATTAGTATAGATTAGAGCTATTTAAGAATATCTTGAAGGAGGATCACAAAAACACTTCAGAGAGAATATGTTACAATAGCTTACTTATTCTTCTTAATGGAAGAATTTGCCTGTATCAGTTTGCTAAACATCTAGCACAATCATTGTCTTCATTGGAATATTCTGCCAACTTTTTAAAAAGCATTGAATTAAGTACATTAAGTACAATTAAAATTCTTTGAAAAATTTTTTCTAAACACTTCAAATGACCTTTTTTCTTTCAACAAGAGCCAGTCTGTCCCAAAGATCTGTTGCATGTAGACAAATGTCAACAAATTGATTTAAAACGGATTATTCTCTTTTTTAAAGACACTAAGATGATAGTATCAAAGAGCGTAAGGAAAACTTCACTGAAAACTGCTGCTGATTTATTTTGTAGGGAATGACTAACACCTTCAGTTGGACTGATAAAATGCTAACTATTTATTTAGATCATAATTTGATCCTCATCTATTCTAGTTTACTTTATCAGAGAGCATTTTTTTTCCTTGAATGGACAAGAATTGTGCCTTTGATTATTTCATTTGAGTTATAATGAGGATTGGATAGCCAAGAGACTATCAGTGGCTTAGTGTAAGATGTTAATGACTACTGATCAAACACTGCAGTCATAACCAGGAGATACATGGTTAAAAATAATATAGTAATATCATTTATGTGCAGTGGTAATGCCTTATGTGTGTTAGGTAGGAGAGAAGGTACTAGACATAGCTAGTAAGTGTCATCTAATGCTGCATTTGAACTCAAGTTTCCTTCACTCTGCTACTACTACCAACTGTATTTCAATCCTATGTGCTATGTACTGGGGATAAAAAGAGAAAAATGAAACTTTCTACTCTCAAGGAGCTTATAATCTATCCAGGGAACATCTTATTACAGTCGAATAAAGAAACCGAACTTATATCTAGGCAATGATTTATTTGGCAATGCATATAATTGCAAAACAAACCAAATCCAAGGTACTCGACAGTCAAGGACCAAGAAGCTGGTTTCTCACAGTTAATTTTATAGTTTGAAGGGAGTGAAAAGCAGGAAACACTGGATTATAGGAATTAAGAAAACTGGTTTCTTATTGGTAGAAGTGGGCCGGGAGACTCTGAGATGAGAGGCAGGGGGCTATTGTGACATTCTTTAAGTCGGGACAGTGGGGTGGGAAAATATTCTTGCAAAACCTTCTAAATCAACTGACTTATTTGGATTAAAACTTAACTTCACAAAATGATGGAGAAAAGCAAAATGGAGTCACTAATGTTAGTTTAAAAAAATTTAACAATCCTCTTTTTGAGCAGAGGGCTTTCAACACCCATTATTATTTAAATATTTTACCTATCAGGGATTTCTGGTTAGATTGATAGCCTACCTGAAGGGCTAATGAAGAGTATGATGAGAAGCACAAAAGGTATATACCTCCTAAGGAGACAAACTTTGTTAAATAGACCCTATTGGTAAATTAAGTCAGGGCAAACTACTTAGAAAATTCAACATAGATTAATTTGAGAGGTTAGATTTATATATCATGATTGTAATCAAGAAAACTTAGCAAACATAAACAACATGAAACAAAAAGTTGAAGCAATACAGTAATGATCTTCAATATTAAATGACATCAAGTCTCTTTGTAACTTGGAAACCCATTTTTAATATTGATTCAATCAGCACATTTCATCGAGTCCTAGATTTCTCAGGTATTTGTCTAAGTCCCTGGAAATATCTTCCCTCGGACATTCTGGAATAGGTCTCATTCTCAAGGCACCTCTGAAGAAGGCTTTTCTTGGTAGATTGCGTCTCTGGTTCCAAGTCATTTGCAGAGTATCCTAGTTTTTCTATAATCTGACAGTAACAAGACGCAGTACAATTTAGTGCCGCTTCCTGAAACTGCTTTTTCAATAACTAATTATTGTGATAAAAACCAACAGAACTTGTGGTTCTGATCCTATTAACAACAAGGCTATAATAAGAATATCACATTAAGAACCCATCATTTACCTGAAACTTCAGAGAATTTCAGTTTTTACATAATACTTGATATTTCCATCTCTACCTTAACCAAGTGTCTGACTTGACCACTGCCATCCACAGGTTGAAGAAAGACTTAAAAAAAAAATCTGTGAGGGTCTGGCTTAGAAAATGAGCCCTTCTGTCTTTTAAAACTATCAGAGACTTCAAAGTAGGAAAATAATTTCCCATTCTTTACAATTACCAATGCAATTTTATATGTAAAATCCTTAATCCAATTTTGAGAACAGACTACTAAAACATACTCAAGGCCTACATATATATATATAGATATAGATATATATCTACATAGATATATATCTCCTGTTAGACACATATAGAAACCAGTTGTATATACATATATTCATTTATATTCTAATTCTCGAGACAATAGTCTGATCCAGTTGCTTTCTTAAAATTTAATTTAACTTTTACATCTTTGCCTTATTCTCCCCTTTTGAGATGCCATCCTGAAAGAATGAGATATTTTAATGAGTATATCTTAGGATGTGGGATTGACTACAAATTCAGGTTGAAAACAGATTTTTCATATCTGCATCCTAATCTAGTATCAGAGACATGATAGTGTTAATCTTTTAATTAGTAGATATAGTATTGCAACAATAAAAACTTGTCCAATTCATCTATCCTGATTAGAGAAATTTGCTATGAAAGGAAAAGAGGGAACAAGTTTATAATGCTATCAAGACTGTTCCCTCAGGGGTACAGATTGACCTGACATAAGCCACAACAGGGGAAAACACCCTTAGCTCTATTTGATTCCAGACCCAAGTTATAGTTAATAGCCAATTATGCAGAAAAGTCTCATGCCATTTACAGGGTATCATAACCAGACTCAGAATTAACCAGTTGGGAGAATTTCCTGTTCAGAAAGGAACTAACACAATGGGGACACTGAGTCAAGAGGCTCCCACCTTATCTGGTGCCAAAGTCATTTCCTCAGTTTATCCTAAAGAAAGATATCCACCTGTAGCACTCCCTGTGGGTGGCACATAGCATTTCTCTTGAATTGATTGTTGGCCTTAAGACTGTTCAGCCAACTGTACATGAAATTAAAACTCAGAACATTTTCAAATTATCCTCCTTGAGATTTTACCTCAACAAATTTTACTGATCACAGCTTAGGACTAGGTTACTATTATCTTTCTCATGTTGTGACAACAATTAACAATGAGCATGAAAGGACATCTTACTTATCTTTCATTTATAATTTAAGAATAACTACATACTGGGAAGATTCACACATACAGTGAATACACGATGTTGTTGTTGTTCACTTGTTTCAGTTGTGTTTGACTCTTCGAGACCCTATATGGGGTTTTCTTGGCAAAGATACTGGAGTGGCTTGCCATTTCTTTCTCAGCATGATAGTTGACTCCAAACCCCCAGAAAATTACTGGCTACTGTAAGTCTCCAATCTGTATTGCCTATTCCTTAAGGCATGACTGAAATCTTTGACTCTAAGATGTGTTGTTACTAAGTTGGCTCAAAGATGTAACTGCAATACATACTATTTAACTGATTAATACAGTTTTGTGAGAGCCAAATAATCTGTCAGATAAAAATTACTCTTTACTCTAAGCAAACTAGAAAATTTCTCCACTTTGGCTAGTTGTGGTCCAGTTTCTCAAAATTTAGTATGTTACAATGTGGTCTGCAGGGTTGATAAGATTTTATGACCTTGCCCAAATATAAAGTCCCCTCATAGATAAAGACAACTTAAGAAATCTTTACTATATATTTTTCTTAAAAAGTAGGTGGTTATTATTATCCAGTTGAAGCAAAATATACCCAATTAAATATTCAACAGTTTTCAAAAATTTTCAACAAAATTTCAACAGAATGAAATCTGAATACATGTAATATTTAAATCTAAATTTTCCTAAGAGGTCACTGTCTTCAGTGAACCCACATTCAAAAAATTCATGGTGATATTTCCAGTTCCCCATAACTTTCTCATTATTTATTTTTGGTTTTTCTTTTTTAAAAAACTAAGCAATACTAAGTACTAATTCCAAGGTAAAAGGCAATTGGGGTTAAGCAACTTGTTTTTCAGTTGTAATTCAGGGAAGGTTAAAGAGGACAGGGTACATACACAGGTAAGAAATACTACTTATGAAAAAATAGAGGATGATATCTTTAAATAGTACAGTGCTTCAAACATTTTTCATATCATAATGAATAACCAAATAAAGTTTCTCATATCCTTCTTATCTCAGTGGAATCAAAACCTCCTTTCCAGAACTCTAAACCCCCCCTTACTTTCAAACCCTTCATTCAGATTCAGTGTAAACTGAGAATGACTTTAGCTTTTCTTCCCATTTAACTGTCATTTATTCAAACTTTATTTCTTCTATTCTTTTTATATCCTTCCAGTGGACTTTGATTAAAGCTCTTCAAAATTTTTTAAAAATTTTTCCTTCCCATATTCTAATCTAACTCCAGACTATCTGTAGAACTAATTTTTACTCCCCTTTTTTTCTTACAATTTAGCACATGTTTTTACTACACAAAACCAATTAATTACAATAATTTGGGGTTCTTTAAAAACTTAAAACACACAGACTATTCTAATTCCAATTGGTAATTTTCCCACTTAACTTCTGTTACATCACTTATAGAAGAAATACTGATAATATAAAACATGTTTCCAAATTTGAATTTACTTAAAAGTTACTTCCTGATTTAAAACCAAGCTTCTAGAAAAGAGTTAATATAGGCAGTTATTTATACTACAAACCTGTTTTTTTCCTTCAATTTGGAACTTCACTAATATTGTCTTTCTCTAATCAGTGAAATCAACATTCCTCTTTACACTAAAAAAATAAATTAGTTACTCTCCAGGGAAAGAGTGATATCTATCTCGGCACTGTTTCTAGAGCTTTAATGTTCACAGTTTTGTTCTTATTTTTTCTTAAAACAAATTCTACATAAATGTACCTCAAAACTCACTAAAACATTTCAACATTTATACAAACATTCAAACCACAATTTGTAAATTTGCAGTACAGAAAACAGTCTATTATTTTTATAATGCTATAAATTCCTGCAGACAAAGGACCAAAGTTACTTTCTTATCTGTGTCTCTTCTCTGTCTCCCTAACTTAGCCAGAGTTAGGAGCCAGAAAGAGACTTTCTTTTTGAAGACTCAGAAAAGTTACACAAAAAGATGATGATTTTTAAAAATCCAATCCTTCTTTATCACTTCTGAGATAGAAAAGTAGTAAGGGCTAGGCAATTGGGATTAAGTGACTTGCCCTCGGTCACATAGTTGGAAGTGTCTGAGATCAGATTTGAACCCAGGACCTCTTGACTTTAGGCTTATCACTTTATCCACTGTGCTACCTAGCTGCCCCTCAGCAAAATTTATTAAGTACTTACATTTATTAAGCACTTGCTATATGGCAAGCAACAAGCTGGCAATACAAAGAAAGACCAAAATTCAGTACCTGCTCCCAAGAATATCACCTTCTAATGAGGGAAGACAAAGTACAGTTAGCTTTTTGTACATGTAAGAGATACCCAGATTATGTGAGATAATTACCTCACAAGTAATATAGAAGAAGCAAACAGCTACTTAGAATTATATGATCAGTCAGCAAGTATTTATTGAGCACCAGCTGTGAGCCCTAATTTGTGCTGAGTTAATGGGAGAGACAAGCATTGTATAAACATTGCTCCTATCTATGAGTGGGTTTTTTCAGTCAAAGGAAAAATTTATAAAACATAATCTTTATTGAGCAAGAGATCTCAGGCTAGACACTAGGAATTTGGTTTCCTGAGAGAGAATAAACATTCAGTTTTACTATTTTTAAAACTTTTACTTTGGTCTCAGATTCAATACTAAGTTATTGATTCCAAGGCAGAAGAATATTGAAGACTGGGCAACTGGGGCTAAGTGACTTGCACAGGGTCACACAGCTAGGAAGTGTCTAAGGTCACATTTGAACCCAGGACCTACCTACTATCTCTAGGCATAGCTGTCTATCTACTGCACTAACTAGCTGCCCCCAAATAGGTATTTACTTCTAATGGTTTTTTTCTACATCAAATACAGACAATGACATGAGAAATATAGAAAAGTTTAATCAAAAAGTGCTCACAGTTTTCTAAAAGCAACCTCAAAACCTTCAATTTGCAGAAGTTGAAAGTCCCTTTTTCAGGCTGAATTTGGATTCATAAAGATAAAGATTTTTATATACATTAAGCCAATCTTTGCATAATTTGAGAACTTTCTTCTTAGTCATCTCCTTCTAAATGGGAAGTTTTCCCTCTTCCCAGGCCAAAACTTCCTTAAGAGGGTGTCCATTGGCTTACCAGAGCCATCTCCTATGGCTCTCTTGGTAGGGGCAGGGATCGCTCCTCATGCCCTCTAGATCCACGTTGGGGAAGCTGTGGCATGCCTGCAGAGCCAGCACTCAGGGAGCTGCTCCCTTCTCCCTCTCCCCAGGACCCAGGGACATTTTTTGCATGGCCCAGCCCTCTGTCCAGCAGCCCAAAACAAGCATTTTCTCCCTCACCTCTCTCAGGTCATGGTGGCTCACAGGCAGCTTGAATTTGCCCTTTGGGCACCTGAACTGAGAGGGCTAGAGACAAGAGGCTAGGGTGGGGGTAAGGGCCGTTCTCAGACAAGGAAGTCTGTAGGTAGAGTCTTGCTGAAATACTTAGGCTACTCCTGCAGCCAAGGTCCTTTCATCACATGGAATTTCCCAGTTTGAATCCCTTCATGGTCGCTTAAACTGCTATAATGGAATAAGGAAACCGAGTAATTATCTATCTGGGCATTGATTTCTTTGGGAGTGCATACAGTTGTGAAACAAACTGGGTCCAAGGCTCTCAGTATACAAGGACCCAGAAGTTTGGTTTCTCACAGTTTATATACAATTTTTTTTAAACCCTTAACTTCGGTGTATTGTCTCATAGGTGGAAGAGTGGTAAGGGTAGGCAATGGGGGTCAAGTGACTTGCCCAGGGTCACACAGCTGGGAAGTGGCTGAGGCCGGGTTTGAACCTAGGACCTCCTGTCTCTAGGCCTGACTCTCAGTCCACTGAGCTACCCAGCTGCCCCCTTACATTTCTTTTTAATATTTTCTTGTTAGGGTTTTTTGTTTCTTAAAACATTTCATAAGATGTTTTTGTAATAACAGTTAAGTAATATAGTAACACAAGATGCATTTTCTTCTTTTTGAAAAAAAAATCCTATCTAGGAGTACTTCTCTTGATGTGGAGCCTATCTATACATTTAGAGCTCATAAGTAAGTATGTGCTTTTGGATACCAAAATGATTACGAATCATATTATGAAGAGAACATATTTAATTTCATTTATGTATATATTTGCCTATATGCTTAGTTGCAAATGTAAACAAAATAGTTAACCTGAAAATGATTTGTCTCTAAAAATAGGTTTACCCTTGCAAAATTTAGGCTATTCAAAAATAATATTTTATCTGCATAAATTTAGATATAATATTTCTATTATTGAATTTATTTAAAAGTGGAATTCCATATTTGGATACTGAAACAAATAGAATTGAAACATAAAATTTCCTGAATTATCCTGTCCTCAAAAAAAATCTAGATGAAAAACATTTGGAATTAATTTTATTTTTGATCCAAATGTGGGACACTTAGATTTCTTCCATTTGAGCTTAAAAAATTATGTAGTACTATTAATTTATCTTATTAAGGGAAATAAATTATGGGTTGGCATTGTATTCTTTGCATATTAAAAAACAGAATTAGACTAACATCAATCATGAAACATTTTCCTTTGAATAAGAATTATTATCAGTGTGTTTTATTCATGAGTAGAATATAAAATGTGTTTTCTTCCACCTTCCCAGAGGTCCAGTCCTCTGTGTAGTAATGAGCAGCAATGGTGAACAGTGTTATAGTGGAGGTACAGATGGCCTTATCCAGGGCTGGAATACAACAAACCCAAACATCGATCCCTATGATTCCTATGGTATGTTCTTAAAAATCTTCTTCTTTGGTCTTCCGCCTACCATAAATAACTAAAACACATGGATGGTTTTCATATATGAACTATGCTTTCCATAGACTTTTGTGAATGTGGACAGTAAGTTTATTGTGTTCTGAAAGACATCTAAGTTTAGGAGTTTTTAATATCTAGTATTTAAGGGAGGATATTGTCTTCACATAGAGCACACATTTTTCTTATAGTTTTATTAATTATAGATGTTAGACTGACAGTCATTGATATCAAATACTGTTTGAGAATATTACCAACTATCCTATACTCCTTAGCTATTTCTCACAGCGTTTGTAGGCAAATTAGTGTTGTCATTCCTGTTATTTCCTGAAGTTCCTATGGATTTCTATTTAAATAGAGAAATATTTAGATCTGTTGAGTTTTTGATGTTTCCTTATGTTTCTGAACCCATTATTAAACAGTTTACAGTGGAATCATGCAGGACTGTGTAATGTGATTTCTAGGTTTAGGTAGTCATTTAAATCTTATTTTTAAGTTCATGACAACAAAATATTTAAGAGCCCAATAGATTTTTTTAAAAGAACTCTTACTTTGGGTAAGTAAGAACTATGAGACATCAATCCTTAATCACTTTTGTCGCCAATTGTTAACTATAAATTCATGTAACAATTTTAATTTAGGAGCTAGTTCTTCGTGTTTTCCCCCTGAACTAGAGAAAAGGTTTTTTGTTTTTTTTTAATGTCTATATTACATTTATAGTAAGTGGAAAATTATTTTAGAATTATATTAAAAGTAGGCTTATGTCCCAAGCAATTCAAGAAACCTGGAACAAGTTGTGGGCTTTTTGAAGGGCAGAATTAAAGTAGCATGGAGGTTTGATGATTGGATGATAATTAGATGATTATAAGGATTAAAGATCTTGTAAAGAGATATTGGTGAAGAGGGAGAGAAATTCATTTCTATACTTCTGATACTTCTCATCTTGTTCTCAGGGGCTTCTAATAAGAATAATGGAAATTTAAAATGATATCTTTCCATTTTTCTATGTGTTTATATTTATGTTTTATTTTCTTTAGAATGTAGATTTTTTATGACTTCTTTAATTTGTTGTCCTTCTTGAATTTTCATGCTTGCCTTGTTTCTGTTTAGATCCTTCTGTTTTAAGAGGTGCACTTCTGGGCCACACAGATGCAGTCTGGGGCTTGGCTTATAGTGGAGTACATCAGCGTTTATTGTCCTGTTCAGCAGATGGCACTCTTCGTTTGTGGAATACAACTGAAATTGCTCCAGCTCTAAGTGTATTTAATGATAATCAAGGTATGTTATTTTTAAATTTTTTTTCTCATAATGGATAATTTTTATAAAACTATGCAATCCTGGTCATAAAATAGGGCTCTGATATCTTATTTAAATTTAAATTTTTAATTTTCAAACCTAGAAAGTAGTTTTTCTTTGTATTCTAAAAATATAATATATAGTCTTTACAATTTTAAAATTCCAATCCAACAAGTATTTATCAATCTCCTACTGTGTACAATTCATGTTAGTTGGCAGTGGGAATACAAAGACAAAACAAAAACAGTTCCTGCCTTCCAGGAACATATATTCTCCAGGAAGTCTTGCTTTCTCTTTTTCCCAGTCTCTTAACCTCCCTTCCTTTCTTTCATCTCTTTGTAAAGAACTGTCAGGATATAAACTTCTTCCATGAAGAAAATTTGGCACTTCCTGTTTAATGTAGCATTAGGGTTTTGCCTGAGGCATGATGGGTTTGTTACTTGTCCATGGTCACACAGCTTATATAGCAGAGGCAAGCCTTGAATCCAGGCCTTCCTAATTTTAAGGCTGATCCTTTATTAATTTATTTATTGTGCCTCTCATACTCAGGATATGAAATGTAAAAAGATAAGTTTACATATGATTATATGAGGAGAAAAAAGCACATCTGCTAGTGATCAGAAAAGGCAGGTGGTACATGTGATGAACCTAAAAGGAAGTTATAGATTCTAAGGAGAAATGAGAAATCCCAAGCATGGGGGATACTGTGCAAAGGCAAAAAGATGAGAGACAGAGTGCTGGACTTAGAAAACAGGTGATCCAGTTTGTTTGGAAAGATAAGCTGAAGTTAGATTTGAAGGACCTTAAAAATGCCAAACTGAAGAATTTGTATTTGATTCTAGGACAATGGAGATACACTGAAGGTTCTTTATTGGGGGAATTATATGGACAGATCTGTGTTTTAGGAACATCATAATAATACCATTGATGATAATAATAGTAGCCAGCATTTATATAATGCTTTAAAGTTTATAGAGCTTTATAACTGTTATCTCATTTGACCCTTACAACAACTTTGGAAGGTAGGTACTATTATTAGCCCCATTTTACAGGTGAGGACACTGAGGCAGACACAGATTAAGGGACTTTCCCAGGGTCCCACAACTAGTAAGTATCTAAAGTGGGATTTGAATTCAGATCTTATTGACTGCAGGCCTAGTGCTTTTATCCATTGTACCAACTAGCTACCATTTTTTAGTAGTGAGATTTTCTAGCCACTGTTCAGGACACAACCATTTACTCAGTTATCCAGGTTCAGAACCGCGATGTGATGCTCAACCCCTCAGTCTCTTACTACACATATCCAGTATTTCCCATAGGGTGCCCTTGTCCCTTCCTCCGGATCTCTCACATCTGAGTTTCTCTAATCATAGCTACCTCCTGAGTTCAGACCCTTAACACCTCTCACCCGGACTATTTCAGGGGCCATCTAGCTATTCTTCCCACCACATCTTTCTCCAATCCATCCTCCATGCTTCTGCCAAAAGAGATTTTCCTTAAGCTGTTCCATACCCAATAAATTCCATTGACTCTCTAGCACATCTCAGATAAAATGTAAACTCCACTATTTAGCTTTTAAATCCCTTTACAATTCACAATTGATCCCAACTTTTTTTCCCAGCTTCATTATATATTATATATTACTTTGCTTCTTCATTTTATAATCTGGCCTTTGTTCCTTACACATGACACTCCATGTCCCGTATCTCCTTTGCACTGATTATTTTCCATGCCTAGAATATACTTTCTCCTCTCTTTTGCCTTATAGTATCCCTCACTTCCTTCAAGGCACAGCTTGCCTTTTAAAAAGTAAAAATAAAATAAAATTTTATTAATATCTTTAGTCTTTACATTTTTTATTATATGTCTCCAATGTATATGTATGCTAACTCTATTGATCCAAATTATAGGCTTTTGGGGAGTGAGCATTATTTTATTTTTTGTTTTTGCATACCTAATATCTAACATAATACTTGACTTATAGTAGGGGCTTAATAAATTTATTGATTGGTTGATTTTTAGGCAAAACAACAAACTATTTTTTTAAGAATTCATTTATTTTGTTTTAAAATACTATTTCCACCTTAACTTTACTAAAAACCAGTTGTAATAACTGTTTTCTCTGAAAATGTTTTGGTATAGAACTGGGAATCCCTGCCTCTGTGGATCTAGTGAGCAGTGATCCGAGCCATATGGTAGCATCATTCAACAATGGATATACTAGCATCTTTAACATGGAAACACGACAACGCATTCTCACTTTAGAAGCCAACCTAGATACAAGTATGTGTACCAGTTTAAAGTATCATCTAATGGAAAATTACAAGTTGAAACAGTCCTTTGCAGACTGTGAATATTTTTTGACATTTGAATATTCTTCCTAAAACAATTTTTTTAGAAAATTTTTTATCCTATACTTAAACACCAAATAAAATGAGTATTTCCATATACATTGTAGGATAGAGAATGAGGATTGTACATGAAGCTGCAAATCTCTGTTATATACTACTTTCTTTTCTTTTTTTAGATCTACAACAAATTCAAACTTAGTTTTTAAAGCTGTCCTGCTTGTTTTTGATTCATTTGTCATTGTCTTCCATTCTCTTCTGTGCATTAAAAAAATTATTAAAAATTATTAAAAAATTATAAAGCTACTTTAGTGATTTCCTTCCTGCCTGCCTTTCTTCTTTAGCCTATGTTAACCCTTCCCTCTGATCTGAAGATGAAAAAAGGAAAATAAAACATTTGTAAGAAATATATGAAGTCAAAGCAAACAGATTCCTATGGTGGCTCTATTCAAAATATCTTTTTTTTAATTCTTTGACTCCATCACTTCTTATTTAATTATTGGTCCTCTGGAATTATAATTGGTCAGAACATTACACACAAGTCAAATCTTTGCATTTTGTTTTTCTTTAAAGTGTTGTTGTTATTGTGTAAATTGTTCTGCTAATTCTGTTGGTTTATACAGGTCTTCCCATTATTCTCTGAATCATGTATTTCATTTTGTAGTATTCATTAATATTCCATTCATTCATGTACCACAGTTTGTTCAACTATTCCTCAATTAATAATTATTACCTCCTTAGTTTCCAAGTCTTTAGCACTACAGACAGATTTGTTATAATTATTTTTGTACGTATTGGTCCTTTTCCTCTTTCTTTCATTTCCTTAGTTTATAAAGTTTGTTATTATTATTCAACGGGGGACAAAAAGTATGCACAGTTTGGTGATCTAGAGGTCTAGTCCCACATTGCTTTCAGAATGACTGGAAAGTTTCTCATTCCTTATTTTGATTCTCAGTTTCATTCTCCATTTAGGTATGTAGTAGTCAGTCCAGGATTCATCACCTATTTTCCTAAAAGGAAGATAGTGTCTTAAATGCTAGATAGTTAGAAACTTATGCTAGATCTACTTTGATGATATATTTAAAGACTAAAGTAAACTCTCTCTGCTTGCTTTTATTAAATAACTAATATTTAAATGAAGGAAAAATACTTAAATAATTAAAGCTCATGTTTAAAAAAAATTAATACCAATTTTATTGATTGATTATGTCAGAGAGATCCCAACAAGGAGATTATAGTAGTTCTGGCTGTGAAGGCATCAACAATTTCATAACTTCCTAGTTGTACAGCTTCAGGATGGTATAGTGAGAAAAGCACCACACTATAACCAAAAGTCCTGGAGTCTGCTGCCTTTCCTGTCACTTAGTCACCCTTACAGTCTAAAAGCGGCAGAGTTCTCCAGTTCCTCAAGTCTATTTCATCTGAAAAATGTGGTCAGTAATAATGTCTACACCAGTGCTAGGCAAACTTTTTAAAGAGGTGGCCAAAGGAAAGAAAATGCTCATCTGTCAGTCTGTTTCTAAAGCAACTCTTTTGAAGTTTCATTGTATTGTATCCTACTCGTTGTATTCATCAGATTAGGAGTAATTTCTCGCCCTGATAGAACATGTCAGGAGGCCGCATCTGGCCTGCCGGCCGTTGTTTGCCCATCACTGGTCTACACTAAAGCTCTCTGTCTTATTATGAAGATCAAATGAGGATATATGTGAAGGCATGTTGAAAGTTGTAAAGTGAGCACTGTTAAAAATAGGTGCTCTTATGATGATGAATGTCCATGAAGCACTAGCCTCATAGTGATGCCACCCACCAGTGACAGAGGGGTGAAGAAAAAGCAAAAGCTTAGTTATAAAGTAAGAAGTAGGGCCGTGTTTGACTTTTTTTAGTAAAAGGATTTCTACATCCTTCAGCATGTTATTCTGAGGTTTCAGTGAAATGATGTATATGAAAGAACATGTATATGAAAGAACAAATAAGTATTATTGTTTAGAAAACGGGACTCTTGCTCTAGAGAGGACATTGAGTTGTTTGTTTGGAAATTGTTTGGGTAATGGTGAGAGTAGAAATTATTAAAGTAGAAGAAGTGTCCAAGGTATCAACTCCAGGAAGGGAAATGTCAGAGGTCCTGAGTTAAATAAACCCTAGAGCATACCTATAGGCAGTTGATGGTAATAATAATAATAACAATAATAATAATAATTCTTAGCATAGTTTAAGTGTCTTCTATTTTTCCCTTTAAAATTGAGAGGGCTTACTCACAAAATGACTTGGAGACAAATTAAAGTTTTTAGAATTTAAATAGCACCATGTGAAAATGATAGCTAATTTTTATTTCTTGATTTTTTTCCTCCTTTAGCCTCTAATATATCCTGCCAAATAAATAGAGTCATCAGCCATCCCACCCTTCCAATCAGTATCACTGCTCATGAAGACAGACACATTAAATTCTATGATAATAACACAGGTAAGATATTCTTCCACAATAGATATTTTTGTGAAAGTAAGAAGACAAAAATAACTATTGTTACCTAATTTGTTCCTTGGTGGTTTCATTAAACGGGAGCAGAGTATAGAGGTTGAAGGCAAAATGCTTTTCTGTTTTGGCTTGTTGTTGCTGTCAGTCATTTCAGTCATGTCTGACTCTTCGTGACTAACCTCTTTTGGAATTGGTTTTTTTTTTTTTGTTTTTTTTTTAGCAAAGGTACTGAAGTGGTTTGCCATTTCCTTCTTCAGCTCATTTTGCAAATGAGCTAAATTAAGGCAAACAGGGTTAAGTGACTTGTGTAGGGTCTCATAACTAGTGAGTATCTGAGGCCAGATTTGAACTCAGGTCTAACTCCAGGCCCCATGCTCTATGTGGTGTACCTACCCGCCTTCTGCAACCCCTTCCCCATTTTGGCTACTGTTTAGTAACTGATCCCAGTAAACCAAAAATTAACTTAGTTTTATAGAGTTTCCATTGGCTTCTCTTTTTTTGTGTGGAAATATGACCTTTAAGTCAGGCCATTATATGGCATATAAATGAGTTCATTTTGTTCTGTCTTTTTCTTGTTGTTTTGTGTTTTGGAGGAGATAGGAATAAAAATGGCTATTAAGTGAAGTCCATGACCTTGAAGAATCATTTTAAATGATTCCTTGTTAGACACTGATAGTACCACTGCCATAGAATGGTGAGGACCCTAAGGGGCCATCTAATCAAACCCCTTCCTTTTGCATATTAGGAAACTGAGGCCCAGAGAGAGAAATGATGTGGTCATTCAGGTAATGAGAGGCAGTAATGGGATTTGAACTTGCGATCTTGGACTCCAAATCCTTTACCTTTCTAACTATTCTTCATTACCTTTCTAATTCTCAGACCTGAAGATGAGGAGAGGAAGAAAAAAACAAAACAAAACAAAAAAGCTCTGAACCTTCTGTTTATTCCCCTTCTCTCTAAAGTTGTTGCTATATATTTTCTGCTGATTAATTTTAAAGGATTTGACCATTGGAGGCAACCACAAATTTTAGTGAAACAATTGAAAAGAGAAAATAGATCTGGATTGCTAAATGATTGTTATTGTTTGCTGAGAATATCTTCCTTTTATTTATGAACTTGGGCAAGACATTGGCTTTTGTTTAAATTGATAAGCAATTCCACTGTGTACTACAGGTAAATAACTTTGCCTTGAGGATTTCCCTAATTATATAACTTTTTCTTATTTTGAGATTCCATTCTCCCTTTCTATAAGGAAAATTTTTTTTTAAAAAAAGGTCTATAATTGATTACGGTGCCTCTTCCTTTTAGCATAACAAAAATATGAAACTGAATACAGGGGAGATCCTGGTTTTTGGAAGAGGATTATTCACTCTGTATAGGTTCAGTCTTTTCAAGCTTAGCCAACAACAAATCCTTGTCACGTTTCAAAGCTGTGATCTAAGCATGACTTTGGTGGAAGCTCCTGGTACTCCTGATCCCACTCCTTTGCAACCACAAATCACAGAAGCCTCCACCCTTGTTATTATAACTTCTTTTTACATAATAATTTATATGTCATAAATCTAGAGTTGGAAGAGGCCTCAGAGGTCATGTAGTCCAACCCCTTCATTTTATCAATGTGGTAACTGGGACTTGGACAAGTTAAGAGACTTATTCAAGATCCTGTATAGCAAGTTAAAGGGCAAAGCCAGGTCTTCTTACTCCAAATTCAAGTTTCTTTTCACTCTACTGATGCTATTTTAGAAAACAATGGTTTTAAGGTTATTAAAGGAAATCATTATGAAAAAGATAGATTGCTTTAAATATATATATATATGTATACTTTTATTTTCCCAATTAAATGTAATAACAACAAATGTTTTCCAAAATCCTAAGAGCTAAATTATCTCCCTCCTCTCCTTCCCTCCCTACTCCTGGAGATGGTAAGCAATTTGATCTAAGTAATACATGCATTATCACGCAAAACATATTCCCATGTTGGTCTTTGATCTATGAAAATACTTACAAGTAGATTACCTTTGGAATAGCATGTGATATTTCATCTAAAGATGGATTACATAAGTAAAGAAATCATAATTCTTTTTTTGTTTGTTGTTTTAATTTTGTTTATTTAGAATGTTTTCCCATGGTTACATGATTCATGTTCTTTCCTTCCCTCTCCCCACCCCCCAGAGACAACAAGCAATTCCACTGGGATTTATATGTATCATTGTTCAAGACCTATTTCTATATTATTCATATTTGCAGTAAATTGATCTTTTAATGCCAAGACCTCAATCATATCCTCATCAAACCACATGATTAATCATATGTTTTCTTCTGTGTTTCTACTCCCATAGTTCTTTCTTTGGATAACATTCTTTCTCCTAAATTCCTCTGGATTGTCCTGGGTCATTGCTGCTAGTAGAAAAGTCTATTATGTTTGATTGTGCCACAGTGTATCCAGTACTGTGTATAATGTTCTCCTGGTTCTGTTCCTTTCACTCTGCATCAGTTCCTGGAGGTCTTTCCAGTTCACCTGGAACTCCTCCAGTTTATTATTCCTTTCAGCACAATAGTATTCCATCTCCAGCATATACCACAATTTGTTCAGCCATTCCCTAATCAAACACCTCTCATTTTCCAATTTTTTGCCATCACAAAGAGCACATCTATAAATATTTTTCTACAAGTCTTTTTCCCCTATTATATCTTTGGGATACAGAGCCAGCTGGATCAAAGGGCAGGCAGTCTTTTAAAGCCCTTTGCGCAAAATTCCAAATTGCCCTCCAGAATGGTTAGATTAAAGAAATCATAATTCTTCACATATAATCAATTCCAAATTATTTGTTCCTAACAGAGATAACAATAGTGTTTGCATTTTTTGAAACTAAAAGTTTGGTAGTGGTGGTGGTGTTTTTTTGTTTGTTTGTTTGTTTTAATCTGAAAATAAGACAGACATGCCTGAGTATTTGAGAAAACCACTATGATATATTTAAGTAGACAGAAGAAAATGACACAGGAAAACACTTTTGACTATCAAGAATTCCTTAGCCACCAAGATATTCTAGGCAATTAATCCCCCTAAAGATAAGTTGGAATTTGCTTTGTCCAGATCGAGAAAAATGAGTAATAATCTCTTCTTTCAAAAGGAAAACTGATCCATTCAATGGTTGCCCACTTAGAAGCTGTTACAAGCCTAGCTGTTGATCCCAATGGCCTGTACTTGATGTCTGGCAGTAAGTAGATCAAACATAAACATGTACATGTATATATTCTTTATATCCCTGTGTGATATAATTTATTTTTTTAAATTTCACCTTTTTTTGTTTATAGGTCATGACTGTTCAATACGTTTATGGAACCTAGAAAGCAAGACCTGTATCCAAGAATTCACAGCTCATCGAAAAAAGTTTGAGGAATCTATTCATGACGTGGCATTCCACCCATCTAAATGTTATATCGCCAGTGCTGGAGCAGATGCCCTGGCCAAAGTCTTTGTATGACATGATGCCCCTCTTTCAGCTTTTCACTCTTTATAATCAGCTGCACACAAGAGATAACAGAAGACTAGGGGAAAAGTCATCTTTTCTTGCCCTTTCATTCTGCCAATGGAGCACAGAGAACATTTGTTAAAGTATAGTTTTTGCAGTCGATGTACTGTTTTCTAAAATTAAGGTTTGTTCAGGTTACTGTAAGCTCAGCTGGTTCTGTGAGCCTGAGAACTGTTTCAAATTATTCTGAAAGTATATGCTTTTATTTGTGAGGGGTTCTTATTCGCCGGGCAGGCCTGAGCGAAACAAGGTTCATTTAGTCCCTGTGGAGGAATTGGGGCACTCTTTAAGGGAGGGATACATCAATAACCTGATTTATTGGGGTGGGGTGGAGGGAGCAGGGGAACGAAAGCATGTTTTTCATTTGAGAAATTCTGTCAAACATATGCACGTTAGGTAGTCAAAACAGTGGCTTTTATCATGCCCACTGGACAAACCTTTTTGTGAATGATGACTAGGCAGTTCTGAAAGGAGTTTAGTTTAGCGTGTCTATGAGCTTTACAAATAAAGTGACTGGCAAAACATTTTACCTATAAAAAAGAATGCAATAATATGTTACATATGTTACTCAGTAATGCCAATCAGACACCTAGTTTGCAGGCAAAATTATATATTGTATTACATTTTTGAAAATAGAGTTGTTACCAAGTGACTGAGAGTTTAGCTATTAGATATTCAACTTTAAAGAGAATGTTTGATACAGTCTATATTTACTAAGAGATTTAACTTATACAGACATTCAAATCTGAGTCTATTGTTCAAGGACAGTCACTAGCACAGGTCTCTAATACAAGTAACCTGTATTATTGTTAAAATTCAGTTTTATTCATGTGATGTTTATAATACCAAAATGGTTAACCCTTTTTATCAGTGAACTCACAGCTGGATAGATGCAAAGCAAAAAAATGTTTAGAGAGAGTCTCATTTATGTCCATATAACCATGCTTCAGATTATCTATGCTCTCTTTCGTCCCTAAACCTCAGGTTAGGCTACTTATAGCCTTCAATAATACTATCATAGTTTATGTTAGTTTCAAAAAATAGCAAATGCAGTCTGCTAGGTTGGGTTGGGTTCATCCTGCTGCTTTTTGTAAAGAAAAAAATCTAAACAAAGCACAAGCAGTGTACCTTCAAAAACCCTATCTTATCTTTACTAGGAGGGAAGACATCTGAGTAAAAAGGCCAATTACATATCTTTTTTGAGAGTCCTTAAACCGTTTCCTATTTGACATTTTTTTTTCTAAAGCAGTAAATTTAGCCGTTGCTTCTGGAAAACCTGGTACCCATTTATATGAAAGGGTACTCTTGTGCTCAACTTCCCTCTGTCTGAGAGTTGATTATTACTTTTTGACCAAGTATTCTAGCTGCCCAGACTCAACCTCAAACTACTCAGATTTCTACTACCCTGACCTTGCTGCCTAATTGAAATCTTGTTTTACCTCCTATCCCACCCCTTTTCTTTGACACTCAAACCCAGGGACCAGTTGAAAACATGTAAATCATTGAACAAAACAACTTTGCTTATAGTAGCCTCTCAAGTTAAAAAAATAATAATTAACAGGCCATAATAAACCCTTTTTCTCTCCTTAAAATTTTTTCTGCAAGTCTTATTATGGTGTCAAAGCAATGGTGCTTCTGATTGTGATGATCATCAGTGACCTGAAGAAGTATAGCTGGCATGGGTTCTATTTTATTTTTAATACTAAGTATATAAAATATATAATTAAATATTCTAATGTTTTAACTTTAATACACTATGGAGTAGAATAGGGTACAGTCACTGGTTAGTATGAGATGAGGAACAGGAAAGACTATCCAGTCCCTATTCTTTATATTCTAGAACAACAAAGATCCAGTTACCCCCTCAATTCCTGATCCCAAGTGGTGCCATCTGTTTCTTTTGCAGAGAGATCCAGGACTCTCAGAATGATATAGAGCTCTTCCCTAAAAGAGAATACCATCTGTCCCTCAACTGAACTCTCATGTCATTCTTTTCTGCACCAGATATGGGAATATCACTGCCCTGTGGATGTCTTGCTTTTTGTTCTTCCCAAGTGTTCACCTATCTTCTGGGGCTCTGACTCTGGTTTTCTAGCTAGGGAATAAGAACTTGGAGTTAACAGCATGCTAGATATGATTAGTCTTAAGATCTAGAATGCTGGTACTTCTCTGACACATTAAGAGTTGAGAAGGGCACTGTCTTACTAAGAGAAGTTTGATCATGTTGGCCTCTAGGTCACTTTTTACATCTCCTGGCATGTTCTTGTCATGAGGAATCCAGTGGCTCATTCTGTGAGCACATTTTATTCTCATTTCTAAGCAGCATGGAATGAGCCACTGGATTCCTCCCAGTAAGGATGAACTTGTGCCAACTGGATTCTAGAGATGCTTAGGATTCTTTTCTGGAATCCATCACAATAGATAAAGCAGAGTTGCAACAACAGATCTATTGGGGTTCTTAAGGATGTGCTCTTGTCAGTGGAAGAACCAGGAGTCTCCCCATAGGAACTGTTTTAGAAAGTCCCACCCACTGGTCTTTACTTTTGTGCTACTATCCCCAAAGGGCTTCTTAGAGTAAACAGGGCTTTCAGTTGCCCCTCTGGGAAGAAAAGCTAATGCTTTCCTTTAGGCTGTGGCTTCATTGCTTTAACCAATCATGTATGTGAAGATCGCACAGGAGTCAAGATCAGTTAAAATTGCATTGGTGCTCTGGCGATTACAAAACGAGGCATAGCACAAGAGAGTCCTTTCCCCACTGATTTTGCTGACCTTAAGGTGGCTAAATAAATCAGAGGATTGAATTTACAGAAGTATCTTGCCTTGATGTCTAGACAGCAAGAAAGAAGTAAACTGCTGTTCCTGTGAGCCTGACACTGGGCATTGGATTCTAGTTACAAAAAAATTAATTGGGATGACATTTAAAAGTGGTGACTATCTTTATCGGGGGCACACACAGCTGGTGCAGCCTTCTGACAACCAGACCCTCCAATCCTGTCTCCTCCCATAGAATCTTGATTTTTTTATATCAGGTAGACTAATGGCCTCTGCTGATCCTCATAGCTGGTGTGTACACGTGTTTGTGCGCATGCCTGCACACATGCTACTGTATTGCTATGTGCTATCATTGCTAGCATCATATTTTGACATAAGTACTCTCCTCACTGATCTTTATTTCCATACCCCATCATCAGTACTTGGGTCAGTGAGACTCTTCTCTGTTGCCATATGAATTGGACTTCAACCCTTTCCTGGAGTGGTGAGGTACCATTGAGAGTTTGTGATGCCAAGAAGAAATGAATGATGAATTGTTGTCAATTCCATTCTCACATTCTTAATAAGGTGAAAATGGGGAATTGCTGATCTGACATTTACTGAGAGAAGTTGGCAAGTTCTAGGCAAGAAGCAGTGAATCTGAGATGCCCTCGCTCCCACTGTTCTACTCGCTTCCTTCTTTTAGCATCTTTTAGAGTTCCCTTTGCCTGTCTCACTGAAATTCTCAAGGTCAAGCCACCGGTGGTCTGTCTTAGGCCTCTTCACGTATTTGTGTTTGCCCACGGAAAATATCTGTGAGGTGTGTAGACTAGTGGTGAAAGGCCATTTGGGAGCCAATACAATGTCAAAATGGCACTCTCTTTCCCCCAGTATTGGGAAACCCCATCGTGGACATACACCAAAGCAGCCAATACCGGGTAGTTCCCACAAAGCCAACTCAAATCAAATCTAGGAGATGCGAATGGAAGATTCCAGCCCAATGATAAAAATGCTTTGTGGTTTTTAATTTGTGAATGCGTTTTTTTTTTTCATGAACTTTATTCTTGAAAAAGAATGGTAAGGAAGGACAGGCTCCTGCCTTGTTTACATGAGATGTATAGATGCATTTGTGCTCTTGGAGCTTGCAGCACCCTTCTCAGTACTTAAATGTCATAAAAACCCATTTGCTACATTCAGACCAGATCATAAATATTTTAACATCAGTGATATTATTACCTTCAGTATTTTTCTATTGACCAAGGTTAGGATTTTTTGCCATTAAACAGGTAATAAGTTATGCAAAGTATTTAGCTTTTATAATACATTGTAATTGTTAATTAAAGGGGTAAAAATGGGCTGCATCACTGAGTAATGAACTTTATGTGAGAAATTTCCCATGGATTTGACTCTCATTCCTTTAGTACTCTTGTTATATTTCTTTTGGAAGCAATTATAAAGATTTATTTGAAAATGTCTAAAAGTTATGTATATTTTATAAATATATATTATATATATATTAATAGGAACATATATATAATATATATAGACTTATAACTATTAAACCATAGGTGCATTTTACTGTTTTTTGTATTGCGTTCTTTGGGGTAGTATATGCAAAGGATAAGATATGAGTATGACATGAATGTTGTACTATTTGCTTATGTAATATATAGTTTTAAATGTTTTAATTACTGTATATAATATATACACTATAGGCCAGCATGCTTGTTGGAAAGATTGTCATTCTAGTTTATTAAAATTTGAATGTAAGAAAAACTGGCTATTCAACTGTGGATTGAAAAATATTCCATTCTAAAATATTTACACTAAACATTTAGGCTTTTTAATGAGTAGATCTTTTAAAGAAGGAAATAACTAAAGAAGGAGAGGTGCCTTTTTAAAAAAACAAATATGGCCTTATAATGAAGATGATGGAGGAGTGTATTATGTGTGCATATATATGTTTATTATATGTACATGCATAGGTATGTATATACATGCATTGTGTATGTATACATACATATAGTTGTATGTATGTTTATATTTGAGCTGTGGCCACTGATGTCTCTTTACTGTATTTGTTAAACTTGCAGGTCTTCAGGGTATTGTGTATGAGCCCATCTCTGTGCTCTTCTGAGCACTACATAATACTTTTTTAGAATATTTATGTGAATTCATAGAAATTTCCATAGAAGAAAGGCTATGCTATTCATTTTTTATATTTGAATTAGAATTCATGTAGATGAAAGTGTATGTCCACAAAATGATGGGACCTCATTTAGCTTGGTTACGTTAAGAGTGCCTCTTGAAAGGTTGATTTTTAAAATGCTTCATATATTTTCATCTTTTTTATTTTCACTAGAGATTCAAGAGGAAGTTTCAACTACTAAGACATTATTTTTAGATCAAATAATAACTGGACTAGTTAAAAAATCCCACCCTAGGAGAGTTTTAAAGCATTGAAACAGCATCTTTCATACCTACCTCTCTGTCACTGTCTCCATATTTTTCTTTAAAAGGAAATCTTTTTATTATGTTTGAAATGAAGGTTTATACAATCTACAAACATTTTGGTGCTAAAATTTTGCCATTTAAGTTACATGGGACCTACATTTCCCAAAACACATTTTAGACCTTGGAATTCTCTTTATTTAATTATTTATGGTGGCTTATGAATGACTAGAGTTCATTTTTCTCTAATTGGAATGAATACGAGCTTTTTGTCACCAAGTTTCTGACATGGTTCCACTGTCAGTACTTTGATGGGCTTATGACCAACTGGTATCATACCTCCATCCACTGATGTAGATCATAGACTCTTGGTGTCAACTCATTTGGTACAATTCTTATCCATGTCTCTGTGTATATATCCTGTAATCAGTCTACCCAATGTGCTGAAGCCTTGCTTTGGTTCTTGTAACATTTTCTAGGTAACAAACAGTGCTACCCCTTTTCTCTGGTCAGCCCACCTTCTTTCATAGTCATGAATACATTTGACAATGTCACTCCCATTACTCCTTCCCTGCAAATTATTCTTGGTAATGTGAAAGTAAGCTATTATATGAAAAGAATAATAGAAAAGAGCTATCCAAAGAAATTTTATCAGATTAATCTGTTTCAACCATCTGACTTTGATTACGTCTATTACTAATAGTGGCACTTCTTTAGCAGTTTTTATAATTTATAAACCATTTTATAGCCATTTTATTTAGGGAGTTGGAATTGCCACAAGTTGTGACTTACAGGAATTTGTTGTGTTTTGGGTTAGCTGCCTCTTTGATTACTAATGAAGTTTACTGAGAAAAGGATCTGAAAATTTTCATGATAAAAATCATAAATATTTCCTATACCATTTTGGTAATTTTGATTAGGTCATTAAAAGTTTCTATTTAGGCAGTTTTTTTTTGTCTTCCACTTGTTTATCCTTGCCCACATAATAGATACCCATCTTGATAAATAGATAAAAAGGTTAAAGCATATAACAGATCTTTTTTACATTGTCGCACCTTTTAAGTAACATGTTATCTTTGTATATAAATGCTATTCTGGACCTAACTTCTAGAAGATGCTACCTCCCTGGACACCTCCTCTAATGCCTTTTAAGACCAGGAATTGACCTATATTACTTTGCTCATTGTTTCTATATCTAAACCCTTCCTTTGCCAGCATTACTCAGTAACCACTTCTCCTTTGAGGTTTATTCCATTTGACTAATATCACCTCATAACTAATATCATCTAATTTCACACATTTATCTAATGTCATACTTATCTGCCAGCATCTAGAGCCTATTCAATCCAACAATCAGTCAACAGATAAATGTATTAAGTGCTTACTATGTACAAGACACTAGGTGAGCTTATTCCTCTTTTTTTTAAGTTCAGTCTTCCTCATCACTTTAACCTCTGTGTATTTTGATGACCATTTACATATTCTGGTATCAACCTCAGTTCCCACATTCTTTATCTTCATTCACCAAAACTAATTTTTGATCTCACCGTATTTACACAGACCTTCTACCTTCTGAACTTCCCCTTTGATCATAAATGCCTATCTTTCATCTTACTACTTCATTCATTGTCTTAAACAGGACTTCCGGTTTACCTCTGCCCTTACCTCATTTTTCCACCTTCATAGTCTTGACTGTGAGTTCTACTAGTTCTTTTTCCTCTGTCCTTGAGACCCATGTTCTCTTACACTACTGTTCATGCCTAGCAGACCCAGCATTGCTTCTCCCATTTGGCACATCCATTCCTATTCACACACTGCGAGAGATCTCACCAATTAGGCTAATTAGACCCACCACAGATTTGTTATCTAACACAACTGGGCCTTTACTGAAATGGGGATCTTTTTATTCTTGATTGGCTCTCATTTTCTACAGTGACTCTCAAACCTCTTCTCTCTTTAAGCCTCTTCTCCCTTTCTTAAGCAGAATTCCTTGTTTCCTTTACTGGGAAAAGAAATGAATATCATAATCTCTTTTCTGTTCATCCTTCTACATCATACTCCATTCTTTCCTCATTTGCCCCTATCTCTGAGGGAAAAGTGACCCCCTTTTTTTTTCCATTGACCTTTCTTGTGAAGTACAGTTCCTTTATTTTTGCTTTTGATCTCATTCATCTCTATTTTCTTCTGGGAAGTAAGTTATCTCACTGATTATCCTCTCTCACCTTCAGTGTTTACGGCCACTAGATTCTTCCTGCTTATACATATGCCTGATTCTTTCCCTTTTATAGCTCTTTGCCCTTTTACAGGCTATTTCCTAGGAGGGACTCTATACCCATTCTTTCTGTTTTCACTTTCTCAGCCCTTGCATTCTAGCTTCCAACTCCACCATTTAGCTTAAATGTCTCTCTCCAAGGTTCTTGAAACTTTTTCTTGTAAGGTTTCATTGATCTCTTTATTGCTCAGTCCTGTGATCTTTGCATCTCTGTAGTCCACACCTGGATACTTTCTTCTACGTAGGCTTCACTTCTGTTGCTTTCTCGGTTCTATCACTACTCTGTGTGGCTGCATTACTATCTATATCCTAAGCATGAGATGCTGACCTGTCCTTCTCCCTTTTAACTCTATCCTATTGATGATCTCAGCTGTCATGAATTCAATCCTTGTAGATGATTCCCAAATCGTACTTTCAGTCCTAACCTCACACCTGAACTCTAGCCCTGAATTAGAGGATAGCTGGTTGTTAGTAAGCATTTATTAAGTGCCTCCTATGTACCAGCACTATATGCTAAATGCTGGGGATACAAAAAGAGGGGGAAAGTCCTTATTCTTGAATTTGCAATCTAATGGAGGAGACAATAGGCAAGTAAATATGTACATGTTATATACAGTATAAATAGGAAATCACTACTTGAATTTCACTCAACATATCTGAAATGAACTCCCTCCCCCCCAAATCCATTCCTCCAAACTTTATAATCTTCACCAAGGGAGATCACCAAGATTTATAGCTTTAGTGCCATAGTTGACTTTTTTTCCCCCTCTTACTCCTTATATCCAACTGTTGCCAAGTTTTAGTGATCCTACTAACTCTTGCTTCCAACTCTGTTTACTTCTGATTCAGCCCCTCATCACTTCTCACCTGGATTGTCACAATAGTTTTGAAATTGGCCTCATTATCTCTAATCCAAATTCTTTCACAGCTGTCAAACTGCTAAAACATCAGACCGCTATGTCATGCCCCTACTACAGAATTTCCCAGGACTCTGTTGCCTCTTGAAATAGATGAGCTTCTTGGCCTGATTTTTTTTCAGTCTTCCGGTTTGGGTCCTGACTACTTTTCTAAACCTATTTAATATTACTGCACATATTTGGGGTCTAGCAAACTAGCTTACAAGCCCTTCCTTGAATTCAGCATGCACTTTCTCATATCCACCTTTGTACCTGAAATGTATCTTCCTTCTTCCCTTCCTCCTTCTCCTCAGGTGCCATTCTCTACTCAAAAAAGTTTCTTGGTTCCTCCCACTCCCTCCCAAGTTGTTAGAACTCTGTCCATCCTGAGATTACTTACATCCCTCTCTGTGAACATGTTATATTTGGTACTTGTGGTCAAGGTACTATCTTGCTTTTGTCTTTACATTCCCACCACCTCGAATGATGATTTGCAAATGGTAGACTCTTAATAAATGCTTATTGATCTGAGTCAAAATGAGTCATAAATATCATAGCATTTTTAGCAGCATCTTGAAATGGTTTTTAACGGTAAGAATTTACTGGATTTTTGCTAGCCGAGCTTTAGATATGTATTTAACTGGGACTACATGGGTGTCTTGTTTTGATGACCACCCATGCTGACTTAGACTCATTCTTCTGTCCACCAGTGAGTTAACCATAGTGCCTTGTTGATATAGATGGAATGGATCTCTCTTGGTTTTCCATTCCTCTCTAAAAAAAGGAATAGTTTAAAATTCATCTGTAAGGAGCTGCTAAGTTGACAGTGCTACTTTTCTAGTTATTAGTAACCGAAAGCCATGAATGCTTGGGTTATGCACTCCACAATGTCCTCGTGACTTAATCTCCACACATTCCTCTGATCTACCACATTCTTCTATTTTATTTCTTCATTGCCTGTCTAGAACCTGCCCTCTATTGGGATTAGAGGGGAAACTTTCCTTTTTTTAATTCTTGCCCCATTTTAAAATATTAAAGTTTTTTGTTTGGTCTAAGTCAATGATATCTGAGCCATGTTAGTAGAAGATGCTGCTTCTTTGTATCATTGATATACACTGTTTTTTCTAATCAGTTCAGATTTTTCGAGTTCTTTACATCTTCATCAAGATTGCTGTGTCAAAAAATGTGTGTCCTCCACTCCTCCCATCTAGTCCTGAACTAGATTGACTGATATTAAGGTATTTTTTATTTAGTCAGGATTTCTGTTAATGTAAATTAATCCAAATACTCATTTTCATGGTGAAAATGGTTTCCTTTGTATAATCAGGATATGGACAAGCTAATTAAGACATCCATTTCGGGTGGCTCTAAGTGTATTCTTTTGTTTTTAAATAAAACATAAGCTTATAGAGTCTGTGGTATAGGTGTGTCATGAATTGTTAGAGGACTATAAATGTCAGACCAGACCCTAGCAATGAAATTGTCAGTGGATGTAAAATGCTCTATTTTGTTTTGTGGTAGTAGAAAAAAGGGAACAAAAAGAATGTAAATATATCCTGAGCAGACTGGGAAGTGGCCCTAAGTGCTAGTTGTATTCAGGGAAAGGTGAGAGGTTTATTACTGATAGAGGATCTGTTTTCTGGAAAGCCAGTGAGAATTAAAATACTTTGTAAAGCTGGGCTTTTGTGACTTTTTGGGGCTGTTGAGAAAATAAATATTAAAATTTGTGAATGTTAAGCTAAATAGTTTTAAAATTGGGTCATTTAAGTGTTTAGCATAAGCTTTTTGCAAACCAAATCCACTGGTTTTGATATATATTAAAAATAGATGATAAATTCCTTTACAGCCCCATCTTTCACTCAGAATATTTGATTTTCTTCTATATTTAACTATTTGAGAATAATCATACCTATTCCATATCCACATCTCTACCTGCCTACTTACCTTACACATTCACCTCAAGCTCATGAACCCTTTTAAGGTGAACCCTCAAACCCTACTACCCTTCCTCGTCTAATTTGGAGACTAAACAAAATGGGGCTTTTAAATGTAATTGGGGGTTGGAGTGGGGAATGGGCCACTTCTTTTGGTACAGTTTTTGATTAAAAATTATGAATCGTTCGATGCCTCATAAGTCATCTTCAATATCATAAAGGGCCTGAGAACCATCCTTTACATGTAGAATTTAGAATCTCTTCAGCCTCTGAGAAGAAAGAGATGGCCACAAGGACCCAGCTTGTCCAGGGGCTCCCAGAAATAATTCACTTGAGACTTCTAGTGTTGGTCTAGACTCTGGGTAGCAACCTTGTTAAGTGCCAAACTGGGCTGGGTTTTCCAGACCCACGAGAGTTCTAGGCGTTGTAGAATGGCACTGAGATTTGGATTCTAAAAAACCTGGCAAAATTGAACTTAAACACAATAAAACCATACACAGTTTTCCAGCCTTCTGCAGCTGTCCCAGTTTCTACCCACTGCTGAAAATGACCAGGATATTTATTTAAACGTGTAAAGAACGGAAAAGATACTTTCACATGAGGCAGTTTATGGGGATAATTAGAGCCCACCCTCTTGTTCCTGCTATTACCTTCTCTCCAGGAGTTTAGTCATTGCACCTGCAAAACTCATGATTGCAGCTAGTCCAGTCCCTAACTTTTGCCTTACCACCAAGGGTTCCAGGGTCGGCAGGATATTTGTATTTCGGAGATATTGAAATGCCTTGCAACTTTAGGCATTAATTTTTGAGGAAAAAAATGCTTATTCTCATCAGAACTCAACTTGCAGAACCTCATTCAATAAGGCTTCCACAGTCCTTTTTCTGATGATAAGACAATATTTTTTTGAATTACAAAGAAACCATGGGAGACTGATAAACACCAAAACTTGGGTCTGGGCGTCATTACCTGGACTGATGCCACCATCTAAGTTTGTGTGAAATTATGAATTTACTTTTATTGTCACGAAGAAAATTGTTGAGAATCTGACTTAATATCTTTGTACGTCTACAACTTTCGGAACAAAATCAAACTATAGCACAAATTATAAAATCAGAGATGGAAGTCATCTATGTAAGAGGAAGGAAACAAGTATTTATTGAATACCTATTGTAGGTCACTATGATAAGCACTTTATAAATCTTATTTAATCCTCAACAACCCTGGGAATTAGATGTTTTATTATCTCCATTTTACAGTTGAGGAAACTGAAATAGAGAGATGTAGTGACTTGCCCAGTATCACACAGCTAGCAATCTAGAGTCAGATTTGAACTCGGGTTTTCCTGACCACAGCTCCAGTGTTCTGTCTGCTTTGACAATAGCTGAATTAAATGACATAATATTTGTTAAGAGTTTTGGATAATTCCTGGCACGTTTAACAAATATTTGTTCCCTTCATCCCTCCTACAGTGACCCCAACAAGTTGCCTTTGAGTTCCTGCTTGAAGATCTGCAAAATAATGGGGAACTTACTATATGGGCAAATCATTTAACCTCTGCCTCAGTTTCCTCAACTGTAAGAAGGGGGTAATAATCACATTTACCTCTCAGGATTGTTTTGAGCATGAAATGAAGTAATAACTGTTGAATATTTAGCACAGTGCCTAGAACACAAGCACAATCTAAGTAGTGGCAATTATCCCACTCCCATGCTTCTTAGAGACAGCTAGATGATGTAACAGAAAAAAACTGGGCTTAAAGGGGTATGTGGTATACTCAGGGTTGGGCGGCTGCTTATCCACCTTTGGTGTCCACCTGCCACACAACTCATCTATACTGTACGATAAAACTATACGATGTGCGGCAGGCACACCCCAGTAAACCATCTTGGCAGATGAGCTAAACCAGGTTTATTTAGCTCAGGGTAACTGAGAGGCCATTGGTGACGTGGCAGGGCACCTCCCTCAAGCGTGTGAAGACTTCCCCAGAGGAATAGGTGGATATGAGCAAGTTGTTCTAACATGCCCAGAGGAAGGCTGGAGCTGGTGCTGTGGAGCGCTTCAAGCTTGGTCAGACACCAAAGACACCAAGGACTCCATTGCATCCGGAACCATTTCCAGTGGCCTTCACTTTTGTCTGACCACTAGACCCTGATGCCTCTTGAAGAGACCAATGCCACACTTAAATTCAACTTACTTGACATTATCCATATCATTTTACTATTTTACATTTTATAATTTTACTGTTTCATTTTCATTTTATACTATAATATTTATTAAACATAACAGTTATAATATGTACTATGTATTATACTATTCAGCTTTTATTTATTTATTGTTACTATTTTAACTTACCTCAAAGACCTATGGCAATGGGCAAATGATGAAGCAGAAGGTGCAAATAAAATGGGAACCACAGCCCAGCTCACAAGCAGTCCAGGGAACAGGGCCATTTTGTCACTGGACTGAAGAAGCAGTGGGATTTGGCAGCCCCTTCGGCATCTTAGCAACCTTTTGAAGGACCACACTGCTCTCTTCCCAGCATGAGGGAGAGGGCTGGGAAGGTAACTAGAAATTGAGTGCTTCACCTAATTCTGGCCAGTCTCTTACAACAGGGAGGTAGCCTACCTGCAGTTGAAACACAAAAAGATGTACAAAAACTTTTGCAAAGACGATTCCACTTACCATTGGCACACAGCATAGATACCTACCTACAGACAATTTGAAATCCAATAGATCGAATCCAGCAGACAAATAGCTCTTGTCACAAGAGAACTCAGCAGGTGATCATCCAAAAAGCAGCCTGGAATGAAACAAGGCTGGCATATGGAGGTCAGCTCCCCGAAGTTGGAGCTGGATACATGTTCTGGAGTGAGCACTTGAATGAGGAGTGCCATGAAGCTGGCATAAGCTTCACAGTCCAATCCAATCTAGTCAACAAGCTTGTATGCCTCCCCGAAGGAGTGAATGACAAGCTCATGGCATCGCCATTGCCACTCGCAGGAAAGTGCCGTGCCACCATCGTAATTGTGTATGCTTCCACCATGACAAACCCAGATGAGGTCAAAGAAAAATTTAGTGAAGATCTGGAGACCTTCATCATTAATGCACCCCAAAAGGACAAGCTTATAAATCTGGGTGACCGATATCAGAGTAGGCAGAGACTATCAGACACGGCAGAAGGATGCTTGGGGAGGAATGGAGTTGGAAACAGAAACAGCCACGGTGGTCACTTAACTACTGAAGACTTGTGCCTGCCTTGACTTGGTCACCAGCACTCTTCTGTTTGCCTAAAGACAATAAAAGCTCATGGATACAGCAGACATTGGCATTTGACTCATCATTGAGAGAGAGAGACATCAGGGTGAAGTGAAGCGCAGAGTGCTAGGCTGCTCACAGACTTATCCTTTCCACCATAAATATTCACACCCCAACAAAAAGTGGCAGCCCCAAGGCTTAACATCAACAGATTAGAGCGCTTCTCCATGTGTGAACAATTTGTTGCTGACTTGGCGGGAAAGCTGAGCCAACACATGGTTGGCAAGAAGAGGGCAAAAAAGGAGTGGGCAGCTTTCAGAGAGTCAGTGTACAGCGCAGCATTTACTCATCTGGACCAGAACACTCATAAACGTCAGCACTGGTTTGATGCACTGGGATATTCAGAAGCTACTAAATGAAAAATGAGAACTTCAGAGGGTTTACCAGCAGGATAGTTTGTCCATTTTTAAAAAGGAAGTATTTAACTCCATCAAAAGTAAAGTACATAGGGGCAGTGGATAGAGAGCCAGAACAAGGGATGGTAGGTCCTGGATTCAAATGTGACCTCAGACACTTCCTAGCTGTGTGACCCTGGGCAAGTCACTTAACCCCAATTGCCTCGCCCTTCCTGCTCTTCTGCCTTAGAACAGATACTTAGTATTATTTCTAAGACAGAAAGGAAAGGTTAAAAAAAAAAAAGTAAAGTGCAAGCAAAACTTTCAAGAGATGCAGGATTCTGGCCTCAATAGGAAGGCACACATATTTAAATTTTCTCAAGGTCCTAAAAGTAAGCCTGTAATAGAGGGAATGCACTCACTCTTTACCACTTTAGCTCTTAAGAGCCACCCTCCAGTGTACTTTTATTTACACAAACTGATGCTCACAATAATGCCACTTTTAGGTCTATTTACATAACAATAAGGAAAAAGACATCATAACAACATCACCTTTACTCACATATTAAAGCAGATCCAGGAATAACCAACACTTCACAGCCCACATATAAGCCCATGTCATCCTGTGCCACCAGCAGACTCAGATTCTATGCAGAGAATAGGCACACACGTATAGAAACCTGGCAAGGAAACGTGAATGAGGAAAACTTGTGTATTCATGCTAACTCCCAACTCTTTACTGCAAGCTTTAATGTCATGGGTCCATTCAGGAACATCTATATCATACAAAGCTACTTCTCTGTTCCCCTTCATTTCCTCACTACTCTCCATCTGGGCAAACCATTTTCTTTTCTACTTTCAAACAGATGTAGTCTTTTAACTTCTTAGAAAAGTGTTGAGAAAATGTTACATTCTTAATTAAAATAGCAGCCCCCTGTAAGTCAAAAAACGACTAGTTCTCAGATTTTTTTTTTTTTTTTTTTTTTTTTTTTTGGTACTCTGGGCAATGCAGACAAGCCCTACAAGCTTGTCATTCTCTAGGATGCTGTACTGACAAATCAGCTTGAGGCAAACAGCTCTTCACAGAACAGCTTCAAAAGCAATCTCCCTTCTGCTTCTCTCCCAGCATGCTTTAAATCAGAAGTGGCAGCAGGGCGCAATATTCAATCTAAGAGACTCTACCGCAAACTCTAGAAATCTCTGAAGGGCATTAGCTGACACTGAAGCTCTTGCCCAATGAGCTCCCATCTCCCTAAAGAGATGAAGAAATGAAGAATCTCAAAGCTGAAGATTTTTGTAAGCTGACTGCTCCAGGTGCTTCCTCACACAACTTTTAAACTTCTTGCTGTTTTTTCAATCTTCAGTATTCACTTAACCAGCTTCTTGATATTATTTAAAATAGCTTAAGTCAGAGCATGCTGATACTAAGACTCATCTTTCACCTACAATGTAAAAACTCTCTAGATTTCCTCTATGTAATCTACAGTCCTTATCTTGTCATTCCATAGCCTCCATCTAGTTATATGATTTTTTATATTATAAATTTTACCTTTCTAAATCTTAAAACAGTTGCATGCAAATGAGCTGATGGACTCCAACCATTCCATAGTCTTCAATATGGACTTTCACAGTCTTGTTTAAAAATAACTATTTCTTTATACTTTAATTTTGGCAGTTTTTAATAAATAAAAATGTTCTCTTCCTCTTTACACCATAAAACTATATACAAGCCCCACAAGCTTTACAAGGTGATTTAAGCCTTTATAGCTTTAATACAATTCATTTTCTTTCTTCTTTACAACCATAGTGCTTACAGCATATTTGAAAAGTGTTTTCTTTACACACATTCTCTTAAACCAAAGTCATTTTTCTTCTCCTTCCAGGCACCAAACTGTTCATCTATGAAACAAGATATACCTTTCCTTTTAAAAATTAATTTAATTTTCTTTACACAAAAGTACTGTTTCTCCCCTCACCCTAGACTTCTTCAAACTGCTCCATATGAAAAGGCAGTACCTTAAAGGGACATTATTTATTACATCTGTAATGAATCATAATAATAACAGTTAATATTTACATAAGGTCTATGTGCCAGACTCTATGCCAAGAATTTCGCAAAATGTTACTTTATTTGATCCTCAAAACAACCCTTCAAAGTAGGTACTATTATTATCTCCATTTTACAGATGAGGAAATTGAGGCAAACAGGCTGAATGATTTGCCTAGGATGGTGATGGCAAACCCATGACACATGTGTCAGCACTGACATGCCCAGCCATTTTTGATGACACGCGGCCACATACAGAGAAGCATGGGGCTGCATGATGAGAATGAAACATTTGCAGTAGTGTAGTGTAGACACTCTGTGCACTATAGATGACAATACTACTTATATTCATTTACCTATTTTGGTTTATTAAATACAGTTACATATTACAATTATACATTTTGTTATTTAAACTATAAATATCGCAAAATTATAGTTTTCTTCTCGAAGTGACATACCACTCGAGTTATGCTTGTTTTTTGGGCAAATTTTGACATGCCAAGCTCAAAAGGTTGCCCATCACTGGCCTAGGGTCTCACAGCTAGTAAGTGTCTGAGGCCAGATTTGAGCTTAGGTCTTCACTGTGCCACCTAGCTCCTCAAAATATATTGTTTGTACCTGGTACATATGCTTATATTGTCTCCCCTGCCATTAGAATGGGGAGGGAGAAGGGAGATAGCCTTTGAAATAGCTTTTGAAGCCTCTGCTACGAGCTCCTTGAGATCAGGAACTTTTCTTTTTCTTTTTGCATCTCCAACATCTAGCACAACTAGTTATTTTTTAATAAATGCTTATTAATTGATTCAAGTGGTGGCTGTTTAAGTAGTTGGAAGTCAGAAGCAAGAGATATTTTGGAAATAGAAATGACAAGATTTGGCAACTGATTTGCAGAGTGGGGAATCCAGGATAAATGGCAAGGTTGTTAACTTTCCCTTTACAAAGGGGGAAGGGAAACATCATTTTATTCTAAATGGCTGACACAAATTGCAGAGTCAAGGGAACATAAAGATCGTCTTCTTCATCTGCTACAAAGTACGATAATCCCTTCTTTAACATCTACTGCATTTTGCATCAGGTAGCATTTTCTAGAAGACCCTCAATGAACCTACCACCCACCATAGAAGCATATTCCATTTTGGTTTACCTCTAATTGCTAGAAGATTGGCTTACTTGAATCAAACCTAAATTTGCCTTTTTGTGACTCACCCATTGCCGCTATTTGTGCTCTTCCTGGCTAAGGAGAAATGCCCAATTCTTTTTCCCCTTTGAAGTTCTTGAATATATTTGGTATATCTCCCTTATGGCTGAGCATCCCCAGGTCCCTCAACTGAACTTCATTCTCAATGCAGCAAACAATTCTTGAAAGACTATTACAGGGGGCAACTGGGTGGCTCAGTGGATTGAGAACCAGGTCTAGAGATGGGAGGTCCTGGGTTCAAATTTGGCCTCAGACACTTTCCAGCTGTGTGACCCTGGGCAAGTCATTTGACCCCTGTTGCCTACCCTTACCACTCTTCTGCCTTGGAGCCAATATACAGTATTGACTCCAAGATGGAAGGTAAGGGTTTTAGAAAAAAAAGAAAAAAAAGTAAGACTATTATATGTCAGCACTGTTCTATATAAGAAGAATTAAAAGAAGAAAAAACAGTTCCTGACTTCAAGAAGCTTAATATAGAAGCAGAGAGTTAAGGGGGCAAAAAAGATATCAGTGTTCTAAAAAAGTTTGAGATATGAGAAAACATTAATTACTGAGGACATCAGAGAAGCCTTCATAGATAAGGTGGTACAAGTCTGAGCCTTGAAAGAAGATAAAGATGCTGGTAGGCAGAGATTCTGATAGAAGGCATTTCAGGTTAGTGTTACAAGGACAGTGGGTGGGAATGGGTCATCGAAACACATGGAGGCAAGAAGTAAAATGTTGAGTTCTAGGACAGCTACCCTGTAGTAATCCATTTTGCCTGCAATGTAAAGGATATGAAGGGAAGAAATGTAAAGTAAATTCTAGAAAGTTCAATTAACACTAGATGGTGAAAGGCTTTCAATGTCAGACTGCAGAGTTTGCCTTTCAGTCTAGAGGCAATGGGAAGCCTCAGAAAGTTTTTGAGCAGAGAAGTGACTTGTGCCTTATAAAAAAGATAAGCCGGCGGAAGCTGGGTAGCTCAGTGGATTGAGAGCCATGTCTAGAGACTGGAGGTCCTAGGTTCAAATCCGACCTCAGACACTTCCCAGCTGTGTGACCCTGGGCAAGTCACTTGACCCCCATTGCCTACCCTTACCACTCTTCCACCTATAAGTCAATACACAGAAATTAAGGCTTTAAAATAAAAAAAGAAAAAGATAAGCCATTTGTGTTTGCAGCAGCTCTTTTCTTACTAGTTAAAAAATTAGAAACTCAAGGAGTAATCCACCTAATGGAGATTGGCTAAACAAATGATGATCTACAAATGTAATGAAAAGTAATTGTATTATAAGAAATGATGAAATGGACAGTTTCAGAGGAAACTGGGAAGAGCTTTATGAATTGATGGAACAAAATAAGCAGAACTAAAGAACAATTTACAAAATGGCAACGTTCCCTTTATACGACAACCAGCCACTTTGCCCTCTTTCCTACATTCTTCTGCCTGCTCCAGTGGAGAGTATCTTCTTCCACTCTCACCCCCTACCCCCACCTTCCCCAACCCCTGTGCCTTCTCATAGCAATGGTGTTGTTGGAGAGCAAGTTTGTGGTGGGAGAGTGAAAGCTGGTTCTCCCCCAAAGAATTGCAGCTCAGATCCTTTCATCTAAAGGCATGAAAGTGGTTTATTCAAGGATGTTACTGATAGGAATGGACCTTGCTAAGATGGAAGGGTCATAGCAGCAGCAGTTTCAGGTTTCTAGATTTATTAAGGGTCTGGGGGAATTGCTCCCCTCCCATCTTTGGGAATTTTCCATCTTTCCTCAAATTATTCTTCCCCTGTTCCAGGCTGAAAAGTGGAGAAGGAGAGTGTAGATTTTTAGGCAGAGGTGTGTGAAGTTCCCGGTCAACTTTCAAGGTTGCTCAGGGATCCTCTCCTCTCAGGCTTGCAGGCTTTTATCAGCTGGAAGGAAATTACAATATCATCTGTTGACCTTCAAGATAGCTTGGGTGCCCTACACCCCTTCAGGCTGGGAGTGTCAGGCTAGCCCTTATCAGCTGGGAAGAAGGCACTGGGAAAACACAGGATTGGAATCTACACTTCTAATCTGGCAATATCTGCTAACTTGTGAAAAGCTACAATCTTAAAGCACCATCTCAAGAGGATTTCAAAGTGTTTCTAGGGTTTTAAAGCACTATTTCTCATTCTTCCCCACTACATAGCCCCATCAGTAGAAATGTAATGGAAAATGCTCCTAACCTGGATTTTTTTTTTTGAGTGATGACCTTAACATTTAATAGCTGTATGACCCTGGGCAAATCACTTAACTCCTCAGAGCTTTGTGATCCTTATTTGTAACATGAAGATCAGATTTGAACTGCCCCCCTTAGTGTTGTGAGAGAAATGCTTTGCAAATTATGAAACTGTTATATAAATGCAAGTAATTATAAAGTATAGGTCAATATACAGATTGTTGGAAACTGTTTTCTGATGTATGCACATAAGCAAATTGATTGATGTCAAGTGAAATAGTGAGTCCTTGTGATGTGATCATATAGCAAAAATAGGCAAGAGAAAGCTGAAAGCACACTTTGGCTATCATCCTGGCAACCCCATGGATTAAACTGGCAGACAAAGAGTGATGAAAAAGCCAAGATTTAGGAATATGTTGAACTAGAAATAAAGATTTCTAGGGGGTCTATTGAAAATAGAAAGAGATCATAGATTTAGAACTGAAAGGGACCTTAGAGACCAACCAATCCTCTCATTTTATAAATGAGGAAACTGATTCTCAGAGAGATTAATTTTAACCAGTCAGCAAACAAACATTTATTAAGTGTATCTGCTATGTACCAGGCACTGTGCTAAGTGCTGGAGACACACAGAAAGGCAAAAGACAATCTCTGCCCTCTAATGAGGAAATACAACACACAGAAGTAAGTTTAAAATTTGGGATGAGAATGAGATGCTTAATGTAGGGGCCTGATGGAAAATAGCCTGGTGGGAAATGAAGAGATAGCTGGTTCTAGATGCTCTCCTTAAATGGAAGTTTTGGAAGGAGCTCTTTGCTCCCCTTTCAAAAATAAAGGTGCCCCAGGAGAAGGTGGTTTTTTTTCCACTGTCATTTAATTAGTTAAGTGTCAAAGACAAGACTCCAGCCTAGGTCTTCTTGACCTCAAGTCCAGTGTTGAAAGAGAATTTCTCCCTCCTTTATGTCGCTTTGTTTAATGTCATCTCTCAGTGACCTGGAGGTCAAAGACCACTGAGGAAATTCAGGTACAGATAAGCCCTCAAAGAAAGGAAGTTAAAGAAGCACGGAATCAATGAGACAAGAAACTGATTGTACAGGTACTGCCCCCATGGGAGGCCCAGACAAATTAAGAAACTATGATTGGCTCCTGAGATGTGATGTGTGAGAGCCAGTGAATGGAGAAAAGAGTTTTTAAGTGGAGACCAGGTGGTCTATTGAGGTCTTCTGGCTGGAGCAAAGGAACCTGAAGGAACCCTTGTTGGAGGTTAGCCACAGGCCATCATGGTGGCCAATAGATTAGGAAGTTAAGTAACTCTCTACCTTTCTCCTATCTTGCTCTCTCTTTACTACTACTACTTTGATGTAATAAAGTTTTTAAGCTACTATCAGCCTTATAATTTTAATTATTACACCAGTATGCTATCTACTGTGGAGAGAATGAGAGGCACATAGAGAGAAGCAGAAGGGGGGAGGAGTAAGCAGGACAGGATAGGACAGAAGAAGGGAGGAGAGAGAAGGAGAAGGAAGAAAAGGGAAGATTAAGAAGTAGAGAGACAGAACAACCAGGAATTGAATCCACTGCTATTTTGTGAGAAGTGAAGTAGAAATAATATGGGAATCATTGAAACCCATGATGAGAAAGGCATTCCACACTTTTCTAGAAATACTTAATAGAAATTTTCATTGCAGCCTAAAAGACAATTTATTTTAATTAGCCTTTAATTTTAAAATAGTGCTGAACAATACCATCTTTCTCTCATATACATTCTTAGGAACTATAGTCTTTTGAGCCATATCATGTAAGCAAGTAATGTATTTGGTTCAACAGTACAGCCTTCCTTTCTGAAAAGATCCTATCCATATAAATTAAAAGAAAATGTATTTCTGTATAGTAGTATGCCATTATTTTAAAGATTCATAGATTTTGAGCTGGAAACAGCCTTTAAAGGTCATCTAGTCCAATCTCATTCTACTGATAAGGGTATTGGAGTCCTAAAGAGATCAAGTAATATGCCCCACAAACAATGGATAGTAAGTAAATCAACTAACCAATGCTTAAAGTCTTTTCTACTACAAAATTGTATTTTTTTCCTATGGAACCATGTGATGATGCCAATGAAGGACTCAGATGGTCTATTGCTCATCTCCCTCATGTGTCATAGGTCTGACCCACCAGCTTCTTTTTCTGGTCATGCATATCTGATAAAGAAGAATATGGAGAAGATCTACAAAGGTTGTTGCAGCATTCTTTTAACCATAAAGAACAGTGGAGCCACCACACTTGGACTCTAACATCACAGTCCTGGCTATGCTTCTAGGAGAGATCAGAATGGCCCTGAAAGGAATGAAGATAAGAAGTAGTAGGACTGTATCAAGTATATCCAAAGGAGGTGGGTTCTGGAGGTGAGACAATTGTGAGAACACTAAGGAATCCATTAATAAGAAGAAGGGGAAGATACCAAAAGCAAAAAATCATGAATGATATCAATATAGAAAAGTATGTTGATGTGTATGTGTGAGCACCAAAACCTACTGACCTATTGACTTCCTTTTCCAATTATACAAAGTCTTTATGAAGGTCCTCTATACATGAATCAAGATCACTCTTGGTGAGGGCATTAGTAAGGAAAAATAGGCTTTATGAAGTTATATTCTATAGTGGACCATATTGGTGCCATTTTGTAATTGTTTGAAGGATATAGAAAACACAAGATCTCATTGTGATTGTTGATTATGAAAAAAAATTTTGATTTCTTAAAATGAAATACCACATTAAAGGCTCTCCTTTTTTTTCAAAAGGGGGGTTTCCAATCCATATATAAAAAAATTATTCAGTATTTCAGAAAAAAAAACTATTCATGAGATTTTTAGCAAAAAAAAAATTTTTTTTTAACCAATTGACTGCTACATATAAATGACCCCATACTTACCCACAATTTCTCTGGGCTAATTGACCGCAATTAAGTGACCATTCTGTTAATAGTATTGGATTAACTAATAATTATCTAATGCCTCCTTTTGTATCCCCAAAGCTTACAGTGCCTGGCACATAGTAGGCATTTAATAAATTTTTATTGATTTATTATAAAATATTCACAAGGATCATTACTGATAACTCTGTATCATTCTCTTTGCCCTCCTCTTTTCAAATTCTATGTGTCCAATAAGGTCCAGCTCAAGGTACCCTTCTTCTAGGAAGCTTTTCCTTACTCTGGAGTAGCCCCATTCCCAGGCAGAAGCATTTGTCAACTGGGTTTTTGGGAATCCCAAGTCTGCCCCTGTCTGCTAAGAACTCACTGAGGGAAATTCCAGACGCAGTTGTTTCAGACTGAACAGTAGACCTTAAAGTACTTAATTTTAGATAAGATTAGGATGCTAGAAAGTCTTATGAATCCTTTTTATTTTAGTAATTTCTCCCTTGTATCAAAGACCACTCCCAGGAAGTTAAGCCCTTGGCTGTCCCTTGTAAAGCATCAGCCTCTCCCAGATAATCCAGTCTTGGAATTCTCATTTCCTTGTAGCCATTGTAAAGCCAATCAATCAGACCTCCCTGTACTTAGTTACCCAAAAAGTATATAAAACCTAAGTTCTGTCACTCTTTGGAAAACCCTTTCCAGTGGTGATTCTCTCTGAGATACTGTTCCCAGAGTCCCAGAGCCCTTGGCTCTGTGTAGTGGCCAAATATTGAACATTCTCTCTTTCCTGATTAAAGACTGGGTTTTACTGACCACTTTAGTAGTTCTTTCTTTTTCCAAGTTAACATATTGTCTCCTCTGACTGAAATAATCTAGTACTATTGGAGGCAGCTTAATTGGCACAAAAGTTTGGCAAAGGTTTATCTTGTACCCCCAAATCATAGAAGTCCTTCAGGTCAAACTGTAAGCAAGAAAATTCCTTATTTGCTTCCTTACATTCTTGTTAAGGTTAAGGAAAGGGTGGGCCTGGACTTCAAAGATTTAATGGTAAGAAGGACCTGGGAGAGAATTATCCCCCTTGGATTCTCCCCTGGGTTTCCAGATATACATATATAATACATAGATATATAGTCATAGATATAGATATAGATATATAAATACCAAATCCTGTGTCTTCGGGACATAAGACACCTCTCTGACCCCAGTCAGGTGGCCAACCCTCCCCACTCTTGCCTGAATTCATACCTTCCTCAAGTCACATATGAACTGCTATAAATAGAGTATAAAAACCCCAGAACTGATCCCTTTGAGGAAACAGGTTTTTCCATCTATGCTGTCTTCCCAGCCAAATTCAATATGACAAATTAATAAACTTCTCTTTTTATTTCTAAGCTAAATTATGGAGTCCTGCATTGTTGCAAGGGGTACCCATCCTGAACCCCAGGGGTTCACCTCAAACTCCCCCCAACCCCCAACAGATTAGAGTGTTAGGCTTGGAATCAGGAAGACATGAGTTGCTATCCTAGCTCAGATGCTTCCTGTATTACCCTGGGAAACTCACTCAACATCTCAACCTCAGTTTTCTCAGCTGTAAAATGGGGATAATAATAGCACCTATAGAACTGGATTGTTGTGTAGATCAAATGAGAAGGTAGATGAAATGGACTAGCATGTTTAAAGTACTTTACAAACCTTAAAGAACCTTTAAGTACTGTTGTAATTTTTTTTATTCTAGAATCTCATGTTGGAAGGGACCTTATAAATTATCTAGTATAAACTATATCTAAAAAGAATTCCCTTCTCAGACCTCCATAGTAGCAGCTGCTGCTCTACCTATACATCGAGCATAGCACCCAGCACACAATAGTTGCCTAATACATAATTGTCAAATTGAATTGAATTTTTGGCTGCCCAAGGCACACTCTCTGTCTCCCCCACCTCCTTCCAAGTGCTCTAATTATTAAGTTTTCTCCTCTATCAAGCTCAAATCTTAAATAGTGACAATTCGTTAGTACAGAGGGATAGATTGCTGAACCTGGAACCTGCATTCAAATATAGCCTCAGACATTTAACTAGCTGCTGGACCCTGTGTAAGTCATTTAATCTGTCTTTCTCAATTTCCCCATCTGAAAATGGGGATAATAATAACATTTATCACCCAGTGCTGTTGTGAAGATCAAATGGGATACTTGTAAAGCACTGTGCAAATTTTAAAATATGATTATGAATGCTAGCTGCTATAATAATAATAATAATTATTAATATGACCAATGGTGGCTTCCACCCATTGTTCTTATATCAGACTTGGGTGAAGAGGACTAATCCAATTCCTCTTCTGTGTCAGTTTTCTAAATATTCAAAAACTCCTTCCCCAAAGTCATTTCTTTCTTAGACTTTCAACCCATCCTCCTATGGTATGGATCCAAGGGCTGCCCCCATTCTGATTGTCTTCCTCTGGAGACTTTCCAGCTTATCAATGTCCTTCCTAAAAAAAAATTTTTACGTTGTTTTTATCTCCTAAGCACAGTGTTCCTAGCTTAGTAGACTGCACAATAAATAATTATAACTGAAACATTTCTAAGATTGTATCTTTCAAGATTTATTTGAAAAGTGATGTTATCAGAAGAAGGAGATGGCCCGTTTAAGTAAACAAATGTTGACACCCTTGCTTGATGAAAAGCCAGAATTATTCCTGCCTTTCTGAGGTCTTTACAAACACCACTCACTGCCCAGCGATGAAAGGGCTGATTATGTTGTTCTATTTTTCCTTGGGCTGAAATGTTCTTTAATTGAAAGGTCAAAAGAGTTCTAAGGGAGTTCCAAGGCCTTACATTTCGGCCATCAGAGCTGGAAAAATCCCAGCTCTTTTCCCTTTGCAGTTTGTTCCCTAAACTCAATGGAAGCATTTTCTTGGGAGAAAACAAAATTCTGTGACTTGTTGCACTTTCAAGAAAATCCTGTCTACTCATTTATTTTCCTTGGTGCGTATCTTAGACGCTCATTGACACTGTGGTTTTTCACTTTTGGACAAACTCTTATTCACCACAGACCTCCTTCCCTTTCAAAATGGTGCCTCTGCTCTCACTGAGGTTCTCAAAGCTCCTTCCTCACCGAGATTATGGAAAGTCTATAGGCTTAGTCTGGTTAAAACACTACTATTCTCATTAGTATCCTAGAGCATTTGTAGGGAGAGAGGGCAAGGCCCAGTTGGGTTGCTTCTGACCTGAGATTGCCCAATTTATGCTGCTTGGAGGGTTTCCTCTGCTCCCTTGGGTTTGGGTGTCCTGTAAAGGCTCTCTTTGTTGATCATTCCTTGAGAATTGCCAGACTCCAATCCACTGTTTACCTGAGTGAGCCCTGCCCTGCTCTTTTTGCCCAAGTAGAAGCTGGAAAGGCATCGAAAGAACCACACAGCTGGATTTGTAATTTTTTGGGAAAGCAAGGCTGCCCTGCCAAGCCAAATGAATTCCTTGCTAACATGGGTAAGCTCGCAGACTGTAGCCCCAGAAATGTGTGCAAGAGAAGGATGATGATGTGAAATGCTATTTTTCAGTTAAAGACTATTACATTTTTGTTTGTTTGAAACCTCAATCTTCATCTAAATCGCCATCCTTTGGTTTTGTGTTTGAATGTGACATTTCACCCCAGAGATAATAACAGGAGTGGATTCCAAAGACATTTGGGTAATTTTCAGTACACAGCATCATGTAACTCACTCCCAGGGAGCTAATAAAATTAATATTATATTGTCCAGTTTTCAGTGTACCTCTATCAGGAAGCTGATCAATTTTCTTTGAGAGTGATTTAAAATACTTTCTGCATTCCTGTGTCACTGACACTAAGGAATACCTTTCTTTTTTTTTCCTTTTAAGTAGAAAGAATATTTTCCTTTTTCCTTTATTAATGGAAAGAATACTTACTGCATTCCAAAAAAGAACCCTTGAATTCAAATCCTGACTGCTGATTATTACCTATGTAGCAACGAATAAGTCACTTTCCTCTTCTGGGCCTCAGTTTCTTCACATGTAAAACAAGGGGATTGGACTAATTGATCTTTAGGCTCTCTTTTAGATACAGCACAATGAATTCAACAAAGATCTAATGAAGTATTTTAAAATCAAACCCAGTGGTATGGCTGCCTCAAGTATCTGATATTGAACTAAAGATATTCAAGTTGCCAACATGGAATACTTTTTAAAAAATGGTCTGTCGGTGTAAAGAAATAACATCTTGCAAGCTGCTGAGGCCCAAGTGAAAGGAGATGTGTGGAGGTGGCCAGTGGCTTCCTCTAGTAGCACATCTGAGCCAAACTTCAGAAAATTAGAATGTAGGCTCCTTTTACAAGCATGGGCTCTAGTAGTCTTGAGACTTCGGGGCACTGGCCTTTCCCAGCATACTAGATTAATTTGTTTAAGACCCAGGAACCCAGCTTTGGGTGTCTAGAGTTAGTGGGCTAGATTAATGTCACTGCCCCGGCTCTTATTGGTTCAGGTCAAGGGTTTCCTATATGAGTCATTCATTTCACTCTATTTTACATTCTCAGGCTATAGTCTTAATCTTGGTCAGTTAGAGTTAGATTGCCAAAGTGGAGTCCAAGAGAAAATTGGGAATATGTGAGTGAGAGAAATCCATTTATCTCTATTTTTCTCACTCATTTCTTCTAGCTCCTCGAACCCTTACTTCCAACCTTATCTCTCAATTGTACTTGTTCCCTCCAAAGCTATCTGTTTTTCTTAATCGGTAATATTGATGGCCTTTTCTCGATCTTCATCCTTGTTGATCTCTGTGCAGTATTTGATACTGTTGTCTACTTTCACTTCTGAATATTCTCTTCTCTCTGGGTTCTTGAGACGCTCTTCTCCCTTGTTCTCCTCTTATCTTTCTGAAAACTTTTTTATTTCATCTTCTGGGATTATTACAATCCACACCATCCCCCCCCCCCAACTTAGTGACTTTGAAGGCTCTATTCTGAACCTTCTTTTCTCTTTAGAAGACCTCATCAACTCCCATGATCATATTTATACAAATGATTCCTAGATATATCTAAATAGCCCTTGTCTCTTTTGTGAGCTCCAATCTCACATCACAAACTTCCCATTAGACATTTTGAACTGGCTTTTATATAGGGACTCAAAGTCAACATTTTCTTTTTTTTAAATTATTAATAGAATTTATTTCCAGATATCTCAGCTCCTTGCTCTCCTCCGCACACCATAGAAACAATCATCCAGGAAACATATATATATACATATA
>NC_058131.1:219063519-219113852 GCF_016433145.1 Gracilinanus agilis
AGAGAGAGAGAGAGAGAGAGAGAGAGAGAGAGATATTATGCCTTTCATGTTTCTATTTTTCAGTTCATTCTCTGGATGTGAACACTTACAAGTTTCTCTTCAAATATTAAATCGGTAGCTGTATAAAAGTTAAATTTTTCAAAACAGAATTATTTCATCCCTAAACCCACTCCTCTTCCTAATTTCCCTATAATTGTCAAAGATACCACTTTGATGGCATTGCCAACTCGTATCTATCACTCATATTATATATCTTCAATTTTCTAAGTCTTGCTTCTTATCCCCACAATGTCTCTTTCATTTGTTATCTTCTCTCTACTCCATAGTCAATACTCTGCTTTAGGCCCTTTTCTCTCTCAATGGACTTTTTTCATCAGTCTCCTACTTGGTCTCTGTACCCAAGTCTCTCTTCTCTCCAATTTATTCTCCACAGTTGCCAAAATGATTTCCCTAAAGTGTATGGTTATCTGTCATCCCATTCTTTTACCTGATGTAGAGATTAAAATTAATATTCAATAACTATTATATGTTATAAAGTTTTGTTAATAATAAACTAACATAAAAAACTGGAGTGAAAAGGTGCTAAACTAACTTCAGCCAGGCTCATGAAGAAGAAAGGAAGGAGGAGGAGCTACAGAATTTATAAAACAATAACGTGACCACACAAACATGGAGGCACAGGAGAAATTAAAGGGAATTTTGGTAAATATTAAGGGACTTCTGGGGGATGAAGTCCAAAGGTTCGAAATCTCCATTTATACACTGATAAACTCTATTTGCCTGTGTGGCAATTCTTTTGGCATTGAATAGCTTTCACAACTTAGCTTCAGCTTATTTTCCAGCCACATTATATATTATTGCCTTTTACTCATTATCCAACAAAAATAATCTGGCTGATTCCCGTGCACAATGCTCCATCTTCTGTTTTGGGGCCATTGTCCAAGCTTGATATGTACTTCCTCCTTGCTTTTGCCTCTTAGAATCTCTACCAACTTTCGAGACTCAGATCAAGGACTATCTTCTACATGAAGCCTTTCTAAATCTCCCCATTTGCGTATGTCCACCCTCCCTTTAACACATGTATCTCTTTTTACAATGACTTTTGTTTTTATTGTTCAGTCATTTCAGTAGGGTCTGCCTCTTCATGACCCCATTTGGGATTATCTTGGCAAAGACACTGGAGTGTTTTGCCATTTTCTTCTCCATCTCATTTTACAGATGAGGAAACTGAGGCGAACAGAGTTAAATGACTTGCCCAAGGTCAGACAACTATTAAGTGTCTAAGGTCAGATTTGAACTCAGGTCTTCCTGACTCCAATTCCAGTGCTCTATCCACTGAGTCATGTAGTTTCCCCTTACTATGACTATATATCTATATTTTTCCCCTGAGAGAATGTATATCTTTGTGGACAGAGATTGTTTTATTTTTGTCTTTGTATTCTTAGATGATGACACATTTAATAAATGCTTGTTGATTGATCAATTGTTTGAAGGAAGTGAGGAGGATGGAGGTAAGAGTCAATGGATAGTACAACCACTTTGAAGCACTTGGGGATACCAGATCCTTAGGTGAAGATTTATATTCCCCCTCTTGAGCCTTAAAAACTTGAAAAATATAAAACGCATAAAACAACTTATTTGTAGAAACTAAAACAGAATTTGGATGATAGAATCTGGTTTTGAGCTTCTCTGTGTGATTCTGGGTTATATTCTTCCCCTTTTGGAGGGCCAGTTTCCCCATTTGTAAAATGAATGCATTAAAAAAATTTCTTTATGTAAATTTTTTAAATTGTAGAGCAATATTCCACTTATCTACATATCATAATTTTGTCAGTCAGTCATTAGGCCCATATTTGCGAATAGCTATTTATATCATAAATAATGCTACCATCAACACTTTTCTACATATTGTTTTTTTTCTTGCTTTAAATATGTTCCTTTGGATATAGTATTCATAAAAGAACCTCTGTGTAAAAGTGTATGAATAATTTAGTAACTGATGATAAAGCACTTAGCACAGTGTCTAGCATATAGTAGGCACTATATAAATGTTAGCTATTGTTATTAGTATTAATTAAAATTTTTAAATGTAATTTGAACTAATATAGTAGCTCCAACAGCATTGAATTAGCAAACCTCTCTTCCCATAGTCCTCCCAACAATGAGTCTTCCCATCTTAAAGGATGTTTTCTGGCTTCAATTGGGTATGAGGTGATACATCTGGGCTACTTAAATTCACCTGGTTCTTAATTTTAGTGACTAGATATTTTAAAGATGGTTCTTCAGTGTATTTATTTTTTTCAAATCTCTCTGTTCTTGGTCTTTAAATACTCCTTAATTGAGAAATTTGCCTTGTGCTTTTAAATAAGCATTGACCTTATTTAAAGCACAAAAGGAAAGATTGCTATATTGAACACATAAATGCCTGCTGGTGAAAATGTACAATTTGCATTAGAGGTGACAATACAATTACTTCTACTTGAGTTAACATAATTGAAATTAATTGGGATTCTTTTGGTCCTCACTTCAGGAATTCCGTGGAGTTGTAGCAGTTTTATTTCACAAGAAATTTAAATCAACATTATAGTCACAAGTGACTCTCATTGTATCTTCTATGTATGCAAATAAGGTGTGAATAAATATAACCATAATTTTTTTCTACACCTTTTTCCACTGAAGTACTTCCAATGGCTCAACATGGAATGGGTACATCCCTAGGTTCAAAAATACCATGCTGTTGGAGAGGAGGCTATGCTGGTAGAATATAAGCTTCTTGAGGGCAGGATTGCTTTTCATTTTTGTCTTTATACCCCAAAGGTAACCTGACACAACACCTTACACAAGGTAGATGCTTAAAAAACTGCTTGTCAAATTGGGTACAAATAAATACAAAACATGAAGTTCCTGATGTCTTCCTCTTGGGGTCCTTTCATTTTGCTTTTTAGTAAATCCTTTGCTGGCATATTCCAATTTCTGCGGTAAATAGGTCTATTCTAAATACTATTCTTTAGCACAAGGGTCTAACTGAGACATCATGGAACAAAGTAAGACAATGATTACAATAATTCCAATTTCCTTTCCTCCCTACTCCTCCCAATCCCAATTCCCCACAAATCTAGCATGGAAAATTGTGAGACAGTGATAACTTTAAAATAGTCATTCTGCTTATGGAGCTAGATGTCTCATATCTTTGTAGAAGAATGAAACTCTGAAGAAGACTTAAGGCAGTGGTGGGCAACCTTTTGAGCCTAGTGTGTCAAAATTCGCCAAAAAAAACGAGCATAACTCGGGTGGTGTGTCACTTTGAGAAAAAAAAAAACCATAATTTCGTGATATTTGTAGTTTAAATAACAAGAATGTATAATTGTAATGTGTAACTGCATTTAATAACCAAAATAGGTAAATTAATATAGGTAGAATTGTCATCTATAGTGCACAGAGTGTTTACTCTACACTATAGCAAATGTTTCATCCTCGGCATGCGGCCCCGTACTTCTCTGTCTGGGGCCACATGCAGCAACGTGTCATTGAAAATGGCTAAGCGTGACATGCATGTCATAGGTTTGCCATCACTGACATAAGGGATCAACTAGCTGCTACAGATTATAGCTGTAGATAGTCACTGAATGAATGGCTGCTCCATAAACTTTCAATGATAAGAAAGACTGGTAGAATCTCTGAAAAGGTATTAAAAGAATGAGATACCGTGCATCATCTAGTGCAGAGGAGTTCTGTAGAACTGATGAGTGTTGGCCCAAATCTCTCCTTCTTCTTGGCAACTTTAGTGAAGCAACTCTGCTGATTGCTTGGGGCATCAGCAAAGCCAAAGTGGTAGATAAACCTTTTAAAGCAAAGAATCAGTGGGAATACCCAAAGAAAACAGAACAAACTGCGGGGTGGAGTTTCAAATAGATGATTTTTAAGCTAAGCCCTGAGTAAGAATCATGTAGAACAATTTTTCCCACAATTAATTATTCTTGCATTGGTTATGTGGGAGAATTAACTGAACATGAACCATATAAGGAGAAAGGCCAAATATTCCCACTGTGAAATGAAAGTCCATATCTTACGCATAATTTTTATTACATAATAGCATTTTTTTCTCATAGAGGATTTTCTCTTTGCATACTACTTTTCTGAAATTCATTTAATATAGAAAGATCAACATGGTTCAGTGGAAGAATCAGAAAACTTGGGTTTAAGCTCCAACCAATACTTACTGCTTATTGTAAAACTAAAATAAGGCAAGCAATGCAAGGCACAAGGAACGCTAAATAGACTCTTGTTCATGAAAAATAAACAATTCATTTAAATATATATAAGAGAAAAAGGATTTCTAATTCTAAGGGATTCTAACTCCACCCAAATAAACTCCCCAGTTCCACAAGGAACTGCTTCTCCTGTGGTTCACAGGCTATGCTAATCCTCCCTGGTCTACCTAACCAAATTTATACTATTCTAAATAAACCTAACCACTATAACTCTTAACTTTGCCTTTAAGTTATAAAGATAACCAAGGCTGGCTGGTTGAGTCTTCACAAGAATCAGGTTAGGACTCTGAGACTTAACAGACTCAGAGTTGAAACCAAAGACAAGGTTTTGTTTGGTCTTTTCACAATTTAACCAATCTATAGACAGTAACAGATAAATTAATAGTGTTTTCCAAGTTGGAAAAGAAAACACTCCATTCTTTCAGGTCTTTCCCTCAGACTGAGATAGAGAGGCAAAGATGTTACCTTCTCCAGCCCTGAGAGAGAAAGCAGCAGCGTATGACTCTGTCGACTGCCAGAAGCCAACTGTCAGAATGCCACACCCAGAGAGTATAACTGTTGTAGAATAACAATTATAACTGCCAACAATTGAAATTAACACTCTCTCTCAGATCTATTTGAAACTCCAATTCTTCCTCAATCCAGCTTCTCTACTTCTTATCTCTAAACTAATAAAATAATACTTATTTTCTAATATAATCCTTATAGTTTCCCCTCTTCAAGCCTATGGAGAGATAAAAGATTTCTCCTGTATCTTTGCTATTCTATGTAATTCTAAAGCTATACCTAATCTAATTATTATTATATTTCTTTAAAAAAATAGTCTTAACCTTATGCTTATCTTATTGTTTATTATTAATTATAATAAAGAATTATATTATTCTTATTGCTACACCTATCTATGCTAACCTGAACTAGGGAAATAAATTAAAGAAAAGAAAATTTCAATGAAAACAAATAATCAATGAAAACATAGTTGCCTATATATATTTAGGGGAAATTATTTCCCCTCTCTGGGATTGATTCCTCATAAATGAAATGAAGAAGTTGGACTAGGTAATCTTTTAAGATACAGAATCCTTCCAACTCTAAATCCTTTCATGCTATAAATTGTAGAGCACCAATCATGGAAATCAATAGGTAATAAAAATATTCATTAATGAGTAGTTTTTTATTTTCCCTTCCTATGAAATTCTTTCTCATGAATGCTAACATGTCTCATAAAGTTTGACCAATCCTGTTTTTGTGATCATTTGATATTTTATCTGAGTTCATCTTTAATTTTGTTGCCTCTGTGAAAAAGAAATATTACCAAAAAATTGATAAAATCACAGAACTTTGGATTTGGAAACAACCTTAAAGATAATTTAATCATTTCCCCTTAATGTAGGAACACTTTCTATGATAGATTGTCCTCCAGCTTCTGCTTGAATATTGCTAGGGATAAGAACTTCACTACTTCCCAAGGCAGTCCATTCCATTGTTGTACAACTATAACGACTAGAAAGCCTTTCCTTATGTAAGGAGGGTGAAACCAAGTGAATAAATCTCTCCTACTTTAACCAAAGTAACTAACAAGATGTGGATACCATGATACCTTTATTAGGTGAGAACACATCTCACCCAATGACAGAATCAATAAATCAAAAGGTATTAAGCCCAGTGGGAACAATGTAGTTAATCAAATTGGGAAGGAGTACAAGCCTTTGGATAAAGTGAAACGACACTACACAGGAAGCATGGCGGGACTAGTTGAGGAGATTCAGCCTTATATAAAATAGAAATCAGTTCAGATTCCAATATGTCAATGGTAAGCCAAGATTAAGAGTAAATCTAGGCAAGCCCTTGAAAGAGAATTTTTTGGTGGGGGGTGAGAGAAGAGCTTCTGTTTCTTCCCACATTCTTTGTGAACTTCGAAAGTTTGAAGATTTTGGACTTCCCATGGGCATCCAAACCATGTTGGTCATAATCTCTGTAACTAAGCCTGAGGATAAACTACATGCTCCGAGGAAAGACAGCTTTAGGACTCTACTGTAAGCCTAGCGGAAGGCTGCTCCTGCCTAAAGGGAACTTCCAGAAGGTCCTACAAAGATGAAAGAAAGAACTTTCAACAAAAAAAAAAACTTTTAGGAGCTTTGAGTAACTCTCTGCCATATGCACCCTCTAACTTGAGCCCACTTTCCTTTTGCTCTGTATGTATTTGTAATAGAAGGTGCCCCAGGTTTGGGGGGATATTTTGTATCCAAATATTTTTATTATACAATCTTAGAAAACACTCCTTTTGGAAAAGTTAAGACTTCCAGGTTAAGATGATGGCAGAGTAAAAAGCAGCTGCTTAACCTCTCCTAATCCACAAATATGGGACTCCTCAAGAGGACATAAAAACAAATCCAGTCGAACAAAGGGACCCCACAACAGGGCACAGCATTGAAAGTACATGGAATTGGGGCATGTCCTTGGCAGCTACCTGGGTTCACCAGGGCCTGCTCCTGAGAGCAGCAAGACTTAAGACCCCAAAGAGGCTAAAGAACATGCTGACTTTGAATATAGACCTTGATCTCAGGCATAGACACAGGGACAGACCTAGCACAGGTGCAGACGCAGATCCCGAGCACAGGCACAGACCTTGGGTAGGGACCCAATGCAGAGGGGTGCATGACTGTGGAAGCAGCTACCTGAGACTGTTAAAGGAGCTTCAGGCAGAGGAACAAGCAAGGGGACCACCAGGAGCCTTGACCCTGAGAACAACTAGACCTGAGACATCAGGAGGCTAAAGAGCACAGACAGACCCTGGGCGTGAGGATAAAGCTGAGAGGGCGCTGGGCTAACAATGGCAAGCCAGACACAGGAACCCCAGAAGAGAAAGATCAAGAAGAAATCTTTAACACTCGACAACTTTTACACAGAAAAAAATCCAGACAACAGAGCAAACAGCAGAGGAGAACAAACAAGTAACCATATCCAAACCTTCCCCAAAAAATGAAAACTGGCCACAACCTCTTGAAGAGTTCAAATCTGAGATTATGAGAAAGATGGAAGGGATCTGGCAAGAAAATAACAGTTTAAAAGGCAGAATTTCGCAATTGGAAAGTGAGGCTCAGAAATCAAATGAATTGATAAGCAAATTGAAGACCAGAAATGACCTGCTGGAAGCCTTGAAGACCCAAACAGACCATATTGAAAAGGAAAACCAAAAGATTATTAGCTGAAAACCAGTCTCTAAAGGCTAGAATTGAGCATTTCGAAAAAGATGCCCCCAAATCAAAAGAATTGATAAGCAAATTGGAGACCAAAATCAAACAGCTGGAAAACAGGATAGACCAAATTAAAAAGGAAAATAAAAAGATTATAGCAGAAAACTAGTCTCTAAAGACAAGAATTGGGTAAGTAGAAGCCAATGATCTCTCAAGACAGCAAGAACAAAGAAAGCAAAGTCAAAAGACTGATAAAATAGAATAAAACATGAAATATCTCACTGAGAAAGTGACAGATCAAGAAAACAGGTCTAGAAGAAACAATTTGAGAATCATTGGTCTTCCTGAAAAAGCAGAAATTAATAGAAATTTGGACTCCATAATAAAAGAAATTATTCAGCACAACTGCCCTGAAGTTCTACAAGAAGAGGGCAATATAGACATTGAAAGGATCCATAGATCACCCTCTCCACTAAACCCTGAAAAGACAACCCCCAGGAATATAATAGCCAAATTCAAGAGTTTCCAACTAAAAGAAAAAAAATTTTACAATAAACCAGAAAGAGATAATTCAGATATCAAGGAGCACCAAACAGGATCTGGCAGGCTCCACACTACAAGACATCAAGGCTTGGAATATGGTATTCAGAAAGGCAAGAGAACTGGGTCTACAACCAAGGATCACCTACCCATCAAAACTGACTATATACTTCCAGGGGAAAGTATGGGTATTCAACAAGATAAACAATTTCCAAGTATTTGCACAGAAAAGAGCAGGACTAAATGGAAAATTCATTATCCGACCACAAAAACCAAGAGAAACATGAAAAGGTAAATAAGAAACAGAGAGGAAAGAAAGAAAACTCATATTTTTAAATTTGCCTCTTTAAGTGCTTCAATAAGATCTAATTATTCATATTCCTATATGGAGAAATGTTATGTGTAATTCTCTGTAGTGAACTCTATTCACTATTATAGTATCCACTATTTTGGTAATTAGAAGAATTATTCACAGGGAGAGGTTGGAGTACTAAATGGTCTAAGATGGGAAAGAGGGGGGTGAATAATAGATGACACCAAGAGAAACTTGAATGAATAAGAAAAATAGGATATTCTATTAAACACAAAGAGGGCATGGGAAGGGGAGGGGACAAATACTATTATATGAAGGAGAGGAAGAGAGCATTAAGAGGTAATATTTAAACCTTATCCTTAGTGGAATTAACCCTCAGAGGGAAGAGTAGTTACATCCATTGGTATATAGAACTCTATCGAACCCTACTGAGAAAGTCAGAAGGGATAAACCAAAGGGAGAAGGGGAGTGGGGAGGTCAAAAAAGGGAGGGAAGAAGAAAGAGGAGGGAATTCATTAGGCCTTAAAAATAAAACGAGGGGAATAATAAGGGAGGGGATGGAAAGGGAAGTAAATGAAGGGAGGGGACAAAGGTTACTGGTTTAAAACAAATAACTGGTTTAAAAGGAAATAGCCTAAGAAGAAGGGGTAGAACTAGGAGAGGATACCAAAATGCTGGGGAATACACAACTGATAATTATAACTCTGAATGTGAATGGGATGAACTCACCCATAAAATGGAAGCAAATAGCAGAGTGGATTAGAAACCAAAATCCTACCACATGTTGTCTACAAGAAACACATATGAGGTAGGTAGACATACACAGATTTAAGGTAAAGGGCTGGAGCAAAATATTTTGGGCTTCAAATGAGAAAAAGAAGGCAGGAGTGGCAATCATGATTTCTGACAAAGCCAAAGTAAAAATAGATATGATTAAAAAAGACAGGGGGGGCAGCTGGATAGCTCAGTGGAGTGAGAGTCAGGCCTAGAGACAGGAGGAACTAGGTTCAAACCCGGCCTCAGCCACTTCCCAGCTGTGTGACCCTGGGCAAGTCACTTGACCCCCATTGCCCACCCTTACCACTCTTCCACCTATGAGACAATACACCGAAATTAAGGGTTTTTAAAAAAAAGACAGGGAAGATAATTATATCCTGATAAAAGGCAGTATATACAATGAGGAAATAACAGTGCTCAATATATATGCACCAAATGGCATAGCATCCAAATTCATAAGGGAGAAACTGGCAGAGCTCAAGAAGGAAATAGATAGTAAAACCATACTACTAGGAGATCTAAATATTCCTCTTTCAGTTCTAGATAAATCAAACCAAAAAATAAATAAGAAAGACGTAAGGGAGGTGAATGAAGTCCTAAAAAATTAGATTTAATAGATGTGTGGAGAAAAATAGAGACAAAAAGGAATACACCTTCTTTTCAGCTGCACATGGTACATTTACAAAGATTGACCATGCAATAGGGCATAGAAACATTGCAAACAAATGCAAACGAGCAGAAATAATAAATGTAACCTTCTCAGATCACAATGCAATAAAAATAATAATTAGTAAGGGAACCTGGACAGGTAAATCAAAAACTAATTGGAAATTAAATAATATGATTCTCCAAAACCAGTTAGTCAAAGAAGAAATCATAGAAACAATCAACAATTTCATTGAAGAGAATGACAATGATGAGACATCCTACCAAACTCTGTGGGATGCAGCTAAGGCAGTACTCAGGGAGAAATTTATATCTTTGAGTGCATATATTAACAAATTAGGGAGGGCAGAGATTAATGAATTGGGCATACAATTTAAAAAACTAGAAAGCGAGCAAATTAAAAATCCCCAGATGAAAACTAAATTAGAAATACTAAAAATCAAGGCAGAAATTAGTAAAATCAAAAGTAAAAGAACTATTGAATTAATAAATAAGACTAGAAGCTGGTATTTTGAAAAAAAAAACCAGATAAATAGACAAAGTACTGGTCAATCTAATAAAAAAAAGGAAAGAAGAAAACCAAATTAACAGTATCAAAGATGAAAAGGGAGACCTCACTTCTAATGAAAAGGAAATTAAGTCAATCATTAAAAACTATTTTGCCCAATTATATGGCAATAAATATAGCAATCTAGGTAATATGGATGAATATTTACAAAAATATAAATTGCCTGGATTAACAGCAGAAGAAATAGAATACCTAAATAATCCCATATCAGAAAAAGAAATTGAAGAAGCCATCAAAGAACTCCCTAAGAAAAAATCACAAGTGAATTCAGTCAAACATTCAAAGAACAACTAATCCCAGTATTATACAAATTATTTGATATAATAAGATATAATAAGCAAAGAAGGAGTCCTACCAAATTTCTTTTATGACACTAATATGGTACTGATTCCAAAGCCAGGGAGATCAAAAACAGAGAAAGAAAAATACAGACCAATCTCCCTAATGAACATAGATGCAAAAATCTTAAATAAATACTAGCAAAAAGACTCCAGCAAGTGATCAAGAGGATTATCCACCATGATCAGGTGGGATTTATACCAGGAATGCAAGAATGGTTCAACATGGGGGTAGCTGGGTAGCTCAGTGGAGTGAGAGTCAGGCCTAGAGACAGGAGGAACTAGGTTCAAACCCGGCCTCAGCCACTTCCCAGTTGTGTGACCCTGGGCAAGTCACTTGACCCCCATTGCCCACCCTTACCAATCTTCCACCTATGAGACAATACACCAAAGTACAAGGGCTTAAAAAAAAAAAAAAAAAAAGAATGGTTCAACATTAGGAAAACCATTCACATAATTGACCATATCAACAAGCTAACAAACAAAAATCACATGATTATCTCAATAGATGCTGAAAAAGCCTTTCACAAAATACAGCACCCATTCCTATTGAAAACCCTGGAAAGTATAGGAATAGAAGAATATTCTTAAAAATAATAAACAGTATATATCTAAAACCATCAACAAGCATCATATGCAATGGGGATAAATTAGAAGCCTTCCCAGTAAGGTCGGGTGTGAAACAAGGATGCCCATTATCACCTCTATTATTTAACATTGTACTAGAAACACTAGCAGTAGCAATTAAAGAAGGAAAAGAAATTAAAGGCATCAAAATAGACAACGAGGAGACTAAGCTATCACTCTTTGCAGATGATATGATGGCCTACTTAAAAAATCCTAGAGAATCAACTAAAAAGCTAGTAGAAATAATCAACAACTTCAGCAATTTTGCAGGATACAAAATAAATTCACATAAATTATCAGCATTTCTATATATTTCCAACACATCATAGTAGCAAGAGGTAGAAAGAGAAATACCATTTAAAATCACCCTAGACAATATAAAATACTTAGGAATCTACCAAAATAAACACAGTAACTATACGAACACAATGGCAAAACACTTTCCAAACAATTAAAACTAGATCTAAACAATTGGAAAAACATTGATTGCTCATGGTTAGGATGAGATAACATAATGAAAATGACCATTGTACCCAAATTAATTAATTTATTTAGTGCCATACCTATCAAACTACCAAAAAACTTCTTTACTGAGTTAGAAAAAAGTATAAAAAAATCATTTGGAAGAACAAAAGATCAAGAATATCAAGGGAAATAATGAAAAAAAAATGTGAAGGAAGGTGGCCTAGCAGTACCAGATATTACACTATACAATAAAGCAGCAGTCATCAAAACAATATGGTACTGGCTAAGAGATAGAGAGGAGGATCACTGGAATAGACTTGGGGTAAGTGACATCAGCAAGACAGTGCATGATAAACCCAAAGAGCCCAACTTTTGGACAAAAATCCACGATTTGACAAAAACTTCTTGGAAATTTGGAAAACAATATGGGAGAGATTAGTTTTAGACCAACATCTTATACCCTACACCAAGAGAAATTCAGAATGGTTGAATGACCTGATTATAAAGAGGGAAACTATAAATAATGTAAGTGAACACAGAATAGTATATTTGTCAGATCTCTGGGAAAGGAAAGATTTTAAAACCAAGCAAGAGTTAGAGAAAATTACAAAATGTAAAATAAATTATTTTGATTATACTAAATTAAAAAGCTTCTGTACAAACAAAAACAATGCAACCAAAATCAGAAAGGAAATAACAAATTGGGGAAAAATCTTTATAACAAAAAACTCTGACAGGGGTCTAATTACTCAAATATACAAGGAGTTAAATCAACTGTATAAAAAATCAAGCCATTCCCCAATTGATAAATGGGCAAGGGACATGAATAGGCAATTTTCAGATAAAGAGATCAAAACCATTAATGAGCACATGAGAAAGTGTTCTAAATCTCTAATAATTAGAGAAATGCAAATCAAAACAAGACTGAGGTATTACCTCACACCTAGCAGATTGGCTAAAATAATAGTAGGGGAGAGTAATGAATGTTGGAGGGGATATGGCCAAATTGGGACATTAATGCATTGCTGGTAGAGTTGTGAACTGATCCAACCATTCTGGATGGCAATTTGGAACTATGCTCAAAGGGCTACAAAAGATTGCCTTCCCTTTTATCCAGCCATACCATTATTGGGTTTGTATCCCAAAGAGATCATAGATAAACAGACTTGTATGAAAATATTTATAGTTGCGCTTTTTGTGGTGACAGAAAACTGGAAAACGTGGGTATGCCCTTCTATTGGGGAATGGCTGAACAAATTGTGGTATATTCTCGTGATGGAATACTATTGTGCTCAAAGGAATAATAAACTGGAGGTATTTCATGTGAACTGGAAAGATCTCCAGGAATTGATGCAGAGTGAAAGGAGCAGAGCCAGAAGAACATTGTACACAGAGACCAATACACTGTGGTAAAATAGAATGTAATGGACTTCTATACTAGCAGCAATGCAATGACCCAGGACAATTCTGAGCGACTTATGGAAAAGAATGCTACTCACATTCAGAGGAAGAACTACAGGAGAGGAAACACAGAAGAAAAGCAACTGCTTGCACACATAGGTTGGGGTGGACATGATTGGGGATGTAGACTCGAAACTACCACATCAATGCAACTATCAACAATTCAGAAATAAGTCTTGATGGATGACACATGTTAAAACCAGTGGAAACACGCATCAGCTATGGGTGGGTGGGGTGGGGAGGAGATCAGAGGGTGAAGGGGAAAGTAAGAACATGAATCATGTAACCATGATAACTTTTCAAAAATAATAAAAATTATTTAAAAAAATTTAACAACAACAACAACAACAAAACACACTTCTTTCTAAAAGCTACCTAAATCTGACTGGCTAAATAATGATTAACTGGTAATCATTTAGAGAAGCACACCAATGGAGGTTGTGAGCTGTAGTACTAGAAAACTAGTCCCAGGCCCTCAAAATTCCCAGAATCTTGAGGAAAGAATCAGAAGCCATCCTATGGGGCCCTAACTTTCTATTAGGAGTGAAAGTTGGGGAGGATAATCCTAGAGCATATGCTACACATATTAGACCCAGCTATGCCTCCCTGAAATCTACCCATGGATCTGGTTTCTACCCTTATTAAAACCACGTTCCAGAACTTCTCTAGAGCTAAACAGAAAACAAATTCTTCCATCTTTAACATGACAAGCCTTCAACAATTTGAAGATAAGTAGGTATCCCCAACTCCTTCAACTGTTCCTCACATGACATGTTTTACAGAGCCCTCACAATCTGTTCATCATTCTCTTGACTTACTTTAATTAACAGTATCTTTCTTAAAGTGTATCTCTCAGAATTGGGCACAATTCTTCAAATATGATTTGTCTGCACAGAGTACAGTGAAACTATTTCTTCCTGTGATTGGGTCACATGATATAGATGATGACTTTGTAAGTTACCTTTTTTAGTTGCCATGTCACATTGGTGGTTCATTTTGGCTCTTTTCTTGAATAAACTTGATAACTAGACTGGTTCTTCATCTCTGTAGTTTGTTTTTGGATCATAAATGTAGGACTTTACATTTTTTTCCTTATGCATTTAACTTTTTTAACTTCCATACACAATCCTAGTATATAATTTTTATAAAGTACAAGATTAAAAAATTTTTTTTGGAGAGAAATTTCAGGAAAAGAAGCTCGCTAACTCCTTGAATCAAGAAAGTGAACTGTTTGGAGAAAGTGCCATAAAGAAGCCTGCAGAAAGCACATACTGCATCAGAACATCTAGAATGAACTTTGGGATGTAGTCAACCAAACTGAAGGGGGTTGAACATATTTATTCTGAATGTAAATTATTATGCCAAAAGGGATTGCCCCATAATTGACATTTTTTTTTAAACCCTTGTACTTCGGTGTATTGTCTCATAGGTGGAAGATTGGTAAGGGTGGGCAATGGGGGTCAAGTGACTTGCCCATGGTCACGCAGCTGGGAAGTGGCTGAGGCCGGGTTTGAACCTAGGACCTCCTGTCTCTAGGCCTGACTCTCACTCCACTGAGCTACCCAGCTGCCCCCTCCCTAATTGACTTTTTGTCAATGTGCCTAGCAAACATTGATTTTGCTCTCTCTTTTAATTCCCTCTTATCTCCAACAATTGTAATTTCCTCTTAGAAAGTGCAGTATTGTATGCACCTTTAGGTAGAAGATCTTTAGAGGTATAAGCTAGTTAAGTTAAATGATTCTTTGGGGAGACTAGGCATATAAATCTGGGAGATTTCATCATGCTTGTCTCCCAATAGAATCACAGGGGGGGATTGAGAAGATGGAATTAACTATCTCTTTGTTTATTTTTAGTTAATAAAATCAAGAACTTAAAGTACCCCTACTTAGTAGCCAGCTAACCATTAGGTAAGAGAGTTCACAAGTTACTTACTAGTTCACACCCCCAAAAGGCCACAAGCACTCCCCACTCTTTGGGCAGTGCTAGGCAAATTGAAAGACTGCAATTGGTTTCTGTGAAGAGGGGGAGAGACAGGAAATGACATGGAAAAAGGGGGTATAAAAGAAGAGCCCTACATGGTCTGGGCTCTCTTTGCTTCCTTGATTTTGGAGAGGCTGGTTCCTTGGAAAGACTCTTCCCTTAGATTCCACATTGGTGAGTAGAGTTGAAGAGACTTGCTTTTCCTTGTAGTCATTCTGTGTTGGTGGAACTCTGGCTGAAGACACCACCAGGACTTCTGGCTGAGGACTATTGAGGACCACATGGATTGGGACTTGGGGAAGTTCCTGCTGGGGGATGAGCCTGATTACACCGGAGCAGCACTTAGGGCTGGTAGGTTAGACCAGGCTTTGTGTCTTTCCTATATTTCCCACTTTCACTATCTCTACCTTGTTGTAAATAAAAGCTGTTAATAGTCATTTTGACTTAGAGGCTAATATTTTATAAACAGTGGCCACTTTCTCTCATATTGAACCAAAACCTAAATTTAATTGTTATACTAGATTGTTGAGAGATTTATAAGAGCTTGAAGTTGCCATTCATTATATTTGTTTCCCCTCTTAGCTTTGCATCATTTATAATTTTGATAAACATATCATTTGTATTTTGTGGTCATTTAATAATAGTGTGAACTAGGACAAGGTTCAAGAGAGAGTTCTGTGGCTCTCCACTTGAGACCTCCCTCCTGGTTAATGCAACTCTTCATCATAATTCTTTAGATGATAGGGTCCTCTTTTCTTCACTGTCCAGAATTTTGCCTATTTCACTGAAAAAAATTGAAGTATTTTGTTGAAGCTCCCCTCTTCTCCCTTCCTTATTATTTGAGATGAATCTTTCTAATTCTAAGTCCATTGTGCCACCTAGCTGCCCCAAATTTAGGTATTCCTTACCTCATGCCTGGACTATTGCAATAACCTTCTAGTTATTCTCACAGCCTCAAGCCTCTCCCCATTCCAGTCTTTTCTTTGCTGAATCTATATTCCACTCAGCTGTCAAAATGATCTTTCTTTAGATTTAGGTTCCACCTTTATGTTCTAAACATATCTTGACTCCCCCATTCCATAAACTCTAGTGGCTTCTTATGATATTTGGATCAAATATAAAACTCCCTTTAGTTTTCAAAGTCTTTCACAAGCTGACCTCCTCTAACCTTTCCATTCTTCTTACCTATTCTTTCCCTTCATGTTTTCAGTGATCCAAGGAGACTGACCTCCTTGATATTCCTTGCACAAGATATAGCTTCCCACTTTGAGCATTTTCACTGATAGTCCCCCAGGGATAGAATTTTCTGCCTCATAGTATCTGCCTCCTGGCTTCCCTACCTTCCTTCATGTCTCTGCTAAAATTGCATCTTGTGCAAGATTTTCCTGATCCCCAATAATGCTAGTGCTTTCCTTCTGAGATATCTTTAGTATATCCTGTATACATCTTTTTTGTACATAGTTGTATAATGCTCTCTCTCCTTCCCTTCTCCCATTAGATTGGGAGCTCCTCAAGGGCAGAAAGAATTTTTTCTTTTATTCGCATCCTTTATATTTTATCCTCAATACTTCTTGAGATGACTTGACTATGGGGCTTGTTCATCATCTAGTTCATATTTATAGATTTTACCTATAAGGATATGATTGAGGATATGATTAGAGACTTATCTAATGTTTTGCTGAAATCAGTACAAAACATGCCTGTCAATGTTATCGGCTAAGTAAGTAATCCTATAAAATTGAAGGTGACATTCTTCATGAACACATTTTCTACTAGTATAGTACCATCTGTTTAATAATGTGTTCTAGGTTTGTTTTTGTTTTTCTGGGAGAGGACATCCGGCTAAATTGTCTGTAGTTTGTGGAATTCATCTGTTGCCCGCCTCCCTTCCCCCATCTTTAAAAAGCAAGACAACATCTGCCTCCATCTACAATTCCATTTTATTAAAGGATATTGACAGTGACTTTGAAAATACATCTGCAATACCTGGCATGCCATTTGGTGAAGTTTAGAGACCTGACCTCATTTAATTTGATGAGGTATACTCTATTTCCTCTCACATCTTGGTCTTTAGTTCTCTTCTTAAGTTGTCTACATTGTCCTTTTACACTGTGAAAAGGCTTGCTTTTGTACCTAGGAATACAGATTAATCTTTCTACATATTGTTTATACTGCTCTTATAGTACTGTTAGTATTTAAGGTGATTTTAAACAAGAACTGAATTTTTCTAGATAAAAATCCATAATTAAATGTGCACACTTATGGTTTTATCTCAGTTGCCCTTATTTGAATAAGTCTATTAGACTAGTGCTACCCTAAAGCAGCACCATTGTCAACCTATTGGCAGCATAGAGATGGGCTTTGGAGAAGTAATCAAAGCTTTAGCATTGCTGAAGAGGAAGAAGAATTGAGTATCAGAATTCCAAATGCCCAGAAGGAACTAGCTAGCTTCCTAAGGATGAAGGAACTTGGTTTGAATCCTAGATCTAATATTTAATACTGGTATGAATTAGGGCAAATCAATGAATCTCTCTGGACCTCAATTTCCTAATCTAAGATCCCATTCAGCTCTCTGATTCAGTGATTCTCAGCAATAGTAAACATTAGAGTTACTAGATTCTGGTAGCTGCCACTACAATTAGGCATATCTTACTTATTTTAGTATCTCCCTTAGTGTCTAACATGGTGCCTTGTAAACAGCAGGCATTTCTTTGATCATTATTGAATTAAAAATTGCTGGTGCATTTAGTGGATACTCGAATACTGATAGATGATTTGTCATGCAGAAAGTCATCCCATTAAAAGAGAATTACTATCAACTCTCTGATTGTAATGAAGGTGACAGCTAAACTCACTGACTAGTAAAATGTGTCACACTAATTTAGAATCAGTGAGTGGCTGGGCCATAGGGCTATTGCCTGAATGCTTCTTAGTCACTAGAAGCACTGAGTGGCAACAATAATATTGAATGTAGTGAAGAGGGAGTTCAGGAAATGGGAAAATAATCATAAATTAGACTCCATAAGATTAATTCTCCTCTTTTTCTCTTTCTTATTTGGTAGCATTTTCTCTGGGTATATTACTACCTTTGGCATGGAGATGGGAATACTGTTCATATGCTGTGAAAAACTAGAAATAGGACAGAATAACTTTCCGTCTATAAGTGCTAAACACGAATATGGAGCTTACATTCAAATATGACACATGATCAAGCCATTTTGTATATTAGCCTTATAAGGATTTAATAAAACAACACCTGCATGATCATATCAGGGACTGAGAGTAAACATAATTAAAATAAGAGGTATTTGCAGAAGGAAATATTCACCTGCCCAAAGACTCAGCCTCATCCTATTGTGGAATCACTACATCAATAAGAAATTTCTTCTGGTGGCAAACTTAAAACCATGAGTTTCCAGATTCATGAATTTACCAGTTTTGGCTTATTCTAGAAATTTTGGTCCTCTCCCTACTTAACACCAAGTTTTGAGACCAGCAAAAGAAAAGAAAAAGAAAGCAAATAAGAAAGTCATGAATTTCCATACAGCCTATAAGTTAGCCTTTCCTAAGGGTAAAAGGTGACTGGAGAATCCTTGGACTGATAGCTTTTGGATCTCTGCCCAAGGACCTTCAGAAAAGCTTGTCAGTGTTTCTTGTTTGAGATAGTTGGGGAAACCACCCTTTCAGAGGTGCTTTGGATTCAATTCCGTGGCTGAGAGTTGAACTCTGTACAAATGTTTCGGATAATCTTGGGGACAGACTTGTAGAGGTCATCGAACTCATCTACAAAGAATGAGTGGTCCTTGGTAGGGTGAGTGGCGATCACTTCCAGTTCATCTTGCGCTGCCCAAGCGATTCCGATAGAATAGGTGATCACACCTGAGGGAAAAGAATTGAAAGGAGTTAACAGGACTCTTGTATGGAGTAGCCTCTGTAAGAATGGGATTTGTGCAAGGTGGAGGGGACAAAAGGATTTGGTTGCTGGCTCTTGTTATTATACCTCTATGGCTATCCTGTAGCTAAGTTCTCACTGTTGAGAATCAGCAATCCTTTAGAAGGCTCATAATTCCAGGACAGGGGCTGAAAATATCTTAACAGCAGAAACTATGTCTTCTCTAATGTTCCTTTCCACCCATCAATATTGTTTCGACTTATGTTGCTTTTAAACATTGTGAATTAACCAATCTTGTTGCTCTAACTGTAGATTAAGATGAAGATGATGGTGGTGGTGAATAGGAACCAGGGATATGAGTCGTTAAGTAATTTGGGGGGTTTAAATTCTATTTGGGGAAGGACAAATTTTTAGTAGTAGCAGCATAGGAGTGGAGAATTCTTGTGGTCAGACCTGCATAGCTAATCCATGTTTATTTAAGTGATATATTAAAGATATATTTGATACACAAAAGTAATGTATACATGTCTTTCTGTATTAACACATGCAAATAATTGTGTATATATACATACGTATGTATGTGTCCTTATATATATTTATATATATTTATACATAGACACGTACATATATATATACATATATACATACATACCACAGATTAGTTTATTGGGTATTTTGCCAATCAAAAATCCCTTTTTTTAGCCAAAAATGGTATTTTGAAAATACAAAGGATATCGGCAAATTAATACTTTGTAATCAAAATAGGTCAATTATTATTACTCATATCTTACATTCTATAACTTGGTGATATTATTTTCTTTAATAAAAACTTTGTTAGTAAAATAATATAATACATTAGATAACATTAGTTAATTAAATGGTCAAAAAATTCTAATTAAAAAGTTATTATGATTTAAGCTATTTTTAAGTTGCCAGCTTTTTCCCTTCTCCCTATTTCTCAGGTTCCCATCTCTAGGAAGAAGTATACTAATAACTCCTTCTCAATCCTTGAAAATATCCCGTAATATAGTAAGCTAGGAATAGGGAAATAATTGAGGTTCTGAGTCCTCTACATGCTCGCTTCTTCCCAGGGTCTATCTCTTCTTTCCTGGACCTGAAAAGGGTCTGGATCCACATGTACCAATTTTTATATCCTTGGGAGGTACCAAGAATTATTGCAAAGACATTCCTTCCCCTTTACAGCATGGAGGTCTGATGTGATTTCCCCTACTTAATGTGTTCTATCAGTTGTATATATACTACAGGGCTGGGACAATAAACCTTTGACTTCAAAAGCTGGTATAGTTACTTTAGGTGGCAGCAGTATCAGAACTCCCAGCAGCAGGAAAATCTAACTCATGACTATAACTTACAACTGGTCCCCTTTTTTTATGCCAAAGCATTTGACTGCTTTGGATCATTTGGGTCCATTTTAAGAAATGTGTTACAGAATTATAGTAAAATAGACTCAAGAGAAAGATAGCCCAGTGAAATGGAAAAAACCTTGGATTAGAAACCAGGAGCACGGACTGGTCCTTATTATGCTTTGGCATAGTAGGCCCTCAGTTATCTTAGCTGATCTAAGTTATGATTAGTTATCTTATCTTAGTACTCTATAATCTTAAAAAATCTCTTCCAGATTTAACATCCTATAATACCATGGATCTTGGCGTTGGAAGTAATGTGCTGCTGGTAAAGGTTTAACAATGAACTTTCCAGAAAAAAGAAATGCAAGACAGTTTTAACTTTAATCTACTTCATTACCACTTTCCCCTCACTTTCATAAGTTTAAACAATCAATAAAACAATAAATCAAGAATCAATTTGTAGTATTTGCTGATTTTTGGAGTGTAATTAGCCATAATGAAAATTTAACAATTGGCTTTCCTGAGATGTATGAACTGGCTCCAGAATGCCCACCTAATTTAAAAACTTCTTCTTCTATAAGAGGAGAAAGGAACAAATATTTATTGAGTGCCTACCGTCTTCCAGGTGCTACATTAAATAACTTGAAACTATTATCTCATTTATTATTTTTTTAAAAAATGCTTCCCTTCTCTCTTAGAATCAATATTAAATTCCAAAGCAGTTCCAAGGCAGTTCCAAGACAGAAGAAAGGTAAGGAAATTATGGTTAAATGACTTGCCCAGGATCTCATATCTAGGAAGTATCAGAGATCAAATTTGAACCCAGGATTCTTTGATATTGCTCTTCGATATTTTTATTGGTTAGAAAGAACCTTCTTATTTTGAGCCAAAATCTGCTTCCCTATAACTTCTACCCATTATGTCTAGTTCAGGCTTCTGGAACAAAACATTTCATTAAATTTTTTTGTACCAGTGTTCATTAGAGAGATACTGGGCTATAGTTTTCTTTCTCTGTTTTATCTCTTTCGAGTTTAGGGATCACTAATATTATATTTGTGTCATAAAAGGAATTTGGAAGGATTCTTTCTTCCTCTATTTTTCCAAATAGTTTGTGAAGTATTGGAGTTAATTGCTCTTTACATATTTGGTAGAATTCACTTGTGAATCCATCTGGCCATGGAGCCTTTTCCTTAGTGAATTGTTTGATTGTTCAATCTTTTTTTTTTTCTATGATAGGGTTAAGGTATTGTATTTTCTCTTTTATTATGCTGGTTGTTATATTTTTGAAATATTCCTCTACTTCACTTAGATGTCAGATTTATTGGCATATAGCTAGGCAAAATAACTCCTAATAATTGTTTTAATTTCTTCATTAGTTGTGATTTTACCTTTTTACATTTTTGATTCTGGTAATTTGGTTTACTTCTTTATTTTTAAATCAAATCAACCAATATCTGTTTTATTTTACTTTTCATGAACTAGCTCTTTGTCTTGTTTACTAGTCAAGAGGTTTTCTTATGGTTAATTTCAATAATTTCTCTTTGGATTTTTGGGATTTCCAGTTAGGTCCTTAATTGAGGATTTAAAATTTGTTCTTTTTCTTTTTTCTTTTTTTAGTTGCAGGCCCAATTCATTGATTTACTCTTTATTTTTTTGATGTAAACATTTGTAATTTCCCTAAGTACAGTTTTGGTTGCATCCCATAAATTTTGGTATGTTGTCTCTTCATTGTCATTTTCTTTAATGAAATTGTTGATTGTATATGAGATTTGTTTTTGGCTCATTCATTCTTTAGGATAAGAATATTTAGTTTCTAATTAAATTTTAGTCTTTCTGCAGCTGTTTGTTGAATATGTTTTTATTGCATTATGGTCTAAAAAGGATGCATTTAATATTTCTGCTTTTTTACGTTTGGTTATAAGGTTTTTATGCTTTATTATATAGTCAGTTTTTGTGAAGATGGCATATACTGTTGAGAAAGAAGTGTATTCCTTTCTATTTCCAGTTAGTTTTCTCCAGAGGTCTATCATATCAAACTTTTCTAAAATTCTATTTGGAAATTTTGTTGTGAGGAAGGTAGAAGAAACTTGGCATGTATAATAGGCCTGAGACAAAGATGCTTAGTAAGAAATTTAAAGAGTTGTCATGTTAAAGAAGACAAGAATAAGAAGACTGGTTTGTTATTCCTCTATAGAACAGAACCAAAACCAATGGATGGAAATGGAGGGAAAGCTCATCGTGCAAAGAAGAGCTCCTTAATAATCAAAGTTATCCATAAATGGAATAGACAACTTTGTGTTGGTGATGAGTTCAGCTCTTGCAGATAGTTGCCAGGGGAAAAAGAGGCACTTAGTTTCTCTGTTCCTTGTTCCCATAGCCTCTTCTCTGATAGCCCTTGAGTGATGAGCAAATGGGAAAGGCATAGTCTGGCTGCCCACTTGGAACCATCTTTTCTCTTCTCCTCCCCTCTCCTTCCTCCTCTTCCTCACCATCTTTTTCTTCCTTATCTTCTCCTTTGTGACCCAGGTCTGGTCACTGGTCTATCATAAGCTCCTGATTCAATATCCAAATCCTACTACAAACTGCCAGAGTTGGTCCAGCAGCCCTGAGCACTGGGTAACAAAGCAAAGGCAATTCGGTAGATGGAGCCCCTTCAACTCCTGGAATTCAGAACCCAAGGTTTCCCCCTTCACTATAATTCCAGAAGGGTTCTATAGCCTGTGCCCACTGGCCCAGCTGAATGTCATTGCTTTTCTCTAAGTCCTCTGTGAAGTTCAGTATCTGCTAAATTGCTAAATGCCCTACCATTCAGGGGAGAATAATCACTGACTTCCCCTCCAGCACTCAAGAAGGCTTCCCCCTCCCCCATCCAACTAATCCTAATGCCTTTATGAATTGGTTTATTAATAGCTTACAAATGTCTTCAGTTCACAAAGTACTTTCATATACCTTATCTCATTTGTGCCTTGAAATAGTTCTGGAAGCTAGGCAGGATAATATTATTATTCTGGCTCTGCTTAGAATACCTTGTGATCTTGAGCAAGTTGTTTAACCTCTTTAAGACTCAGTTTCCTTATCTGTAAAATGAGAGGGTTGGACTGATTGATCTTTAGGGTCCCTTCTAGTTCTAAATTTATGTGCTCCTTTTTATAGAGGAAGAAATGGGAGAAGAGCTGTTAACCTTTTAATAAATAGTAATAATGATGATGATGATAATAGTTTTAAAAAAACAACTTTAAGATTTACAAAGCCCTTAATAAATACTAACTCATTTTATCTTTCCAAAAACTCTAGGAGGAAGGTGCTGTTATTATTATAGATGAGGAACTGAGGCAGAGATTAAATGACTTATCTAGGATCACAGAGCCAGTGTCTGAGTTTGAACTTAATTTCATGTCTTTCTTACTCCACGTCCAGCATTATCTAGCTGCCTCAGGATAAGGGTGAGGGAGGGGAGTTAACATTTTTATAGAGCTTTAAGGTTTGCAAAGCACTTTATATGGATTAACATGTATTGATTTTCACAACAACACTGTGAGGTTGGTATTATTCACATTTTATAGAAGAGGAAACCGAACTAGAGAGAGATTAAGTAACCAGTTCTGAATTACACAGTGAAGGAGTGTCTGACACTGGATTTGTATTCAGGTCTTCTTGACGCCAAGTTCTTCATTCTGTCTATTGTCCAACCTAGCTGCCTAGGTTACATATCCACCAGTTGTTGCATAACTGGCAAATGGTAGAGTCAATAATCATCTGAATTACAAATTGAGGCCATCAATCTCTGTTTATGAGCTTAGCTCCAGTATCTTTATTCCCTGTTGTGCAAGGTGGACTTTCCCATTGTTCTTCACTACATACTCTCTCTCATTCCTGCCATCCTATCACACTGGTCCCTGATTCCAGAACTCCCCACTTCCAAGGCCCTTGTTCTCCCATCATCTCACTTTTCAAGAGCCACTATCACGTGGTCCCTCAACTTGCTTCCAAGCCTACACCCCAGCCCTCTTGTCACAGAGGAAAAGGGGCAGCAAAAACGGATTTCTGCAAGTTGTGTACCCATAGAAATGGCTTATCTGGCTATACTCTTGAAATGACCTTTTCCCACCTCCCCTACAAACCTGTCTGATGATAGCTTTCATTTTAGTGTTGATTCTGGCCAAGCAGAGGTCTGTACTTCTTTGTTTTCTTGGACCGAATCAGACATAGCCACAAAGCCTGCCTTCCAGAAGTTTCTAAATTAAAATAATAATATTCATGGGGCAGTTAGGTGGCTTAGTAGACTGAGGCCACGCCTGGAGTTGGGAAGACCTGGGTTCAAATCTGGCATTAGATACTTTCCAGTTGTATGACCTTGGTGTAAATCACTACCCTCGTTTGCCTTATAATTCTTCTGCCTTGGAACCAATATTTAGTATCAATTTTAAGACAGAAGGTAAGGGTTTAAGAAAAAACCCCAATATTTAGTGGTGTAGGAACAAGGGTTGGAAGGTGGTAATGAAGCCAGGAGAATACCAAAAGTAGGACATAGGAGACAGGGCTTCCAGGCCTGCAATTTTCACAAACTTCCTCTGTGATTTTGGATTTAGAGCCAGAGAAATAGTAATTATCATCTACAAGGGTTCTTAACATTTCTTTTGTGTTCCTTTGACAGTCTGGGAAAACCCATGGAAACCTTCTCAGAATAGTGTTTTTAAATGCATGAAGTAAAATGCATAGGATTACAAAGGAAACAAATTATATTGAAGTACAGTTATAAAATGGAGAAGGAAATAGCAAACCACTTTAGTGTCTTGGCCCAGAAAACCCCAAATTAGGTCATAAAGAATTAGAGATGACTGAAAAACAAAGAAAGTTATCAAAGTATTAAAAAGGAAAGTTATTTGATGACAGGTTAAGAATCCTGGATCCACAACCATTCCGGATGGCAATTTGGAACTATGCCCAAAGAGCGCTAAAAGACTGCCTGCCCTTTGATCCAGCCTTGCCATTGCTGGGTTTGTACCCCAAAGAGATCATAGATAAACAGACTTGTACAAAAATATTTATAGCTGTGCTCTTTGTGGTAGCAAAAAACTGGAAAAGGAGGGTATGTCCTTCAATTGGGGAATGGCTGAACAAATTATGGTATATGCTGGTGATGGAATACTATTGTGCTCAAAGGAATAATAAACTGGAGGAATTCCATGTGAACTGGAAAGACCTCCAGGAATTGATGCAGAGTGAAAGGAGCAGAACCAGGAGAACATTGTACACAGAGACCAATACACTGTGGTAAAATCGAATGTAATGGACTTCTGTACTAGCAACAATGCAATGATCCAGGACAATTCTGAGGGATTTATGGAAAAGAATGCTACCCACATTCAGAGGAAGAACTGTAGGAGTAGAAACACAGGAGAAAAACAACTGCCTGATCACATGAGTTGATGGGGATATGATTGGGGATATTGACTCTAAAGGAGCACCCTAGTGCAGATATCAATAATATGGAAATAGGTCTTGATCAATGACACATGTAAAACCCAGTGGAATTGTATGTCGGCTATGGGAGGGGGTGGATAGAACATGAATCCTGTAACCATGGAAAAATGTTCCAAATTAATTAATTAAATAAAAATTTCAAAACTTAAAAAAAAAAATAGAATCCTGGATCCAGTCTAATTCCCTTGTTTTACAAATGCGAAAGCAATTGCAGAGAGGTTAGACAATTTGCCCAAGTTCATACAGAATACTGGGATGGCATTCACTGCCCGTATACATTGACAGTGATGCTTACTGTTATAAGTATAACTGTGCTTAAGTTTGGGAACTTATCCTTTTCCCTGATAAGTGTGATAATGAGATTAAATCTACCTGGCCCATTCTCAAATCTAATCACCAAAAGTTTAAACAATTCCACTTAACTCACAAGTTGGGAGGTCTGTGACCCACATGTGCTAGAGTGAGTGACAAATCAGAATTTAATGACTGCCTCCTGGGCAGTCCTAAGAAAAGCATCTGTTGTAATTGGACACATAAACTAGGAGGAAGGCACAGGAAGTGATGCAAAAGAAGCCCCTTTAAAAGAAAATTTAGGGAGTTCAGCTTGGCTCTCTGATGGTTCATGTGTTGGATCTGAAGGACTTCTTCTTGTTCATTGCTTGGACATGAAGGAGCTCTGGCTGGGACCCTGAGACCTTGGTGAAACTGTTTTTAAATCTTTCCCTTAGAATATTACACGTGGTTAGTGAAGAAGGCTGACAACTACCTTAATTTCCCTGGAGGTACTAGCTTCCGAGAGGCTCTCTTGATTGGGAGAAGCCCTAGTGGCTAAACCCCTTGCTAAATGACTTTTAGGCTCTCCAACTGGGCCTCTGGAGCCCTGCTAGAGTAAAACCCAGACTTGAATACAAATCTAGTTGTTAGGTGTCTTACTCTACCCTCTTCTCATCTCTCTACTTCCACTCTCTCCTATATTTTGTAAATAAATTACTAAAACCATCTTAGGAATTGGTATTTATTCGGTTCCTTGGCGACCACACCTTTTAATATTAATATCAAACCAAAACCCACTTTTTTCCCTCTTACACAAGTACACTGAAGTTGACTCCAGCTCCTCATCTCACCTGTCCCACTCACTTTTAGCCTTGTAGAGGCCTGGATAATCGAGTCATTTCATGGAATATAGCATCCCCTTTGACTGGTACTTGCCTGATGTGTGCTAGAGACAATAGATAGCAACCCAGAGAATCCTCTTTTCCCTCTCTCACTCCCATGGCTTGTTTAGCAGCTCAGACATACAACAGTCAGTAGGGATAGGAATTGGACCTATGATTTCACTGGTAGATAATTCGCCAGTGAGGGAAGTCTTTCTACCAATTTGAGCTGCTACTTTTTCTGCAACTTATGGTCATCATACTAATAACAGCTAACATTTACATAATGCTTGGAGCAGTGAGGTGACACAGTGGATAGAGCACTGGGCCTGGATTCAGAAAGATTCATCTTCTTGAGTTCAAATCTGGCCTTAACCCTGTTTGCTTCAGTTTCCTCAACTGTAAAATGAGCTAGAGAAGGAAATTATATTTTTTCCAGTATCTGTCAAAAAGAAGAGTTGGACACAATGGAGAAATAACTGAACAACAAAATATAGTGTTTGCTATTTGCCAGGCACTGTGATAAGTACTTTACAATTATTATTGCATTTGATCCTTAGAGGATCGAAGAGGATCCATGACTATTTCCCCCATTTTAAATATGAAGAAACAGAGGCAAGCAAAAGTGAAGTGAATTGCCCTGGTTCATACAGTGAGTATGTATTTGGGGCTGGATTTGAACTCAGGTATTCTGGATTCTATCCACTACACCACCTACCTAGCTAGGAACTCTCAGAGAGATGCCCAGAGCACCAAGAGATTAAGTGACTTGCTCTAGATTTGGAGCTAGCTCTCTATCTATTGTATCATGGCTGCTTCTCACTATTTCATCAATAGAAGCATAAAAAAAACGTTTACCATTTTGGTGAGCAGCCATGGCTGGTACTCGTACATCATCATAAGACCTGCCATCGGTGATGAGAATCATTAGCTTTCTTTTGTTGGGCTTGGATTTTTTGAAGAGATGCTCTAAGGCATAGTTGATTGCAGCTCCAGTGCTGGTCCCACCACTCCAATAATTGACTCTCTTGATGGCATTCAAGATATCTTGCTTGGTGCTATACTTGTCAAATCCAAACTCCAACCGCTGCTCATAGGTGTATTGCACAGCCCCAATGCGTGTGTCTGTGTCTGAAATCTCAAACTCTTTGCTGAGGTTGGCAACAAACTGGAGGAGGGTGCGAAAGTTGCCTGTTCCCACACTGCTGGAGCCATCAATGACAAAGCCAATGTCAGCAGAGTTTAAACAGGTCTTGCTGCAGGCTAGGCGGTTGGTATCACACACCCGTTTTACTAGGGGCTGCACAATCTTATGGAGGCTGAACCAGCTTAGCACATTGAGGGAATAGAAGCCATTCCGTCTGCACACAGCCTGGAAAGACACACAGGGACGTTCATTACCTTAGACAATCATGAGAGGACAGATCTCCAATCTTCCATCTTTCTCTTCTATAATTTCTTTTTTCCTACAGGATTAGCCTCTTGCTTGCTGATGTCACCCCTTTCCCCTGTCTTATGAAGTCTCCACTCAATTCTCCCCTGGTTATCTACAGTAGTGCATGAGCAGTGATTCATCTGCCAAAGGTATCTCCCTACTTCCTCTAATCAAAATGACTAATCCCTCATCAATCTTTCCCAGCTGCCTTGAGCAAGTCCTTTCTACGGGGCAGTTTCACTATCTAACCCTTGGCTCAAAGTTCACCAATATGGGACTCTTTCTTTATACATGCAGATGAATATCCTGCCCTGTGTGAGGGACTGGGTGGAGTTGATGAGAGAAGTTGAGCTCCAGCCTTCACCTTTCCCCTTTGGGAGCCTTAAAGCTTCAAATCATCTTCAGGACTCTTCAAGTTGTTTTAGGTGCTTCTGGCTTCCTGCTTCAAGAGAGAAGGTGGAAGAGACCACTTCTGGTTGCTGAAGGAAAAGAATGTGGAAAAACATGAAAGCAGCAAGCAGTCTTCATCAATACCTTACCTCCAGCTTGCTATACTAGAGAGTATGTGGAGCTTTTCCCTTGAGTGAGATATGGAACTCTCATGGTTGAGCTGCATTATCTCAATGGAATTGGTATTTGGTGTAGAAAAGAGTCAACACTTGAATATAGAACTTGGGATTCCCTTTCCCCCTATGACAAAGAGATCAGAAGTTACATTGACCCCGATCATATTCTTCTAGACTAATATTATTTAATGGAGTAGATAAAGAAAATTCTAGTCTGGTTCTTCCACCTTCATCCAAAGGAGATTTTAATTTCTTCTAAGAGGGGAAACAGAAAGTTGGGGGCTGGAGGCTACTCTGCTCTCTTCAGAGAAAGGAGATTCCAAGGCAGAATTGCATCCCTTTCTCCTTAAATATTATTAGTCTATGGGGATATGATAGAATTCAATTTAACTTCTTTATAGACATATATTCCCAATTACATATACATATACTTTTCCCATTTATAATTTTTAATAATCATTTTCTGACATTTTGTGACCCATGTTCTCTCTCTTCCCCTTCTTCCCTCCTCCCTGAGATGGCACATAATATGATACAGGTTATATATGTGCTGTCATGCAATATATATTTCCATGCACGATCTACTTTCTGGTCTCTTTGTCTTATTGGGAGATGGGAAATTCAAAAATCTAAATCCAATTTCCCACCAAATATCAGTTCCTCGGGGAATATAAATGGCAAATAGCAAAGAAATTCATTCATCCAAATTGTAGCAAGACAGAAATCAGAGAATATAGACATTGGACAATATATGTCAGACAATGCAGAGTAAAGGAGCTCTCCACTGGGAGTGAGAAAACTCAATCTAGAGAGAGAGTTCTAGGTTTCACCTGAGGGTAAAATTCCACAAAGACTCTAGGATAGCAAGCTGGGGATAGGGACATGATGGAAATTGCTGGCTCTTCTCATGTTTTTTCCAGTTTTTTTTTTTTTTCAGAAAACAACTTGAAGCGGGGTTGACCTTTTCTATTTCCCTTTTTGAAGTGGGAAGCCAGAAGTACCTGAAGTGGCTTGCTGATGACTGAAGAGTCCTAAAGGAGAATGGTGAAAGCTAGAGCTTGGGTAGGGATTTCATCCTGACCAATATGTTACTAGAAATTTTGGGGTCCTTGAACTACATTTCCCATGAGGCTGCTGGCTTCCTGTTGTTACACAATGACATAGACAGAGGGATAAAACTGAGGGGCTGGCCTTTCACTTCCTCTTTTCTTCTTATCCACCATGGTGAGAGCTGGGAACAATGGGGCTTTTAAACTGACTAAGCTAGCATAACACATGGCTTTATTTTCTAGTGGCTCCTAATAAATCTTAAAAAAAAAACATATTTTTAAAGTTATCTTTTATATATTCATTTTATTTTTTATACCAATAAGGAAAGAATTCCATACTAATTGGCTTTAAGACAGGGTTACATCTTTATATAGGGAAGATTCTGCACAGGTTTTTTTTTTTCCTTGTGAGCATCAGGGAGATTATTTGCATGTAGTAGTTTGTTGTGGTAAAGTGTTACATAAATTCGAGCTATCAAGAATCATAGAGGATTGATATCTAAGAAACTAATTCTTCTGAAGGAACATTTCTTTCTGATCCATACGGTAGTCTGAGGGAAATTCAGCTGGCCTAAGGACTATTAATAATAACGTGGAATATATATTTCTTTGGGCATTGTTTGGCACTTAACCTGATATGCCATTTTTATTCATTGAGGAAGTTGTGTATTAGAGTAGAAAAAATACTAGCCATAGAGTTGGAAGATATGGTTCTGAATCCAAGTTCAGACACTAAATAGTTTTCTGATGGTGTATAAACCATTTAATCTAGTTGAACATCTGTTTTCTTTCCGTAAAAAGAGGACAACAGTATTTGAAATTTATGCCTCAGCACTAAACTACTGCTATGACCTCTTCACTGGCCTCAGTACCTCAGATCTCACCCCACTCTATTTTATCCTATACAGAGCTGCTAGTGATATTACAAAAGCACCATCAGACCATGTCACTTCCCCACTGGGTTCCTATTGCCTCTAGGAAAAAACATAAACTCTTCTGGCAGGCATTGTAAGCCCTTCATATTCTGGCTTCAGTTTTCCTTTTCAAGTTAATTTCATATTACTTCTCTTCAAATTCTCAACATGAAAGGCAAAATGGCCCATACACTGCTCTTTGTAGGTGATGCCCTGTCATCTTCATGTCTCTGCAGAGGCCAAGAATTGATTCCCTCCCTGTCTCCATCTCTTAGAATTCTTAGGTTCCTTTAAAGCTCAGCTCAAGTGTCATTTCCTTTTGTAGGGAGACTTTGGACTAGGCAATGGGGGTCTAAATGACTTGCCTAGGGTCAACAACTACAAAGTGTCTAAGGTCAGATTTGAACCCTGTACCTCCTGTCTCCAGGCTTGATACCCTATCCATTGAGTCACTTAACTATCCTTTGGGGCACTTGCTTTAAAAAAAAAAACAATGGGGTGGGGGCAGCTGAATAGCTCAGTGGATTGAGAGCCAGGCCTAGAAATAGGAGGTCCTGGGTTCAAATCTGATATCAGATACTTCCCAGCTGTGTGACTCTGGGCAACTCACTTAACCCCCATTTTCTAGCCCTTACTGCTCTTCTGCCTTGGAATTAATATAGTATTCTTTCTATCTATCTATCTATCTATCTATCTATCTATCTATCTATCTATCTATCTATCTATCTAATATGTATTAATACTACATATTGATTCCAAGGCAGAAGGTAAGAGTTAAAAACAAAAATCCATAGCTATTTTTACATTTATATTTCAAACTTCAAAATTCAACTCAATTAAATGAACTTTTTTTTTTAAACCATTGCCTTCTATCTTTTTTTTTTTTCTTTAAACCCTTACCTTCCATCTTGGAGTCAATACTGTGTATTGGCTAGGGTAGGCAATGGGGGTCAAGTGACTTGCCCAGAGTCACACAGCTGGGAAGTGTCTGAGGCCAGATTTGAACCTAGGACCTCCCGTCTCTAGGTCTGGCTCTCAATCCACTGAGCTACCCAGCTGCCCCCCCCATTGCCTTCTATCTTAGAACCTCTTAGCTACCCAGCTGCCCCCTAAATGAACATTTATTAAGAATTATCCTCCATGTTGCAAAATTGAGACATTAATGCATTGTTGGTAAAGTTGTGAATTGATCCAACCATTCTGGATGGCAATTTGGAACTATGCCCAAAGGGCTTTAAAAGACTGTCTGCCCTTTGATCCAGCCATATGACTGCTGGGTTTACATACCCCAGAGAGATAATAAGGAAAAAGACTTGTACAAAAATATTTATAGCTGTATTCTTTGTGGTGGCAAAAAATTGGAAAATGAGGGGATGCCCTTTGATTGGGGAATGGTTGAACAAATTGTGATATCTGTTGGTGATGGAATACTATTGTGATAAAAGGAATGATGAACTGGAGGAATTCCATGAGAACTGGAAAGACCTCCAGGAATTAATGCAGAGCAAAAGGAGCAGAACCAGGAGAACATTATATACAGAGACAGATACATCATGGCACAATCAAATATAATAGACTTCTCTACTAGCAGCAATTCAATGATCCAGGACAATTCTGAGGGACTTATGAGAATGAACACCATCCACGTTCAGAGAAAGAACTGTGGGAGTAGAAACACAGAAGAAAAACAACTGCTTGATCACATGGGTGATTGGGGATATGATTGGGAAATGTAGACTCTAAATGATCATCCTAATGCAAATATTAATGATATGGAAATAGGTCTTGATTGATGATACATGTAAAACCCAGTGGAATTGCTTGTTGGCTATTGGAGGGGGGAGGGAGTAGAGGAGGTAAAGAACATGAATTATGTAACCATGGAAAAATATTCTAAATTAATTAATTAAAAAAAAGAACCATTCCCCCCCAAAGCATGTATACATATATATATACACACAATGTACTTGGACTCACTTTTGCATGTATGAGTTCTTTCCCTTGAGAACACATTAAGTAGCACCCCCTAACACACACACCCCACACCTGAGGGCAGGATCGTTTGTTTTTGTCTTTCTATTCCTAACAACTAACATAGGGTCTGGCAATGTGGCAAGTGCTTAATAAATAATACTGATAGCTACTGCTTCAACACTTGCAACTTGCTTTACATGTTATCTCATTCGATCCTTCCAATAATTTGGGAGGTAGGGGCTGTGATTATCCGCATTTTGAATATGAGGAAATAGAGACTGAAAGACTTATTCAAGGTCACACAATTAGTAAGTACCTAAGGGAGGATTTGAACTCATTTTTCTACACTAAGTCCAACCCTTTGTCCACTGTGTCACTGTGTCACCTAGCTGCCCTGAATTGATTGATTAAATGACAAAAAGTTATATAAATCCAAACTGTAAATAATAATATAAAAAAATTAATGTACATATGTGTTTCTTTACCAGTGTGATTTTCACCCAAAGTGCATTTGTTCTTATGGATGTGACTTTCTTTAGACCCTGCTGCCCATTATTTGGAAGTCACCGAGTGCCCTGAGGTGGGTATCCCTCAGATAGGTTCTTGTTCTGTGTCTATATGTGGATGTTCCCCTTTGGCGTCCCTGCTCCATTCTATTCCAGCTAAGGAATATTTCTCTTTATTCTAAGTGTTTGTGAGTTGACTACTTTGTAGAAAGTCTGCAGTGCTAGTGTAGTTCCCTATAACTGCCTCTGAAGACTGTTTGCCATCAGAGACCCGTCTGGTCCAACATATGTGCCCCAGGAACCAAAGCAAAATACTAAGCCCCATTACACCTTCTGGAAGTTCACAAGTGCATCGGAAATTGAGAGTTATTTTTTTGACAAATACCTTGTCCACAAAGTTGGGTTCAATCACATTCTGCTTCTCATTTTCAACAGCACCTTCAATGGTGATGAAAAAAATGTTGATTCCAGATTCTCTGGCGAGTCTTGAAGCTTCCTCTACCTTATCTGTGGGCCAACCATCCACCATCACTATGGCCACATTGGGGGCTCCCCCTCTATTTCCATTGGCATTGGAAAAGAAGTTTTTGGTAACAAAAGAAAGTGCCCGCCCTGTAATAATAATAATAACAGTAATAATGATAATGATATACAGTGTTTGCTATGTGTTAGCTATCCTGCTAAGTGCTTTATCATTATTATCTCATGTAAGGAGATCTGTCTAAAGTGCTTTTATAAACAGTAATCAAAGAAGTTTGGCCCAGTGGATAGAGAGCTGGGTTTGTGGTCAAGAGTGCCCAGGTTTCAATTCCATCTCTGATGCTAACTGGCTGTATCACTCTGGGCAAGTTATTTCATCACTATATGCCCCAAACCACTCTCTAGGGGTTACTAAGTCAAAGTTGATTAGTGAGAGGCAGCGGAATTTCCCATGCTGACAACATCATAGACGCTCAATTGACATATCCAAGAAACTAGTTGAAACCTCACTAATTTGGAATTTATGTAGAAGTGGTGACATGAGAGTTTCTGTCAGAACTAAAGACTATTTGGAAAGTTGCTTCCCATCTTTAGGTCTCAGTCTGCTCATTAGTAAAATGAAAAGTTTGGACTAGCTCTCTGAAGTTCCCGCTAGCTGACATTCTATGATTCTAGGTACATTAAAGCCCAATTAACGAGGCTCCAACCAGCTGGGGAATCTTCCTCCTGGCCCTTAAATCAGAGGATGTAAATGGTAGCAGGATTCTGTGAGATGATTTAGCCTAGCTACCTCACCTAACGGATGAGGACCCTGAGGCTCTAAGAAACAAAAGAATTTGTCCAAAATCCCACAACTATTAGTGATAGGACAAGGCCCCAAATCCAAATCTTCCCGTCTTCATACTCTTCCAGTCTATCTCCTTTCTCCCAGCAGGTGTCCAAATGATTACAAATCTGGAATTACTGAAGTTATAGTGAACGAGATTTCCCTATAGTTGTAAAAATGTATTAGCACCAAAGTATTCAGCTGGTGCCTTCCTTGAAGGCTTCCTCAGAGTAAGATGTGTGGCCTAGAAGCAACCCAGGGCAGTAGGAAGAGGGATGAGATAGTGGATAAAATAGAAAAAGCATTGAGTTTGTTGGGGACAAACACTGCTAACCTTTTGAAACAATCAGAGACTAAAACACGCCCTTCCCCTGCCCTGCCATTCCAAATACTTTCTTCTCTTAAAGATTAGGGAAAGGGGGGAGGGAGAGACCAGGGGCTGCCTGGAGCCCTATAGAGTATACATTATAGTGACCCATATATTGTTCCATTGAAGTCTTGGTCAAATTTTAGTATTAAAGCAGTTATGCTTGGAATGTTGGGGGCAGGAAGGGAGTGATTTCTTTATGAATTACTTACTATTCCATTCTACCATCTGAGCATCCTCCTAACCTCCATCATCTCCTATTCTGAAGAACAGAAGGAAACCAAAGAGGAAAATCTCTTCCTGTTTCTGTGATAGAGAGTTACAATTACTCTAACCATCGACCACATACCCACATTGGAAAGCCCGCCTTTCTGGGGAATTTTCTCTATGGCTGCCTTCAGATCCCTGGAATTCGCATGAGTCTTGAGGTTAAATTCCATGGAAGGGTCGTCTCTGTGTTAGAATAAGAAATAAAACTTAGTAAGAAAATATGTTGCTACTAGAGAAACTGAATAGTGCCTTTGATGGAAAAGGGAAATGAGAAATTGTTTCAGAGTTATGAGCACACAGAGTAAGTGGCAGAAGCCACTTTAACCACCGGCAGTCGTCAAATTATGGTTTGGTTTAACAGGCATTCATGTAACTCTTATTTTGTATGATTCACGGTGGATTACTACGGTCACAATTCTTATAATACATCCTACTATTCAGTCAGACAAGCATTAAGTACCTACTAAGTTCAAGGCATTGAAGATACAAAGATAATGATGATGATACTCATCCTGGAAGTTTATGTCATCTCTGGCTATCTCACATTGGAAGTATACTCTGCGCCTGCAGTCCTTTCCTCTGATTGCTCAGTTCCTCTCACAATCTCCATTTTGAAGGAAAAATACTTAGATATTACTAATTACTAATACTAGATATTACTGGAAAATACTAGCCATGTTTTCATTCTTCTTGCTGTCCATTGCTGACCCTCTGGATGCTCTCCACCATACCTCCTCTGTCCTTTCCCCTAACCCCCATTCCTTTCAGCTTTCAGCTTCCTTTTATATATTATCTTCTCTCATTGGTAAGCTCATTGAGGGAAGGGACTATCTTTGTTTCTGCATATATTTATATTCTCATCCCTTAGCACAATATTTGGCTTACAATATGTGTTTAATGGCCACTTCTTGATTTAATTTGACTTTTTATAGTTTTCTATTCATTCTTTAAAAATTAAGTGCCTACTTTGTGATAGGTCTAGGAATTATAAAGTTATTGTTGGTTCTTTCTAAAGCATTCCATTGTTACATTCAATTTTACATTGATTAAACATTTCCTATATGCAAGGCATTGTGATAGGAAAGAACGAAGGACTTCCTGCCCTTATGAAAGTTACATTCTACTGTGAGAGGCTGAGGTGGGAAATTATATATATATATATGTATATGTATATGTATATATGTATATGTGTGTGTATGTGTGTGTGTTGAGAAATTTCTGTCTCCTCTGACTCTTTGAGACCCTGTTTGAGGTTTTCTTGGCAGCAATACTGGAGTGGTTAGCAATTTCCTTCTCCAGTTCATTTTCCAGATGAGGAACTGAGGCAAACGGGGTAAGCAGCTTGCCCATGTTTGCATAGCTAGTAAGTGTCTGAGGCCAGTTTTGAACTAAAAAAGAGGAGTCTTCCTGACTCCACAGCCAGCACTTCATCCACTGCACCCCCTAAATGCCTCATAAATAAGTACACATAAGGAAAAATGAGCTAAGAGAGAGTGTTGAAAATATGGAATCACAAAAGGCTTCTCAGGGGTTGGCACCTAAATTGATCTGGGAGGGAAGTTCAGGTTTCTGAGAAGCAGAGACAGAAACAGAAGAGTCTAAAAATCTGAGATTTGGAAGAGATCTCGCAGATCGCCTAGTTCAGACCACATCTAAATAGGAATCCCCTTTAAAACCTCCATTTCGAAATGCCTAGTGAGAGGCAACACCTGTCTTCTAGGATAGCTCATTCATCCTACATACCCATAGTTGTTATGAATTTTCCCCTTATATTACCCAAACCTAAACCTTCCTCTGTCTTTTCTTAGCTCTGTCTTTTGGAAATAAAGCAGAAGTCGAATCTCTCTATCCCCAGATATACCTTGATATAGCAATAGACAGCTGTCACCGCTCTTCTCCATTTTCCATTCTCCAGGCTACATGGTCACATTTCATAGTATCATAGATTCAAAACTTAAAGGCACCTCCGAGGTCATATAATCCAACCATTTTATAGATGAAAAAAAAAATGGAAGCCAGGACAATGAAGTGACTTTGTCCATGGTTACATAATAAATGGAAAAATTAGAATTTTAATGCATTCAAATCCAGCAATCTCTCCACTGTACAATACTGTTTCCCTATAATTGTCCTGTGAGATGCTACTCCTAAGACAGGCTGTCTTATATAAAGCTTTCACCAATTTTATAAGTGAATCTTCTTGATCTGTTATGATTCCACAAATCAGAGCAGTTTAGGGATGCTGAAAAGGATCAGATGCTTTACAGGGAGTGGGTAGGGTCTTCCTCAGGTGCATCTGCTTGGTTCCCCAACTCCTATAAATGATCATCCTATGGCATCATCTTGGTTCCTGGCTATCTCTTAGCCACCTTCCTCTGAATGCTCTCCAGCTTGTCAATGTCCTTCCAAAATTATGGCTCGCAGACCTTGGTTACAACACTGTATTCTAGCCAGAGCAGAGCACCTGAATACATGAAAAGGCATTTGTCAGATGCTCACTTTGAGCAAAGCACTGTGCTAAGAGATAGAGATAGAAAAAAAAAAACACAGATAGTTCCTTCCCACAAGGAGTTAACATTCTTTTTTTTAAAAACCCTTATCTTTATTTATCTTTAAAACCCTTATCTTTATTTATCTTTAAAACCCTTACCTTCCACTCTAGAATCAATACTGTGTATTGGTTCTAAGGCAGAAGAGTGGTAAGGGCTAGGCAATGGGGGTCAAGTGACTTGCCCAGGATCACACAGCTGAGATATGTCTGAGGCCAGATTTGAACCTAGGACATCCTGTCTCTAGGTCTGGCTCTCAATCCATTGAGCCACCCAGCTGCCCCCTAAACCCTTATCTTTAGACTTAGAATGAATATATGTATCAATTCCAAGCTAGGGCTAGGCAAATGGAGTTAAGTGATTTGCTCAGGTCACACAGCAAGGAAGTGGCTGAGGTCACATTTGAACCTCCCAATTGTAGGCCTAGTACTCTATCCACTGTTACCTAGCTGCCCCTTAGGGGCTCACTGTAATAGGAGAAGATGAGAATATAGAAAGTTTCAGCATCAGAGCACATGGAAAGGCTCAGTAGTCCTTAAGGTGTTGTCAGCAAAGCGCATGACAAATCCTCTTCTTTCGTGTCATTTCTGTTGACAAAACCATATTCATTTCTAACGGGAACTAGAGGGCAGTGTCAAGACCCTTGGCAGAGAGAACTTTCTTTTCTGGGTTTTCAGTAGTTTATCTAAGGATTATATCCATGGAAACAGGTAAGAACACTCCACTTTTGGAACATCCCTTTATAGAGACTGCTGGGGCGAGAGGTCAGAGATGAATGGGCTGCAGGTACTTTTGTCTTCAGTTTCTTCCTGTTCTCAGTGGTTTCTGGGGATGTGAGGGAATTCCTTTGACTGAGGTTGGGAGAGAGAAGTTATGAGGTGCACTTGAGAGTGCCCTGGGTTGCTCAGTGAAAAGGCAGCCATGAAAAAGTGTAGACAAGGAGATTTGTGACGGATACACAAAGGGACCATGTGACCACATGAGAACTGACCTTGCACTGGAGGACAATGATGAGCAGGAAACTGTTAAGGTGACTGTAGCATAGCACACCGAGACAAGGACCATTTGTGAGGACAGTTATTTCAGCAGAGACAATGGGTGTCTATTGCTGAGGATCTTCATTCTAGCCCATAGAAAAAAGTTTTGTCCTTTCCCATTTGCTTCTTATTCAACTCCTGGGCAGACGTCCTGCTAGTCCCATTTAGCGACTGATTAAGGTGTTGGGGGTCTTATATCTATATTTTGCTTTAGTTCCTTTGTTTTTAAACCATGGTTAAGTATGTGTACTTGGATATAGCATTATGGGATGGCTAATTAGAAAACCTGAAAGGGACTGAAATTTTACTGTTTTGCCAATATCTGCTAGTTAAGGATTTGCATTCAAAGGGAAAGAGTGAATTTATTGATTATTTGAACAATTTCTCATTGCCTTCCCTGGAATGATTCCCTTAGGATCAAAGGGAATCAATCATTGCTTCAGTCAGTGGTTGGGATGAAATGGACAGAATTCCTCTGGCTGCTCTGCTGAATCTGAAAGGAAATTATACCCCTAGAAGGGAGTAGTTGGAGAGAAGAAAGTCATGTCCCTAGAGAGGAGTGTGAATCCAGGGAAACTCTGCTTTTAGAAAAGTGGAGAAATAAAGTGACTGATAGTTCTTCATACCTGTTTACCAGCCAGCCCATCTACCCAGCCATTATCTTACTTGTTAGGTATGTAAAGGATTATGTTAAGGCTCAGGAGAGTTTTCTAGGAGTAGAAGAGAAAGGATGATTGACACTTTACAGCGAATGCCATTTTACGATGATTGACACCTTTCCTCACTATTGGCATTCAGTGGTAATAGGAAAAGGGAATGAAAAGTTTCTAAAAAAAAAAAATCTCCCTTGAGATCACCTTAAACATACAGTTTCCAGAAAGGCTACTAATAACTAGAAACTCAAGCTAAATGGTCATAAAGGGAATTGACATGATGACGCACAGAGTATGTGTTATGTTTGTTTTACTGCATGAGTTGGCTACTTCAAACACAAGATCATTCTCTGATAGGAAGGAAGGTAAAAATTTGTATGCATTGCTCTCTCTATTCTATAGCTTATTAGGGACAATAAAGTATTGGAGTCGTGGAAAATCCAAGTTAGAAGGGAATTTAAAGATTGTTTAAGAAACCTTTTCATTTTACAGATGAAGTCAGGCTGATAATGTAAAGAGTGCAGGACTTGAGCAAAAATTCCACGCCATCCCTATTAATACCTACACAACCTGACCAGAGCACCTAACCTCTTTGGGCCTCAATTTCCACATCAGCAAAGTGAGAGAGTTGGAGTGCTTAGGTTGACTCTAAGGTCATTTCTAGCTTTATATGTATTGAAGAATGAAGGAAGGCATTAAGAGATGATACTTATTAATTTTTAAATAATGCAAGCAACAGCTAAAACATAGGAAACCATAAAAAGTCAAAATAATTGAATATAATCTCAAAGTTAAAAAGTACTTTAGAAATAATTTTAATCAGACCAATCATTGGAAAAATGAAGGAGCTGAAACCCAGAGAGATGAGTTTAATTTTCTCTAAGGTCATACAACTAGCTAGGGATTAAAAGAAATTAAGAATCTAGGTAGCACAGAGTGCCAGGTGTGGAGTCAGGAAGTTTTCCCGAGTTTGAATTTGGCCATAAACACTTAATAGCTGAACTAGACCATCTATCTCTTAGGCCAGTGTTCTTTTTACTAACCCAAGTTGTCATTCACAAAATAGAACTCTGAATTGATGAAATTAAATAGAGAGAAAAGTTCTACAATTATTTTCAGTTAGAACCAATTGAACAACTATAGAATTGAGATCATCTCGCTGGGCTGTGATTGTGAGCTCCTCGAGATTAAGGATTGTCATTTACCTTTCTTTGTATGCCCAGAATTTAGCACAGGGCTTGCACTCATTAGGTGCTTAATAAATGTTTAATGTTTGACTTGACTATTGCATTGTATATAATGCTTGCTACTTTTATAATATTAAAGAAGACTCATCTATGCTTATATTTTGTATTTTTTAGCATAAATATTTTTTGTCAAAGGCTTTTTTCTGCATTTATTGAGAAAATGTGATTTTGGGATGTTTTGTTTTTAATATATTGATAATTTTCCTGATGTTAAATCTTCCTTGCATACTTGTAAAAATCCAATATGCTCATAATGAATGAGTTCTTGGATAAATTGCTATAGTCTGTTTGACAGGATTTTACTGAGCATTTTTGAATTGGTGTTTATTTGTTTTATTAGTCTATGGATCTTCTTTGCTTTAGCTTTTCCTGGTTTAGATATTAGGAATCTTTGAGCTTTATAAAAAGACTTTGGTTGATTATTTACTTTCTTAGTTTTGAGGAACAATTTATGCAATATTGATGTTAGTTGTTTAAAAATTTGGTAGAATTTTCATTTAAACCCATCAGGATGAAGAGATTGTTTTCCTTTGGTAGCTCCTTCAATTTCTTTTTCTGAGATTGTATAATTAAAGATCTCTAGTTGGTGTTCTGTCAGAGTATTTTATATTTTTCAAGAAAACCCTTTTTTTCTATGTTTAGTTTTGATAGCATATAGAGGAAAAAATAATTTTTATTTTTTTTTTAGATTTCCTGTGATTTTGCCTTGTTCATTATTTTTTTATTTATCTGCCCTTTTCTTTTTAATCATATAATTTAAATTTTATTAATTTTGTTCATTTCAGAAAATAAGCTTTCACTTTTGTTTATCAGTTCCATAGTCCTTATGGCTTCTAATTTATTTATTTATCCTCTAATTTTTAAGATTTCCCATTTTCTGTTCATTTGTGGTTTATTTGGGGGCTTCTAATTTTTTTCTATTACAGTTCATTAATCTCTATTTCTATTTTGTTCATGTAACTTTTGGGTGATATATTTTTTTCTTCAAAGGATTACTTTAAGTGCATCATAGAAATTTTAGTTTGTTGTTTTATCATTGTAATTGTCTATAACGCAATTATTGTTGCTATGATTTGCTCTTTGACCAATATGTGCCTAGTTAACTGATTACTTTTTTTTATTGTATTTTAGACTACAAAGGATATGTGTACATCTTGACTTTTTATATTTATTTTCAATTTCTTTGCCCTCTATCAAATGGTAAATGTTTATAAAAATGCCATGTGGTGCTGAAAAATACAATTCCATTCAGAAGATACCATAATTCTTTTAGTTTTAAATTCTTTAAGAGCTTGTTCAATTCTTTGTTTTCTCTTTTGTTTATCTTTCTATTACAGAGAAAGAGGAAATTAAAGTCTCCTACTATAATTATATAACTACCTATGGGTTATTTTGCAATTTAATTTTCGTTTTAGGATTTAGGTGCTATGCTATTTGGAATACATGTTCAATAATGATTATTGTTTTATATGTTCTGTAGTTTCTTTAAGCATAATGTAATTTCCCTCTTTATCTCACATACTCAGTACTTAGGATAGTACCTTATATATGCCTTGCATATAGTGAGCCATTAATAAATATTTGCTGACTGACTGACTTTTGACCATCTCCAACTATATTTTGTAGGCATCTAAAAAATTAGTGTTTTAAAAATGGAATTCATTATCTATCCCTCTAATTCTCCTCCTCCTTAAAACTATTATTCTTTTGTTGAGAACAGCACCCTGCTGATAGTCACCCAGGTTTACAAGCTTAGAGTCATCCTTGATTCTTCTTTCTCTCCCACTGCTGATATATAATCAATTGCTAAGAATTATTATTTGTGTTTTCATATGTATTTCATTCAACCAGCTTTTATCTAGCCACTCATATGGCTACCTTCAAGTTCAAATTCTCATCACCTTTTTCCTGGATATTGAAACAGTCTCCTAAGTGGACTCTATTTCTTGCATCTTTCCTCTATAATTCATCTTCCACACTACTGCCAAAAAAACCTTCCCAAAACAAAATTCTATGTCATTTCTCTGCTCAATAACCTTTAATGGAAGAGGCAGAGCCAAGATGTCAGCTTAGTAGCAATGAAAACTGAAACTACTCTGACAATCCTTCCAAACCAATCTTTAAAAAATGCCTCAAAATGATAGGAGTCAAAAACAAACAACTAGACAGAGTGAGGGGACTCTCCTGCTGAACACAACTTGAAAGGCAGGCAGAGAGAGTCAATTTTTAGTGGATTAGGGGAACCAGAAGCAAAACTACACACAGAAAAGTGCTGGTCTACCACCCTCCACCTATTGCACCAGGTTTCAAGCCTGGGCATAGACCAACTCCAGGTTGTCAGGACCATGCCTATACCAACAACAGAGCATCCCACACCCCAGACTGATCCCTTGAAGTCCCAGGCCCTTGAACCAATCTGCGGTCAAGCTAGAAGTCCATAGAACCTTGGCCTTCTCAAGCTTGCACTGCGTTGAAGCTCTTAGCCCCAGGAAAAAATAATTCTGAGTACTGAGTCCTGCACGCCATCAGGAGAGGAAACAGAATCAGCGGCTTCAGAACTTCCAGACCACAGGCAAAAATAAGGATTGGAAAATGAGCAAACAGCAAAGGAAACACCTAATACTAGAAAATTTCTATGGAGATAAAGAGCAAAGCTCAGAGTCAATAGGAGAAGGTGAAATCCAAATAACCACATGCAAAACTTCAAAGAAAAATGGGAATTGGTCTCAGGTGCTAGAAGAACTCAAAAAAGAATTTAAAAAATCAAATAAGATAGGTGGAAGAAAAATGGGGAAAAGAATTTAAAGTAATACAAAAAGAAAATAACAGCTTAAGTAGCAAGATTGGTTTCACTGGAAAAATTAGACATAAAAATCTAACAAAGAAAAGAGGTTCTTAAAAAATAGAATTGACCTACTGGAAAAAGAGGCAAAAAAATCCAATGAAGAAAAGAGTTCCATGAAAAGTATAATGGACCAAATGGAAAAGGAGGCTCAAAAGGTCATGGAAGAAATTCATTCTTTAAAAACTAGAATTGAGCAAATAGAAGCTAATGATTTCACAAGACATCAAGAAACAATAAGACAAAATCAAAAGAATGAAAAAATAGAAGAAAATGTGAAATATCTCAGTGAAAATACAACTAACCTAGAAAATAGATCCAGGAGAGACTATTTAACAATTATTAGACTACCTGAAAGTCATGATTAAAAAAAAAGCCCAGACATTGTATTACAAGAAATTCTTAAAAAAACAACAACAACAAAAAAAACAACTGCCCTTATATTCATGAACAAGAGGGTAAAACAGGAATTGAAAAAATCCACACATCACCCCCTAAAATAAATCCCCAAATGACACTGTCAGGAATGTTATCGCCAAGTTTAAGAGTTTCCAGATCAAGTTGAAAATACTTCAAGCAACCAGAAAAAAACCAATTCAAATATCATGGAGCCCTAGTACGGATATGGTAGTTTTCACACTGAAGGATCAGAAGGCTTGGAATATGATATTCTGAAAGGAAAGGGAACTGGGTTTATAACAACCAAGAATCACATATCCATGAAAACTAACTATAGTCTTTCAGGGGAAAAGATGGTCATTTAATAAAATAGAAGATTTCCAAATGTTTCTGAAAAAAAAAAAAGACCAGACTTAGAAAATTAGACATCCAAATGCAAAATTCAAGAGAAGAATAAAAAGGTAAATAATCAAGAGAAAAAATGTAAGGGTCTCAATAAAATTGAATTGTTTATATTCCTATATGGAAAGATGATATTTTTAACTCTTAAAATTTTTTTTATCATTATCAGAGTAGTTAGAAGAAGTATACATAGATATAGGGTATGGTAGTAAGCTATTTAGGATGATATACCAAAAAAAAATCTAGGAGTGAAAAAGAGGATAGCACTAAGAGAAATGTGAAGAAAGAAGTAAAATGAGGAAAATTTTATCACAAGGGAAGAGGAACAGGGGAAGAAATTATTACAATGGAGGGGAGAATGATGGGTAATACTTAAACCCTTACTCTCATTGGAATTGACTCAGAGAAGGAAGAACTGCCAGATTCATTGCGGATATATAATCCTATCTTACCCTATAGAGAATTACAAGGGGAATAAAAAAGGGGGTGGTGGGGAGGAGAGTAATAACTTTTAATAGCTCCCCTTCTCTTCAGGATAAAATATAACTATACTTGGCATTTAGAGTACTTCATGATCTGGAACCAGCTTACTTTCTTGATTTATTTCCCTTTATTTTCATTTATACAATTTCTTCCCAGCCCAACTAGCTTACCTGGTCTTCTCCATACTCATCTTTTTTTCATAGGTTTTACCTTCCTAGTACTCCAACATCCTTTCCACACAGACATTCTTTATACTCTTGCAAGATAAATTTCTTTATGTCTAGTTCTGGGTATACTCAAAACTTTTCAATGACTCCCTGTTGGCCATTGCATAAAGGTGAAACTCCTTTACTTGGCTTATGAGGCTTTCTGCAATCATGTCTCTCCCCGCCTTTCCAGTCTTATCTCATACTTCTTGTATGTGGTCCACAATTTACTGCCTTCCTGTCTTTATTTTTCATTTCCCATACCTTGACTGTTGTCACCCTTCCCATGCCTTGGAATCCTACTCATTCTTTAAAGTCCAGTTCAAATATCATATCCTCTATGAAGCCTTCCCTTTATTACCAGACTCCTTTCTACCTATCTGGCCTTATGACACACTCTTCTCCTTCACACTCTCTTCAGACTAGTCAAATTGTCTTTTTTGCTGCTCCTTATAAACAACATTTTCTCTTGCTTCTGGATTTTTACAAAAGCTGTACCTCCCTCTCCCATGTCTAGACTGCATGTCCCTCCTTACTACTACTTTTTAGAATCTCTAGTTTCCTTCCAAGCTCAGCTCAAGTCCCACCATATCCATGAGGCCTTTCCTCATCTCCCCAGTCCCTCAGTTTCCATGGCCTTCTCCCGCCCATTTCCTTATTTTTATTTTATTGATATTTTGTATAACCTCTTATAGAATGTAAGCCTTTGAGACTTGATATAACTGTCATCCAGAGACTTTCATCTTTGTCTTTGTATCCCCAGTACATAGCACATTGCATACCATATTTGTTGTTGTTGAGTCATTTCAGCTGTGTCTGACTCTTCATGACTCCATTTTGAGTTTTCTTGGCAAAGATATGGAGCAGTTTTCCACTTCCTTCTCTGGTTCATTTTACAGATGAAGAACTGAGGCAAACAGGGTTGAGACTGGCCCTGGGTCACAGAACTAGTAAGTGTCTGAAGTCAGATCTGAACTCAAGAAGATGAGTTTTGGGGCAGCCAAGTGGCTCAGTGGATAGAGAGGAAGGCCTGGACAAAGAGGTCTTGGGGTCAAATATGGCCTCAGATACTTCTTAGCTATGTGACTCTGGGCAAGTCACTTAACTCCAATTGCCTAGTTCTTGCCAGTATTCTGCTTTGGAACTAATACTTCTATTGATTCTAAGATGGAAGGTAAGGGTTTAAAAAAAAATCTTCCTGACTTCAGATCTGGCACTCTCTCCACTGCTTCACATAGCTACCTGGAATATAGTGTTGTTCAATCTTGTCAGACTCTTCATGACCCCATATGGGGTTTTCTTGGCAAAGGGACTGAAGCGGTTTGCCATTTCCTTTTCCGGCTTATTTTACAGATGAGGAAACTGAGACAAACAGAGCTAGTATGTGTCTGAGATCATATCTGAATTCACAAAGGTCAGTTTTCCTGACTTTAAGCCCAGCACTGCTTCCACTGTGCCACCTAGCTAGCTGCCCAGCACATAGTGGGCTTTAACAACTTCTTGCTAATCGGTGGATAGGCCAATTAATTTAGTAGGTAGTGAGTTTCAGCTAGAACCTCATCTACTATGTCATACATTCCAGTGTGCATTTAAGCTGTATTTACTTGTGCTTGTGTCCTGACCCACCTGAAACTCCACATGGGGCATTTCTTATCTGGATTATGTGTCTCCTTCACCTTAACTTTGCACATGAAATGGAATAATTTTCTGTGAAATAATTTCCTCATTTTCTACTCTTCTCTATAAGAAGGATGATGATCTGAGCATTTACCTTAGAACCATATATCTGCTACACTGAAAGCTTGGGGCAGGAATTGTTTTATTCTTTGTATTTGTATCCCTAGGTCCCAGAGCCAGGGCTTGGCACATAGTAGGTACTTACTAAATACTTGTTGATTAACTTATTCCCTTGGTTCCTTCAATGGGCCATATGATCTTACCTAATTAAAAGAAAATTTTTTAATTATTTTCTTTTTTTTTACTTCATTAAATTTCTTCCCATACCCCAGCATCCCTACATTTTCCCTTCCCAGAGAGCCATTCCATATAATAAATGATATTTTTTAAAGAAAAAGAAGATAAAAAAATCAGCAAAACTGATCAATACATCAAAAAATCCTGAAGATATTTGCAATAAGGGGCAGCTAGGTGGTTTAGTGGATAGTGAGCCAGAACTAAAGATGGGAGGTCCTGGGTTGAAATCTGGCCTCAGACACTTCCTAGTTGTGTGGCCCTGGGCAAGCCTCTTAACCCCCATCACCTAGTCTTACTCTCTTCTTCCTTGGAACCTATACACAGTATTAATTCTAAGGTCAAAGGTAAGAGTTAAATATATATGCAATATACTCAATCTGTGGACCAATTGCCTCTGCAAAGGAAAGGGGTGGGTAATTTTTTTCATATCTCTCCTTTGGATTAATGCTTGATATCTGTGGAGCTTTGACCAGAGAGTGCCTTGTTTCTGCAAAGGAAGAAGTTTTCCTGCCCAACCCCTCTGCCCTTTCCTCCTTCTTTCACCCTTTGGCACCTAGTGCTTTTCTTCACATGTTTATGACATGTTTCAGAGAATGGGATATGAGAGCTGTCCTTGCCAGCCCTGTCACTGGTCCTCCTCTATCCACTCCATTATCTATCAGCTCTATTGAATATAAACAGATTTTCAGCTGTGAAAAGAGGGCCTTGGACAAGATCACCTTTAAGTGCCTTCCAGCTCTAAGACTGTGTGTGCACACGTGCGCCTACACGGCTTTGAATCAACCAGAGTCATTTCACAGACTTCTTTCACAGATTGGCAGAGGGAGGAGGCAGCCTGTGTGGAAAGAACATTCAGCCAGGAGGCTGAAGACCTGGTTTCCAACAACAGTTCTGTCCCTGATGCAGTGTGTGACCCGAGAGAATACATTCTTCTTTTTTGAGCTTCTTTCCTATCTGTGGAGTGAGGAGGCTGGTTCAGATGCCCTTTAAGGCTCTATTCCCAGTTTCAACACTAAAGATCTCCAGTGAAAACCAAACACAACTCTTCCCTGCTCCAAACCCAAAGAATATTTTCTGTTGTATGAATGTCCTTTGCCGTCTTGAGTGGAGGGTGGATCTAAGATATTCTTCGAAGAGTTATTAAGGTCTGGCTTCGAGAGGAGACCTTCAGTAAAAAATAGAGGTGCTCTGCAAGGTAACCATGGGGTCAGAAAAGTGTATTTTTTAATGGAAAAAAATCAACATCTTGTTGTTTTTCAAAACATATCTCATTATGATCATGAGGTACAAGACAACACGTGAAATTATATTCAATCTAGGTTGAAATTGCAATCTAAAAAGAGACCATTTTTAGACTTAGACTCTTGGCAGCTTTTAATCCCTGTGGATCCAGGCTCCAACTCCCAAAGCCATCAGCAGCCTTGGTGGCCTTACTCATTACTCTGGCTAAGTTCATCTAATAGCTACTTGTTCCAGCTAGTCTTTCATTTGGTGTTTTACATGTATCTCCAAGAGTCCCAGCTCCTATTAAATGCAATTACATATGCATAAGCTATGCAATTTTAATTCTGAAATGTATGGAGCAAGGAAAGGGCAGGAACCTTGGGCTTTTTGTTCCAATAGAGGGAGGAAACCTTCTGCCTGGAAGCAGAACTAGTCATTTAGTTCTTATCACAGAAGCTCATCCCAACAGATGTTAAGAAGCTCTAGGCCATCCTGGGCTTCAGTGTTAGTCTTGTTTGATATCTACTGGGGTTGTCCACAAGATGATGATTCACCATATCATTCATCGATCGTGCATTTAACTTGGGGAAGTCACTTCTCCATTAGGGCCTCAGTTTCCTCACTGGTATGTGAGAGGGTTGGATTCGATGACCTCTAAGGTCCTTTTCAAGCACTATCTACCTGGGTGATGACTGCCTGTGTGACTTTGGGGAAGTCTAGCCTTAGTTTCTTCACCTGTAAAATAAGGGACTGGAACTAGATGACCTCTAATGTGCTTTCTAGTTCTAAGTCTCTGCTGCTCTAGAGTCTAGACACACTTAGAGTCCTAGAATGTTAGCACTATGAGCCCAAGGAAGTCAAACGAATTGATCAAAGTCACAGAGATAGTATCATAGGCAGGATTTGAACCCAGGTCCTTTCCACAGCGGATCAAATGCTGGGCCTGGAGTCAGGAACACCTGAGTTCAAATTTTGCCTCAGATACTTATCGGAGAAGGAAATGGCAAACCACTCCAATATCTCTGCCTAGAAAACCCCAAATGAGTTACAAAGAGTTGGACATGACTGAAACAACTGAACAAAATATTCTCTTTCTTGCCAAACTTAGGGATGCTGGGAAGGAAAGCTACCTGCAGTGAAGAACATGAACAAGGAGGCCATCCAGAATTGGACCCAGGCTTCAAAAGCAATTTCAGTTAGATAGATTCTCTCTTCTAATGTCTCCATTCCCAGCAGGAAGAAGAAATTGCTTTTTCTCTTTCCAGAGGCAACTCTGGCTACCACTTTGCAACGTATATTGTAGCCAGTGTTTCAGTGACTAGATGTCTGACCCAGCTGTATTCCATCGTCTCATCATTAGGGGAGAATGATCTTGTGCTACAAGGACCAGAAAAATGCCTCATTTCAGCCAAACACTGATGGGATGAATCCCTACTGTGTGTAAAATCATAGATTGTTAAGAGCCAGGACAGAGAGACCTTCCAGCTTCATTTGGTCCAAACCATTTGCTCAAAGGCACGTAGCAAGTTAGTAGCAGATAAAGGACCAGATCTAGTTTTCTTGTCTCAGTGTAGCCACTTCTGTTACATCATCCATTCTAATCTAATCCAGTCCAACAAGCACGTATAAGGCACTGAGCTAGCTGCTGGAGATAGACAAAACAAGAAACAGTTCCAGCTCTCAAGGAGCACACTTTCTACCAGGTAGGGATATGACATGTAAACAGTTAAGTATATTTTTGGAGAGAGAGAGAGAGAGAGAGAGAGAGAGAGAGAGAGAGAGAGAGAGAGAGAGAGAGAGAGAGAGAGAGAGAGAGATAAGAGAGAGAGATGA
>NC_058131.1:219114129-219169415 GCF_016433145.1 Gracilinanus agilis
AGAGAGATAAGAGAGAGAGATGAGAGAGAGAGAGAGAGAGAGAGAGAGAGAGAGAGAGAGAGAGAGAGAGAGAGAGAGAGAGAGAGAGAGAGAGAAAGAGAAGGCTTCTTTGGATGTGGCATCTGAGCCTAAGCCTTGAAAGCAGCTAGAGATTCTAAGACGCAGAGATAAGAGGAAGGAATACATTCCAGACAGCGGGAGGGATACAGTCTGGATAAAGGAATGGAGGTGGGAGATGGAGTACCAAGCTGGAAGTTGGGGGGTATCAGTCAGTCAATAAGCATTTGTTAAATGACTACTATGTGCCAGGCACTATGCTAAGCTCATCATGCTGCCGGAGGCTGACAAATTCCCTTTCAAAGTGCTTACAACAGGGAAAAACAAACATGCCTTTGTCTTTCTGGGCCTCACATCAGTCATGTTACTGGATATTAAGGCACTGATTGAAATGATTCTAAAAAATGCTGTTGGATGGGATTAGGGTAAACTCTTTTCTATTGATATTGATCACGTTTGAAAAATAGGGAAAGGGAGATGTTTATGGAATCTTTTCCTCTCCCTGCTGTGTTTTTCAACAATTAATGTTCCCATCAACATATGACTCTGTGCTCACTCCATTCCTCACTTGTTTGACATGTTTATCACTTTATTTTCATATTATGGTATAAAATTGCTGCATACAAGCCCATAACCCCCCACCCCAACTATTTCTAACGTTTAGATAACACACCAGTCTTTGTCCCCCATATAAAATGAGCTCGGGACATCTGGCACTAAGGTGCTTATATTTCATCTTTATAGAAGTCTGCTTTCAGTTTGCTGTTTTCAAAAATAACACATTAAATAAAATAGGCTGACATTTTGGAAAAGAAAAAATATGACTGAAAGAACATAGAAACCCTTTCCTCTTTCAATCCGAAGCTCTCAAAATAGGTGTCTTGATGAGAAGAAATGTAAGCTGGCATTTGGAACAATCTGTTATTTTTATATAAAACCCTTCAATCGTTCCCCAATGCCTGCAGAATAAAGCTCACACTCCTTCGACCCTCCACATGCAGGACCCTCCACACACTGGCTCCAGCCTTATTTCACTTCAGGCTCCTTCATCTACTACTCTAAGTCCCAGTGAAACTAAGCAGTTTGTGACTGACCCCAGAACCCAGCATGCTGCCTCCCACGCTTCCACCCTATATTCTTTTAGAAGGCCATTCTCCACCTCTTCCCCTCTGCTGGAAGGCACTCTATCTTCATCCCTACTTCTCTAATTCTTCCCTCTTGTCAAGGACACTTCCTCTATGAAGCCTTCTCTGGTCTCCTCACTCCATCAGTTGAAAGCTTTGCTCTTCATTTTTCTTAGAGCACTTTTTTCGAATCTCCTTCATTTCCATTATGCCCCACTTTTATTATAGGTAAGTATGTACGCAAATGGCAGGGTAGCCTAATGAGTAGAGAGCTGCCTTGGGGTCACAAAGTCCTGGGTTCAAGTCCTACCTCTGATAGCATTACTGGCTGAGTGACTCTAAGCAAGTCATTTAACTTGTTACCTCCATTGGATTATCCCAAGAGGACAAACAATGCGGGTGACCCGATGTGTATTGCTTTTATTATACCATGAAATTAGGTTGGAGGATATCAGTGATCCAGGCAACTCTCTAAGACTGTCAGTTGCAGAGAAGGTGCTGTTCTGCATTGGTAGAGAGAATGTGCTCATTTCCAGAGTTCTCTAAGACAATGAAATCGCACATTCAGGTCCTTCTAACTGTCTGCCTCATATTTCATTCATCTTCTCCCTTCCCCCAAATGTAAGCTCCTTACCATCAAGGACTTGGTCATTTTCTTTGTATTCCCAGGACCTTGCACTGGGTCTTCTTTCCCATGATCAATTTTAAATAGATGTTTGTTGAATTGAAATGAAATTCCTTAGCCTAGCTAGCACTCAGGGTCCTTAAAACCTACTCTCAGGGGCAGCTGGGTAGCTCAGTGGAGTGAGAGCCAGGCCTAGAGACAGGAGGTCCTAGGTTCAAACCCAGCCTCAGCCACTTCCCAGCTGTGTGACCCTGGGCAAGTCACTTGACCCCCATTGCCCACCCTTACCACTCTCCCACCTATGAGACAATACACCGAAGTACAAGGGTTTTAAAAAAAAAAACCTACTCTCAGACTTCCTTTCCAGCATAATCTCTCTCTTATACCCTCTTACAATCATAGAATCATAGATTTAGATCAGGAAGGGACCTTGGAGGCCATCTTCTCCAAATCTCTCATTTGATAGATGGAGGAACGGAGGCCCATCAAGGTAAGTGCTTGCCTAAAGTCATTCTGTTTGCTAATCAAACTACACTATGCAGTGTTCTATTTCCTTGCCACTGCCTTTGCATACAGCCCTATGCCTGGGCTTCCTGAGGTTTGTTTCTGCCTGATGAGATCTAATAGCACCTGGTCTATGAAGCTTCTTCTATTTGTCCTAGTCAGAAGGAACTTCTTTTTCTCTTCCTTCTCCTTCTTCTTATCTCACACAAAAGTCAGACAAAACATTTAGACGGAAGTTTGATGTCAAAGTTTACTTGAGTCACATCAGCCCGAGAGCATTCTTAGAGGACTCTGTAAGGGGGAAGATGGAGAACAAATAGATGCAAACAAGACCATAATGCCCAATATCTCTATACCGACATATTCCCATCAGCCACAATGGTGGGACTTCTACACCTGGACACCACCACCTCCTTATCCTAGGAAACAGCATTTAGAACGAACTTGGGAACGGCAGCTAGAACTGTTCACATATATGGAGAAGAAAACCCTTACTGAAGGTGACACATCTTAAGAATACTCTAAAAAATGATTTTCAATTCATCTCAAAGAGAAGATTCCAAAAGAATGGAAAAGATGGTACTATAACTACTACCTCCCCCCCCAAAAAAAAAAGTCCAAGGAGACAAGAAAACAACAGATATGCTGACTTTCTCATGTGTGGCAGTATTTTTGATGATGACATTGAATGTATTCCTTTTTTTTAAAGCCTTATATTCTATCTTGGAATCCACATTTGTATTGGTTCTAAGGCAGAAGAGTGGTAAGGGCTGGGTAATGGGTAGTTAAGTCACTTGCTCAGGGGACTAGGAAGTATCTGAGGCCAGATTTGAATGCAGGACCTCCTGTGTCCAGGCCTGACTCTCAAACCACTGAGCTATCTAGCTCCCCTCAAGTGTAATGAGAAGAGGAAAGAAAGCTTTTTGCAGTTTGCTGTAGTGCCACAATGGTCTGAAGGGTGCAGAGGTTATAAGATCCTACTTTATCTATTAATTTCTTTTTACCCAAAAAGAAAAAAAAAAGCTCTTGACTTAATAGAGCAAATTTTAGCTTAGAAGTCTTTCCCAGCAAGGTAACTCCTGCTCACACATGATTCGGTGACAGATGCAACCACGGAAATAACTTTGGTCAGCAATCTGTTGACTCTCGCTATCAAATGAGACATCCAGCAGAGAGATATAAGCTTACTAAGGGGGTTTGCCAGGATTATGGAGAATTTCCTCCACAAAGTCTAAATGTAAGAGTGATGTACACCAGATGCTCATAGTTACAGATGACATTGTGCTGGTTGAACTAAATTCTGTAACACTACAGTTCTGCAAAAGAAATTAGCCTAGAAATCCCAAGAGGAAAGCCAACGCAGATGAGCAATACATATTGCTTTTATTATGTCATGAAATTAGATTGGAGGAAAAGATGTAGATGCCTGATGTGCAAGTTCATCAAGACATAGTTTAGACAACTGCTCTAGATGAACAATGTGCTGGGCCCAGAATTGGATCTCATTTGGAAAAATGTTTGCACTTTCACTGATTCTTATGACTTGCTACTTCAAAAATCCATTGTTAGAAACCCCAGCATCCTTCTGTTGATGTTACGTGGCTGAACAACATGGAGTACTATGTTAGAAAAATCTTAATACTCAATGACCCAGTAGGCAAAGGAAAGACATATAGTTGGATATAAATATGCATATGGCCAGTGATGGTTCATATGAAACAAATGGTTTCAAAGACATCACCATGGGCATACATGATCCCAATCAAAGCTTAAGATTTCAATAAGATTTTTGGCATGCCCGCTATAAATATGACTTACTATTACCTTCTCTATTTCCTATTCATCATTTGCAAATTGAGGGAGTTGGATTAAATAAGCTCTAAGATCTTTGCTGCATCTTATTCCTTAATTATTCCTACTTTGAAATTATACCTTTATTCACAAAAGGAAAAGCTCAAGAACCCAAATTCAAAGGCAGCAGGGGATAATAGAAAGAGCCAAGAACTTAGAATCAGAAGCCTGAGGCCAGAGCCTTATCTCTGCCATTTCCTAGCTTGATGGTCTTGCTTAAATTACACCCTCTGTGGTGGCCCTCAATTTCTTCTTCTATGAAAATGAAGTGAAGCACTGAACTAAATGTTGTCTAAAGGTCCTTCCATGTCTTTTATTCCAATTTTAACCTTCTATGACTCTACCTTTCAGGTGGAAGATAATATCAAAAATATTATCTTTAAAAAGCAACCACCTGGGTGAAGCCAGGTGGCTCTGTGGATTGAGAGCCAGGTCCAGAGATGGGAGGTCCTAGGTTCAAATTTGGCCTGAGATACTTCTTAGCTATGTAACTGTGTGCCTAGCCCTTACTACTCTTCTGCCTTGGAACTATTACACAGTATTAATTCTAAGAGACATGGCAAAGGTTTTTTTTTCTTAACTAAAAAAAAGAAACCATTACTCTGCTGGGCCCTTTTCTAACAAAATATCACATTTTGGTAACACTTTGAGAGATGCAAAACACTTTATATACATTATTTTCCAAGCAACTCCAAATATGCAATAAGACCTAGATCATCTTATTTTTAAAGTCTCTCCTTACCCATCTCACCTTGGAAGAACAAGCTTTAACAATGCGACTTTGAGACATTTTAAGTAAATTCACTAGATCAAAAATAAAAAATCCCAAATCCCAAACAACAACATGGCGCTTTATTACTTTATCACATCACATCAACCCATAATTCAAAGGATGGAAAAATGGCTTGCCCTTTTCCCCCAGATGACATTTCAGTGTAGGTTAGATCATGAAAAGATTCATAAACATTTAAATCCAAGTCATCCATATGTGATTTAACCTCTGGACCTCAGTTTTCTCATCTGCAAAAGGAGGAGGGCTTGGATTAAATAATTTTTAAGGTGCTTTCCAGTTGTTATATTCTGTGATTTTATGACTTCTAACACTTAGAGTGTTAATGTAGGTAAATGTAAAATGGGCTACCTCTGAGGGTAGTTGAAGTCTTCAAACATAAGCTGGAAACCTCTTTGTGAGAGTTGTTCTAGAGGAAATTCGTTCTGGGGTATGGGTTGGATTGGATGGCCATTGAGGTCCTTTCCAACCTTGAGATTCTATTATTCTGTGACCCAACTTTCATGGTTTTATCAACAGATTAAATCAACCACAGAACTATAGCAGATTGTAACTCTAACCATATTGACAGGATTCAGAATCAACCCAAATTATGTTAATTATCTGTGAAGAGTGTATAATCTTCTTGAAGAGATCCAATACACACATTTTGTAACATATATGTACACATGAATGCATACAAACACATGTGCACATATGTTCACATATAGACATTCACACATGCATGATGGAGGAAAGTTTCCAATGGACCTTCTTCCAATACAAGTGAAAACACCAGCCATTTGGATCTTGTGGTATTTTTATTTCATGTGGAGAGTTATTTTAGGAAAAGAAGTTTACTGCCTTCTGCAATCCAAATGGAGATGCCTGTGGAGACCACATAGAGAATACATGCTGATCCAGGAGCCTAAGAGAGCATCTGGATGTACAAAAATTTGAACTTTGGGGGGTTTAAAATTCATTTGTCTTGATAAAATTCATTTGTTTTGTTAAATTCATCTGTTTTGCTTAAATGCATTTGTTTTATATGTACAGATATTGTTGTGAAGAAAAGGGGACTGTCCCCTGATTTTTTTGTAAAGAAGCACCAAGTATTTGATTTCCTAAATTGTTGCCATTCTCCCCTTGTATTGATGTATATACCCTTTATTTATTGTAATTGTATTTATGTTTGTTATGATCCATTAGGGAGACTGGTCTCTCAAAGGGTCACGGGGGGAGGGGGGGAGGAATGTGGCATTTAAAATTATTGTAAGCCCTGGGAGACTACAACTCCCAGGACTCCCTGCTACAACTTCCCCCAACACCTCCCACTTCCTTTGTGGGAGGTGTCGGAGAAAGTATAAAAGAGAGAGTTTGGCACCATTTTGCTCTCACTACCCTGGAGTCTCTGCTCTCTTGAGCCTGGAGGCTGGTTGACTCTCTCTGATCCTGGACTCTCTCTACCCAGGGAGACCCTTTTCTCCTACCTAGCCTTTCCTTTTTCTGAATTAAAATAAAACCTAGCTATTCTAAACCCTAAGTTGCTCTCTGATCTTTTATTTGAGCCCCGAAGGGCTCTGGTCAATTTTCCCCTGCAGGGGCTGGGGACCTCTAACTTCCTTTCCCTTCCTCTACCTTCCTCTCTCTTTTCTCCCATCCATCCTTCCTATCTACCTTCCTCCATTTTAACCCTAACAATCTGAAGCTCCTAAACTTAATCTTTTCCCTATTTTTTCTGGATGGAATTTGTATCATTGGAAACTATATCTAATATCTACTAATAGAATGGAAGCTCCTAAACAGAGTATAATTTGCCTGTATAATTTGTATCTTTATATCCCCAATTGCTACTACAGCATCTGGCACATAGTAGGTAGTACTTAATAAATCAATGGATTGATTAATTGGTTTGCACCTGAGGAATTTGCTACTGACATAGACAGATGTTTAGTATAGGTCCTAGGGTATCTATAGTATTAAAGTACTAATTCAGGGGATACCAATGATACCTACCCAAATTGTACAATACCTAGGAGTGGCCCAGCTGGGCCAATGTCAAGAGCTTGGCTAACATCCTTTAGGAACTGCTTCTGGATTCGGAAACGCCGTTTGCCGATGCTCCAGCTCCCATCAATTAAAAAGGACAAATCAACTTTGCAGTCTGGGGAATGAAAAATGATTGATTTACTTTGATTCTCTTTAATCATATTTAATAATTGACTTCCTCTTTCCTCAATTTCCCACACTTAAGAAACAAATAACACCAAACTTAAAACCTCAGGCAGTTCATAAAAATTCTGAGTGCAAAATGGGTGGATATTTTTGCATTCACAAAAGTGTCTATATTGTGAGTAAGAAGTGTTAAGTTCAAATTCTAGCAGCATTACTTTTTATTCATGTAACTGAAGTGAGGTAAACTAAGTCATTGTCCACAAAACCTGTTTTTCTCTAGGAAAAAGTAAAAATCAGAAATTAGCTTTTTCTGTGAAGGTTGGCTCAGTCAGGGTCCATGAGAAAGTGACTCCCTTTACTACTTCACAGTCCAGGATAAGATATACAGGGGAAATCCCAAAGTCCACGCTACTGACCAAAAATAGCTTCCAGACAGACGATAAAGGTTGCTGCTACTTCCCCAAGGTTATGTATCATTTATGAACATTTTCTTTATATCTTGAACCCTATAAAAATTGCATTTTAATTTCAGTTTGGGGCAACCTTCTGCCTAGTTAGGTACATTTATTAATAAATAAATATTGGTTCCACTAATTTGAACTTCTGGGTGTCTGGATTCATTTTCTGAGGTACCCCACTTCAGCGACCATGGGCAAATAACTTACCTTTTCTGAGCTCTAGTTTTTGCCTTTGTGTAATGGTGATAATACCTGCCCTGGCTACTTCATGTGGATGTTATGAAGATTAAATAGACTAAAGCACAGCATAATGAATATAATGTTGCAATTAGAGTCAAGAAGAGCTGGGTTCGGAAAGAATGCTATCCACATCTAGAGAAATAATTGTGAGAGTAGAATTGCAGAAGAAAAACTTATGATTTATCACTTGTTTATATGGGTATATGGTTTAGGGTTTTGGTTTTAAAAGATTACTCTATTACAAAAATGAATAATACAGAAATAGGTTTGAGTGATAATATATGTATAACCCAGTGGAATTGCTTGTCAGCTCCGGGAGAGGGGAGAGAAGAGAGGAGGGTGAGAACATGAACCATATAACCATGGATCAATATTTAAAAAATAAAATTACATTAAAAAAAAAGAAGAGGTGGGTTTGAATCTTGCCTCAGACATTTAATACTTGTGTGACCACAGGCCTCACTTTCTGTGCCTTCATTTACCTCATTTGTAAATTGCTTTTGTGATTGCATGGAGGGTCCTTCCAGAGCGAAATCTATGATCATATAAGTCCTTTGTAAATTCTAAAGCCCTAATACTAGAAATCATACTGATGTCATTTGAGCTATCTCTGAAGTATACAATATAATGTTTGATTCATAACCTTATAATTTTTTGAAAAGTCATTTTGTTTCAAAATGTCTATCAGACCCTCAATATATGTAGCAAGCTTACCCCCATTTACTACTGATGGCAGCTCTCCTTCTATCATTTTCTATATCATTATGAAGACATAACCCAACAGGATTTCCTTGTAGCAGATAGAGATGTTCCTTACATGAAGATATTCTCAGGCAAATAAAATAAAGCGGAAACAGAACAATGGAGAGGATGCTCATTTTTGAAATGCATACCAATTATTTGATTCTTAGTCTTCTGTGTGATATTTTACATTTCTTACATATTTGGGTCAAAGCTTATTTTTGTGGTTGATTTAGAGTATTCTTTATAAATCAGTCCATTCAGATCTCCATCAAGGCCAAGAAGATGGGAAAATGCCCTCTAAAGGGTCTCCTATAAAATACAAAATAAAAACTAGCATTTCTATAATAATTTTAAGGTTGCAAAATGCTTTGCAAGTGTAAGTTCATTTGATCCTTGTGACAGCTCCGTGAAGTAACCATTATGGATATTTTCCTCATTTTGTAGATAAAAAAATTGAAACTTATATGTTAAGACTTGCACATTGTTGTATGGCTAGTAGTGCCGGAGGTGGGACCGTAATCCTTTGTATCCAGTGGTCTATCCATGATGCCATGGTGCTTCTCTGTATGTTAGAACAATTCTCCATACATGTATAAAGTAAGATTATTGAGAGATTTCAGAAGGATGTGATCTTCCCTTCCAACTCCCCCCACTGCCCAATTTTCTGGGACTGTGTGACAGATTTTCTGTTTAGTTGTTTAATTCATTTCAGCTCAATTGATCCAACTCAATTCAAATATTTATTAGTGTGTCAAGAAAAGAGCAGCAAAGTCTGTATAAGGGCAGGCAAGACACTTTCTTTTCATCTTGGATAAAGGCATGCTCACCTGGTAAATCATATATAAAGAGATTTAAGATCTTTCACCAGGAAGGTTCAACACAGTGACACAATATCGATAAGCTACAGCCCAGTGACACAATGTCAATACTGTTTTCTAGCTCTTTCAAACCTTTCTTTGCTTGTAGTAATGGTGCATCTCAGCAAACACTCATGGAAATAAAGTCCTGCTCTCTGGGGATGAAGGAAGAACAGCTCAGCTCTCAGTTGTTGGGAATTAAGCATCTGTTTCCTCTTAGTAATGGGAAAATCACTGGACTTCCAGTAAGAAGTTAAACTCTCATGCCTTCCAGTTAGTTGTGTAACTCTGTTCCTTAGTTTCCATATCTATAAAATGGGCTAACAATACTTATACTCCCTACCTGAAAGAATGGATGCAGATGCAAAGACACATGATAGATTTCCAGGCACTTCTCTTTCTCCTTCCCTCCTCTTTCTTCTAGGAGAAGGTTTAAAAAAAATCTTGGACCAAAAGTCAGAAGACCTGGATACTAGTTTCCACTGAACCATTGTATGATTCTGAACAGATTCTTCTTGGGGCCTCAGTCTTCTCATTTAGAACGTGAAAGGACTAAACTGATCTTTAAAGCCCTTTCCATTTGGACATTTTCAGGTTCTGTGAATCCTAGATCCCACTGGGCTATCCTGCCAGCTGCTCACAAAGGCTACTACCCTACTACCCATCGACTCCAATAAACAGTTATACACAATTCACTGCTCTGCTCTCTAGTCTTTTTACTGAAATGAAATCAGTTTGTTACTTAAGAACAGTATACCTACAGGTATGGCAAGCACCACTTATTTCCCAGTTGCCTATAGACTGTTCTTATTTGGAGTGGCACCTATGGAACAGTGTTGGACCTCTCTACTTTAGAGGTAGCTGTAGTAGCAAAACCTTTAATTTATAGTGTAGATATAACATAATGTAGTCAAAAGAACCCTGAATTTGCATTCAGAAGATTTAATCTCTATTCCTGGCTCTGCCACTTTTTACCTGTGGGCCAGTCATTTAACCTCTGGGGGCTTCAGTTCAGTTCAGATTTGTAAAATAAGGGATTTAGAGTAGATGGCCTCCCTGATTCATTTCAGCTCTCTATATACAGTTCTTTGAGGTGGAACTGAGTTTTGCAAATTTAGAGGGGGAGGAGAAGTAGAGAAGAAATGAGGAATTTAAAAAGTGAAATTCAAAAATGCACAAGAATTATGTACAAAGGGGGAAGTTGGATGGCTCAGTGTATTGAGAGCCAGGCCTAGAGACCAGAGGTCCTAGGTTCAAATCTGGCCTCAGACACTTCCTAGCTGTGTGACCCTGGGCAAGTCACTTAACCTCCATTGCCTAGCTCTTACCATTCTTCTGCCTTGGAGCCAATACACAGTATTGACTCCAAGATGGAAGGTAAGGGTTTTAATTTAAAAAAAAATAATTATGGACAAAACTTTTGAGCATATATTTTGTGGCAATGGACAGAGTAAACTGCAAGAAAATCTTCTTCCAGGTTCTTGATAATCCAAGACAAGAGTCAAATAATTGAATGGAAGAAAGGATACTAGCTCCTATTCACCCAAAGATATGATTTCTTCCTTAGCCAACTTACTTAAATCTGGCTTCATTTCTTTAAATCTTCATTATATGACATCATTTTTGTTGTTGTTGTTGCTTAGTCATTTAAATTGTGTCCAACTCTTCATGACCCCATTTTTTTTTTTTTGACAAAGATCCTGGAGTGGTTTACCATTTCCTTCTCTAGCTAATTTGCAGATGAGGAATTTGAGGCAAACAAGGTTAAGTGACTTGTCCAGAGTCACACAGCTGGTAAATACTTGAGTTTGGTTTTTTTTTTTAAATTTATTTATTTTTCAGATTACTTTTTAATATAATTTTTAATAGTCATTTCCTGACATTTTACAACCCATGTTCTCTCTCCCTCCTACTCTCCTCTTCCTAAGAAGGCAGATGATATGATATAGGTTGTACATATGTTACATAAAATACATATTTCCATGTTTGTTATGTTGTAAAACAAGATGCATATAGCTTACATTATAGAAAATTTCATGGAGGAAATAAAGTAAAGAATGGTATACTTCAATCTGCATTTGGACTGCATTAATTTCTTTTACCTTTTTCATCATGAGTCCCTTGGAGCTGTCCTGGGTCCTTCCTTTGTTGATAATAGTTAAGTTATGCACAGTTGATTGTCTTACTCTACTGTTGTTACTATGTACAGTGCTCTCCTGGTTCTGTTCACTTAACTTTGAACCACTTCATATGAATCACTCCAATTTTTTTGTTTTTTGTTTTTTTTTTGGTAAACATCTCGCTTATCATTTCTTATGGTACAATGGTGTCAACTGCTTTTTTTTTGGAAATCCCAATTTTTCCCTTGTCCTCTGAGAATTCACCCCAAGGGAAGTCCCAGACTGATCAATAGACCATGGAGTACTTTATGACCTAGTGGACATAGTCAAAAGTTAAGTATTCTTTTTTATCTTTGTAGTTTCTCCCCTTGTATTAAAGCCCTCTCCCAGGTAGCCTAGCCCTTGGCTGGACCCTTCCCTTTTTTATCCGTTGTAAAGCATCAACCTCTCCCTGATAATCCTGTCTTGGACTCCTCATTTCCTTGTAGCCCTGATAAAGTCAATCAATCATACTTCCATGTCCTTAGCTCCCCAAATGGTATATAAGATCCCCAAGTTCTATTATTCTTTGGAGAATCATCTCACACGGGGATTCTCTCTGAGATACTGTTCCCCAAGTCCCAGAACCCTTGGCTTTGTGTGGTTTTTAGGCACTGGACTCTGTGTGGCTGCCAAATGTCAAACACTTTCTCTTTCCTGATTAAAGATTTGGTTTTGCTGACTACTTTAGTAGTTAGGTCTTTTTCCAAGTTGACAATGGCATTCCATTTACAATCATATACCAAAGCTCATTTATTCATTCCCAAACTGATGGACTTCCCTTCAGTTTCTAGTTCTTTGCCACCACAAAAATACTTTTTTTTACAAGTTGGTCTTTTCCTCCCGTCTTTAATCTCTTTGGGATACAGCCCTGGTAGTGATATTGCTAGATGAGGGGTATGCGCATTTTTATGGCCCTCCTTTGGGCATAGTTCCAGATTGCTCTCCAGAATGGTTGAATCAGTCTGTAGCTCCACCAACATTGTATTCATGTCCCAGTTTTTAAATATCCCTCCAACATTTATCATTTTCCTTTTTTGCTGAGGTTACATTTGAACGTAAGTCTTCCTTACTCCAGCCTTGGTGCCACCTACCTGTGATATCATTAAAAGGCATGAAATGGCCCCTGAGACATCGAAGGCATGAGCCCCTCAAAGCAATGCACTGACCACATGTACTGTTTGTATAGGTGTCTGTCTACATGTATTTTGTAGGTGTATCCACTCTTCCCACTGTAGAGTAGACTTTTTTGGGTCATCGGAGGTATTATATGTAGCTTTGGCAAGTTTCAGAGAAAGGGGACTAATGTCTACTTTTGAAGGGAAAAGTTGCCAGTTTTACTCAACTCTACTACTCTACCTTCAATAACAATGTATTTCTGTTGGACTATTTTTTCTTTTAGAAAATGCCTTCTCTTCCTTTTCTTCTGGATTGTTTCTGTTCATATTTATAAGAGAAGAAAACTCAGCCTTCCACCTCTATCTTCCACCACTATCTCACCTCTCTAAGAAAAGTCCAATCCAAACCAAAAAAACAACCCAACACCAGTGGTTGCTGTGGCCCACTCCCAAGATTTAGTTTTTAATTAGGATGAAATTGCCAAACTATCCAGCTTTTGGGCCAGGGCACTTTAGTTCTTTCTTATTGCTAATTAGCTACACTAGCTATTCTGTCTGCCTTTACAAAGAACAATCAATCAACACACAATAACATCCTTGCCCTGATAAAGATCACTGGCAGGCTTTCCCCTCCCTTGGCCTAGTTACAGTCTTGAGACAGACAGTAAAGGGATTGTGTGTGTGTGTGTGTGTGTGTGTGTGTGTGTGTGTGTGTGTGTGTGTGTGTTAGCAAACTTTTTAAGCATAGTTTTAATGTAACATAAAAAGAAAACATAGTTCTGGGACATATAGACTCACCATTTGTTCATAGGGCTATAAAATGAACATTTGTGCTGCTAGTAAAATTTAGCATATTAACAATATGCAGTGAACTTTTCACTCTCAGGAACTTTCCTGGGGGACTGAGCTGTCCTACCCTTTCTTATTTTCCAGATAACACAGGTCATTTTCACTCACTTGCTAGCTACTTGACATGCCATTTGGGCAAGTAGGCTCTGGGAATTTACTGAGGGACATAGGTGGTATCCCCAGAGCTTACTGTCTTTTTTTTCTTTTTCTTTTCATTTTAAAATGAAAAGATGGAGTTGGACAGATGTTGAATAAAGGATTGAGTTTGTCTGTGTTATGTTCAGTATGTCATAATTACAGAGAAAAGAATTTGAGTATTTGGGAAGGAAGTGAAGGGGAGAAGAGGGAAATTCCCTCCAATTTGAGTTGATATTAACCTGTCAGTTTTGGGGGGTGACTTCAGTGGCTGGGTGTCAGTTTCCTACTGTAATAAAGAATTGCTTGGCTCTTTGGCCAGTAGCCACATGTGGCCTTATTGGCGGCTGACTTTGGGGGAACCAGAAAGTTCAAAAGTCATCATGGAAACTTGCAATTCTATCAGCAGTAGACATCATCTTATGTGAATCAGTGCTTCTTGCTGTTAGATATATGGGGAAGCAGATTTCCTTGACTCCAGAATTAGAAAGGGCTTCAGAAGGCTTCTAGTCCAATCTGATCATTTCTATCAAACAAATGGGCATTTGGCTTCTCCAGGAAGAACTGCATTGATGGAGAATTCTCTACCTCTTACATAAACAAGAAGTCTACAGCTACCTTGTTAAGGACGAGAGGCAGCCAAAACTATTTTTGAGCACATGAGAGCTTCTTGGGCTTCCCTGCCACGTTTCTGTTTCTGCCCTTTATCCTGCATAGCTCCCGAGTACACTGGTGGGAGAGTATAACCCAGGTTTATGTGTGAACTGTAATCACTGCATTAGTTTAGATCAAGTAGTTGTGATATACTGGTTATCATTACTTTTGTCTTATTGTTAAGTAAAAGGGTATTGCTTAAAATCCACTGGTGTCATCATTATGAGTAGCTGGTTTTGTGTTAATGGAAATCACATTGGAGAAAAGTCAAGAGCCAGAGTGAGGAGGGAGAACATAGTTCCTGCTAAGAGGGAGATCCCCTGGACTCTGAAAGAGTTTAAGTAGAACCACATGGTGGTAGTCTTTACCTGGAAATCAAAACTTGTCTTTGGGAGAGTAAATTGGGGTAAGCAAACCAGACCAGAAAGTGAAAGTGGGTGGCCAATGCCCTGTGGGAAGGATTACACTGAGGGTGTCCACCCCACACCTGCCATAGAAGCCTTGGCATTTAACTTCACCTTATTAAATTTGACTCAATATTCTTGTCTGCCAAGATCTTTTTGTCACATGTATATTTAATGCCTGGGCCTTCAGGGCAAAAATTATTAGGGTAGAAATGTTTAAACAGATATACACAGCTGTAAGAAAAAAATAACATAACACGAATATATTCAAAGTGGTAAAAATAGTTGATTTTCAATCACAGAATCTCAGAATTGGAAGGCACTTCAGATGCTATCAAGCTCAACTTGCAAATGATCAAGAATTCCTTCCCTCAAATATCTGACAAGTGAGTGGTCTTCTGGCCTCCACATGAAGAATTTCAGCAAAGAGGAACCTGTTATCTTCTGAGACAACCCAATTCCCCCAACTGTTATGAAATTATTTTATGTTTAGCCAAAATCTGTTTCTCTGAAATTTTCATTCACTGCTCTTACCTCTACCTTCTAGAGCAAAGCTGAAAAATTCCAGTCCCTCTCCTTTTTTTGAATACTCTTCTCTGTTAAAAACATCAAGTTCCTTTAATCTGGCATGGATTGAATTTCCCTAGACGTGTTCTAGTTTGTCAAATCTTTACTAAAATGGAGTTCCTAGAATTGAACATGATTCTGTGGTATGACCAAGGTAGCATACTCTTACTTGCATTGCTCAGGACATCATCTCTCTCTCTCTCTCTCTCTCTCTCTCTCTCTCTCTCTCTCTCTCTCTCTCTCTTTCTCTCAAAGTCCTTACCTTCTGTCTTAGAACCTAGAATACTGTGTATTGGCTCCAAGACAGAAGAGTGGTAAGGGCTAGGCAATGGAGATTAAGTGACTTGCCCAAGGTCACACAGCTAGGACGTGTCTGAGGTCATATTTGAACCCAGGATCTCCTGTCTCTGGGCCTGGCTCTCAATCCACTGAGCCACCCAGCTGCCCCCTCATGTTTCTTTTAATGTAGCCTAACACTGAATTAGCCTTCCTGACTGCCATATAACTCTGTTGTATTGGCTTGAATGAAAAGTAAAGTCTAATGGGTTCTTAGGTCCTTTCCATCCTTCATTCTATATTTAACCTGGTTGATTTATTTTGAACCCAAATATAGGATTTCCTCTGTTTCCCTTTTTAATTGCATCTAGATTCCTCATATTATTTTGGATATTGAATGTCATCCAAGGTGCTAGCTGTCCCTCTTAGCTTTAGATTATCTAAAAATTTCATGGGCATACTGTTTGGACAGTCATCCAAATACAGATAAAAACACTGAATATTCACAGAGATGAGGGCAAGTCTATAGGTATTCCACTAAGGTCCTTTCTCTAGGTTCATTTCAATTCAATAATTACAACTTCTTGGGTTTAGCCATTGGACAATTTCCAAATTGAACTAACCAGGTTATTAATCAACCTATACCTCTCCATCTGCCCAAAGGATATCCTGAAAGCTGTTGTTAAATATTCTGCAGAAATATAAGTAAACTGTGTCTACAATATTCCTCTCGTCAAGAGACTAGTAACATTGTCAGACTTTTTCTTTGGTAGTTTATAACTGATAATGGAGTAATCATTCTACTAAAAGAGTTCCTATTGACTTGGAAAGGCTTCAAGTGTGAATAAGAGAATCTGTGTGCTTTGTCCAAAGGCCAGAGTAGCTAAGCTCAGAGAGCTATGTCATAACTGGGGAGGGCTGACTGTGGCTTTATCCAGGGCACCCATTTGAAAGAGTCCTGACAATATCCACAGTCCTGTAGTAGTATAGAATGTAATGCAGGATTGATGCAAGATCTCTTGCATTTGCAAAATCACCTGAGGGCAATCCTGGCAGTTAGGGGAATGGAACTTTGACCCAGCAAGTCCCTGTCTCAAGACCTGACTGTTGGAGCTGGGACTATAAATATCCCTGGAGAACCAACCTGGGGGTTCTGATTTCCTTGACCTCACCCAGACATCCAGCTACCCCCTGGACTACCCCTTGGGGCTCGGGGAGGTGGGATTGGTGGGTTGTGGAATGTGGGAAGGAATTAGTTAAGTTAGCTTAGCCAGGACACCCCTAAATCAATTCATTACCCCCATTTGTCAAGCTGGTAGACCACTCTACATCAGGGTAGTGGAATTTATCAACAGATAAAAAACAACAGATCTTGATGCCTAATGAGCAAGCATAATTAATTAAAATAGAAAGTTTTCATATGATAGGTTGGTGTGTTACCCTGTCCTCTCTTTGCCTCCCACTTTCACTTGGGAGTCCTCCTCTTCCCATTTCTCTGGGTACAGTTTTGTGGTACTTTGTTGGGGACACAGAAATTTTCATCACGTGGAAGAGAAACTCACCAAACTCTGGAGGGGTTAAGGTCTCTGTTGGGGGAAGGAATTCTCACACTAATTAGATTATGGGTGGGTCTTTTGAGGTTTAAGTAAGTAACAAATGTGTTTAATTATTTCTTCCTCAGGTAGATACTTCAGAAGGTAAAAAAGAGTGCTAATAATCAGAGGTGGTTCAGGTTAATCAAGAACTCTAATAAATCTAGAGAGGGAAAGATTTTGGTCACTGCTTATCACAGTCTCCTGGAATTGTACAAAGATATTTATGTTTAAAAGTGCAAGAAGATAAAGAAGTAGGAGGATAATTGATTTGGTGAGTTAGATAATGGAACATCCATTGATACACAAGTAGCAGACTATAGGGTTGGGGAAGCCAATGAATGGACTGTTAGGCATGTAGGTAGAAGAATATAACTAATAGTCCAAAAAATCACCATGAGATGTTAGTAGCCAGAGCTGTAACTATGGCAAGGTGGACGGAGCTTTTATCTGAGGTATCACATGTAAAGGATGATTAGGGCACTGAAAATGATTTTAACAATCATTTAACAATCTTTTGACAATCTTTTAACAATCATTTAACAATTTAAGTAGAAAGTTCAAATATGAAGCTTCTAAAAGATGACCACACCCCGCTTGAGTTCCTCCCTCCACTTCCTAGCAGCATCTGAAGCTGGTTGGTGCTATTTGCCCCAGGCATGTCTTATGCTACTGTCCCTAGCACACAAATTACTAGTTGTGGCTCTACTATCTAACATTTAACTTACTTGGGTCTCCTTTGGATGCTGGCTCCAAAGATCTTGTCTTTAATTCTTCGTTTGGCTTTGATCCTGGAAACATCAGTAAGACTTTTGGTTAGTTACATGCAAAAGAAGCATCTGACCTCACCAGTGGAAATAAGACAATAATAACACATTTGTGCTCCTCTTGGTGGCTCTTGGCAGTCCATTCAGCTCCTTCCTCCCATAGCATAGCTCTCTCTTGCCCCCAGGAAGCCATTATACTAAAATGGAACTCCAGCTGGGAAGAACTCATGCTTTGTGGAGACTAGTGGGAGGCATTGAACATGAGGGCTTACTGTTTGATCCAACACAGAAAGGAGCTCCTCAACTGTAGCTTCATTGATCTCTTAGGATTCCCACTAAAGCCTCAACAGACTTCAAGGGGAACAGCAGAGAAAGCCAATGTCAGTGCAAACTCATTCACTAAATGCTTTCAGAAACACTTCAGTGTTCTTTTGGAGCTCTCTGGGCATGTTTTTCCCAGTTTGCAAAAAAACACATGACTCATTTTACATTTAAGATAGGCTTGCTAGCCTTGCTTTACCCCTCCTCCTCCAATTTTTCTTTTTCTCTTAAAAACTCTCTTTGAGGATTTACAAGTATTTTCCCAGACAGGGTCCCATTCAATGAGGCTCTCATTAAAGACATTAGCCAACAGGGTAGACTGAGGGGTCACGTGGTGAAAGTTTGGGTACATGAGTAGAAATAAGAGCCCAGAGACATGGTCCTCTCTAAATTCTTCTAAGCATACACTAACCCACCCATCTATCCCTGGACCCCTCCTCCCCCTCACTGTAGGGGACCAATAGAATACTTTCCAGCTGGACCTTCAAAGATTTAATGATGCACACTTAATTTGAGCTGGCAATGACATAGAATACAATTTAATTAAAAAGTACCCAAGTGGCTATTGTTCGCAAGGTGCTAGAAATTCAAAGAAAAAAATGACAAAAAAAATTTCTCCCCTCAAGTGACTCATATTCTATAGGCAGGAGGAGACTGGAATCCTGAGGAAGGGAGGAGCAGTGGAAGTTGAGGTCAAATCCTGGTTCCTTGTTGCATGGAATGGAAACTTAAAACATTGTGAAGGAGGGCTTTGTAACCCAGCTCTTCTTTTCTCCTTATTGCTCACCAATCTTCCCCTCCTCTCTCTGGCTCCCAGTGGGAATTTTTAGAGATGACTTTGCTTAGTTTTGAGATAGCCTGAGAAAAATGACTGAGTTCTTAGCCAAAGCTTCTGTTCACTGAATTCCTCTGACTTGCTCTGCTCTGTTCAGTTGGTGAGGTGAGTCAAGCCTTCGCCTTAGTACCATGTTGGCAAACGTAGGGCATGCATGCTAGAGAGGGCTGTTTCCCTCCCCCTCTCCACACACCTGAGGACATTCCTCATTTTACCCACCCATCTGCCCAGCAGCCCAATCGGAGTGCTTCTTCTGTCCCCTGTCTGTGGTAAGGTGAGGGGCTCACATGCCGGGTGAGGACTGCAGTTTGAGCACTCGGTCTCTAAAAGGTTCATCATCACTGCTACAAATACATCTATAGTTTCTAAAGTGGCCATAGGAGGCAGATAGTTGTTAAAGTGGATAGAACCTCTGGCTTGGAGATAGGGAGAGTCATCTTCCTAAGTTCAAATCTGGTGAAGCTGGGTGACCCTGGGCAAATGCCTTAATCTTGTTTGTCAACAAATAAATAAAGTGGGCATAGGATCATAGATTAAGACCTAGAAGGAACCTCAGGCCATCTAGTTGAATTCCCATGTTTTACAGGTGAGGAAACTCAGACCAAGAGAAATTAAGTGACTTGTCCAAGATCATATAGACAGGTAAGTGGCCAGAGGCAGAATTTGTTCTAGCTCCTCTTAGAGCTCATTCTCTTTCCACTGAACCTTGATTGTCACTACTGGGTTCCTTAGCCTTTTACCCAATGTTCCACTTACCTGCATCCAAAAGGGCCAGTCCAGGTTTCCATGAGCCCGTCTCTCCAACTTTATAACATATAAAGAAAGAACACCATCGTTTAAAATCAGAACTGGTAGAACATGTGGATTCAGCTACAAAAACTGGGGGTTATCAGGTGGTGACATTCTAACAAAATGTTTGGATGGGGCAGCCTGAGACTTGTAGTATTTTGAAACAGATTCTCCTTTGTTCAGTTCCATTCTGTTCTCTGAGCTCAGGAGGACAAGGGAGGGAAGACCTTTGCTGTCTACCTGCTCATCTTCTTTCTCTTAAGAGCCAGTGGGCTCTTCCTTGAGGTTATTTCTCACCGAGAGGCTTATGAAGTCCTGGACAAACAGCCCAACATCTTGTAGTCAACAAGATGTGTTTTGACCAATACTTCACAGAGAACACTTGGCATTCTAAGTGGTGCAAATGGATAGCGTGCCAGTCGATAAGACCTGGGTTTGGATGTGGCCTCAGGCACTTAGTAGCTGTGTGACTCTGAGCAAGTCACCTTTAATCTGTCTTGGCCTCAGTTTCCTAAAAAATGGGGATGATAATAGCACCTACCCCCCAAATGTTGTGGTAAGGATCAAATGAATTAATAAATGTAAAGTGCATAGCATAGTGCCTGGCACAGAGTAAGTGCTCTATAAATGTTAGCTATCACTAGTTTTTAACACCATGAATTCTTACCATGTAATCCTCTGAAGTTCTCATATATAATACTTCTTAAGTACCTCCTTGTATTGTGGGGGTGACCTTAGGGCCTTAATGGTACAAGCCAGAATGGTAGAGAGCAGTGATGGGCAAACTAGGGCCCCCTGAAATGTTCTATCTGGCCAGGAGACATTATTCCTAATCTGACGAATACAATGAGTAGGATACAATACAATGAAACTTCGAAAGCGTTGCCTTAGAAACAGAATGACAGATGAGCATTTCCTTTCCTTTGGCCCCCTCTTTAAAAAGTTTGCCTATCACTGATATAGAGGGTAGAATGCTGCATTAGGAATTAGAAAGACCTGAGGTCAAATTCTATTTCAGATGTTTAGTTGCTGTGTGACCCTGGGAAAGTCCTTATATATAAAATTGTGGTGTCCAAGGTCCCATCCAGCTCAAAATTTAAACCCTTTTTTGTTTTATAAAAAGCGAAATCAAAGGTCCCTAGCATTGTCAACTTGTCCAAGGTCATACAAGTAAGCAGCAGAGGTAAGGTTCAAACTTGGGGCAGCAATTATCTGCAGTGATTAAAGTTATCTTGAGAGATTGGTAATTTTGAAATCATTTATTAATTGACTAGGCAAGATATCATAATTGTGGTCATTTGACCCTCTCAATCATTGTAAGACAAATGGAAACTCCTGGCCCAGGAACATGAGTTCATTATTCAGTTTCTCCCTTGTACATCCCAAGACATCTTTGATAGCAAATTAAGAGGTGGTCCATCAGAGCTTCAGCCATTGTCCAAACTGACAGGTGGGGTTTCACAGGTCCACAGGAAAAGTTTTATTGCAGAACCTTTCCTGTTGTCCAAGTCTGTGAAAGGACCACATTCCTCGGGACAAAGAAAATATAAAATGAATGAGGCCAGGTCTGAGACCCGGCTCAGGAATTCTGCCTCATACAGCCTTAATAATTCAGGACCCTGAAGTAAAAATAATATGGTATATACAAGAGAAATTCTCACATACTCCCTGATGTATCTGGCTGAGGAGTAGCCTAGAGGAGTTGAAGAGACTCATCCCCCAAAGAGGGTCATAAGAACATGAATATTCCTGTAGAGCTTGACAGCATCTTTAAGGCTACTATGTGTAGGAGGTGTTAGTCTTATTCTCTTTGGTCTCAGGGGAAGAACTGGCAAACATATTGGCATAACATGCAAGTGCCAGGAGCGAGGTATCATAGCTCAGGCTTTGAGTGTTTTTTGGTGTTTTGATTGGATGGGTAGAACAGCCACTGGGACACTCACAGGCTTGATGGGTGCGCTGGGGCAGTGTGAGTCTAGAGCAATGTATGCCTGGTGGGTCACTCTGTTAAAGCTCTCATACCAGCTGGCACAAGCCCTGTCCCCTACGGCTATTAATCACAAGATCTGTAACTACAGAATCCTAGATCTAGGGCTTGAAGTGAACTTTGAAGTCATCTAGTCCTACCTCCCTCACTTTATAGATGAAGAAACCGAGACCTAGAGATGACAATGACTTGCCAAGATTGCGTAGGTAGTAAATGACAGTTAATAAGTTCTATGCCAAAACACTTAAATGGCAATGAATGACCTAAGTTCTTCCACCAGGGAAAAGGAGGGAGTAGAAGGAAAAGTAGTTAGAGAAAAATAAAAGAGGTCTGGAGAAGTCAGTCACAGTTATTCTTTCTCAAACTCAGCAAAGAACATACCAGAAGAATACCTTAACAGCTCATTTTAACCTACTAACTCAACATGTTTATACCGAGTGTAGAGGCCCAGAGAAGTATCCTCTCTCTAATTCCTGGCTTAACTCTTTCCTACATCTTGGCCTCGCTATTCAAATAAATGCCTGAATCACTGCCAACATCAACCACATACAGCCCCAGTGGGTTATGGCAAATAATATCCAAAAGCCTGCTAAAAGGTATTCAGGCGAATAGATGATTATGATATTCTTTTGTCTCATTCCAAGCAAGCCATCCCAGAAAGCCCACTCTGGATCCAGAGTATCAGTTCTCAAAGTGTGGTCCAGGAACTCATGGGAGTACCTAAGAATGTTTTTTTTTTTTCGGAGGTGATTCACAGGGTCAAAACAACTTTCAAAATACTGAGATGTTTTAATTTTCAATATGGTGAATATCAATAAATATAAGTCATGCAAGAACTCTTTGGAATCTTCAACCTTCCCTGGTTTGCTCTATAAAGCAGAGTTAGGGAGAGTCGTAAGGGTACCACGGGTGTGCCCATGTGGGCATGGTGAGAAGCCAAAGACAGTCTCCTAGACAGGTATCTTGAGGTGGTTTATACCTGAGATAAGCTATCACTCTTTTGACAGCAAAGCTAGAGAAACCAGGAGCTGGCCCAATTACATTTCTGGAAGAAATTGAACTTGTTCTCATTTCAACTTCCATGCCACTCAGATTTCCATGCCAGTGACGTGGAAGAAATAGTGAATGATATCCAGACCCCGGATAAAATGCTCCAGGGAAAGAGTGCTTCTTTCCAAAGAGAATGTCAAATAGATTCTCTGGATCCTGATTACTGACAGGCTATTAAACTCAATAAAGTAAACGCTCTGGTAATTTCCCAAACACATAGTCCTTTTCTCACCCCAAGTCTGGTCCAGCACTGATCAGAGCACCTGTAAGTCAAATCTTGATTAGTTCAAGGGAACTGGTCTACCAGATATACTGAGGCTTGGCCCATTACCCCACACTTCTCTGATCCTCTATCTACTTGACAATCCTGATTTTCTCTAGGTGGAAAATAGTTGATCCCAATAGCCCTTGCTTGCTCTTAATCTGGTACACTAATCAAGGGTACATGTCAAAGTGAAGCATGGTGTATCACAGGAAACACATCCTGATAATTAGAGGTATCTACGGCAACCAAGTGTTACAATTTGAGATTAGGAAGAGCTTCAGCTCCCATCAGGTATCTAGTCCAACCCATATCTGAAGAGAATCCCCATTACACCGTCTCTCAAGAATGGTCATCCAGCCTCTGTTTGAAAATCTTCAAGAAGAGGGAGCCCAACCACTACCTCTTGAAGAGCACTTTTGTCCTCTTTGGATGGTTCTGATTGTTAGGAAATGCTTTCTGACATTAAGCTTGAAGTAGAGTCAGCTAACTTAGGAAGTAACTGAAAGCACTAAGTAGAGGTTAGTTGTAATGTGGACTCCTACCATAGTCTCTCTACATGGATTGGGGGAGGTACCCTTTGATTTCGTGATCTTGGGAATTTTTTTTTGGGGGGGTCACTATAATTCAAGAATAGTGTCTACTTGGGCATTAGGGTATTGAGGGGGTGGAGTGGGAAATGAGCATTTACATAGAGTCTGCTATGTACTGGGCACTATGCCAAGTGCTTTGCAAATATCTAATTTAATCCTTGGCAATATCCCTGCAGGAAAAGGTGCTGTTTTTATCCCCATTTTCCAGGCAGGGAAACTGAGGCAAACAGCAGTTAAGTGACTTGCCCAGGATCACACAGCTAGTAAATGTCTGAGACTGAATTTGAACTCTGATCTTCCTGATTCTAGGCACATTGCTTTATCCACCTAACTACCTTAATTGAGATCTGCATTGTCCTGAAATATAAACTCTACCTTTGGCAATATTACATAGCTAGAACGGGGCTTAGATCTAGCACCACAGGATATGATGTAAACTGCCCTCTCCAACACGGCAGAGGCACTCTATAATCAGCCACTGGAAATAGTTATTGTTTGTACAGTGTGGACTCTGTTTATTCTTAAATTAAATGTTACATCCCCTAAATCTCACTTGCTAACTATTATCCGACTTGCTGGCTACTGGGATTAGGAAAACACAAAGAAATGGTGTTTTGCATACTGCTCTTCTTAATGCGTTAATGACCTCAAAATGTGGAAAGGGGAAAAGAAGACACTTTAATGACCTGTAAAAGCTTTGTTTCTTCTTCTAAATCGCACTCTTTTAGCTTTATTACTCTAATGCCACCTGCTGGTAAAAAATATTGTTTCATCTTTCATCATGACAAACCATCGCCTGATGAAATTTCCTAGTTGACCCAAGAGGCTTGCGCCATTCACTGATCTTGGCCAATTTAGAAGGCTTGCCATTTTGTATTCAGCCAAAGAAGGGCAGTTCTAGGGCTCCCGTTTTCTAAGATCCTTTACTCTCCTTACTCATTTCCTTTCCATTTTTCAGTTAGTGCTGCTTCTGTCCTGTCTGGAATAAGTTGAAAAGAAATTAATTTCCTACAAAAGATGAACTCTGAAACTTCAAACTTAATGTACTTAGTACATAAATGAGATTTGAGTTTGGAGGAATCACTTGTAAACCGGCGTCAATAAGGAAAAAGGTTTCTTCCAATCTTTCCCCAGTCAATTTGTAGAGAGAGTGACGAAAAGGACTAAAGGGCAGACGGCAATAAACATTGATTAAACGTTTACTCACTGAATGCCAAGCATTGAGCCAAGCCTTGGAAATACAGATCAAGTAAAGAGAAAGACAATCCTCACCCTCTAGGAATTTATACTCCATTGATGGTGCTGGAACCCTGGAGATTCACAGCTAAACCTGTGGTGTTGGACAAGCCAACCCTGTGGTGTTCTGACATTTTTTTGGAGAATAATGCATTTGGCCATTAGAAAGCTCTGCTTAAGAAGCTGTTTGGTAGACTAGAAAGAGAACTGACTTTTGAGGCTGAGGACCTGAGTATAAAACCCACCTCTTCTATTTAGTACATATGTGGCCTTAGGTTTCAAGTGTCAGTTTCCTTATCTGTACAATTAATGGTTTGGACTAGCTGGCCTCTGATATCATTTCTAGATTCATGATTCTATGACCATCTATAATTTATGATGGATGGGCCTAAATTTCCAGACAGGGAAAATTTGTCATATTGCAAGGAATGGCCATCTATCTATAATTTCCTCAATTCTTTGTCCAGGTCTAAAATCAATTTCACCGATACCCTATTTTCTAAAATGGCTTCCAACTGCACCTTTTTCTTTCTTTCTTTCTTTTTTTTTAAACCTTTACCTTCTGTCTTGGTGTCAATACTGTGTATTGGCTCCAAGGCAGAAGCGTGGCAAGGACTAAGCAATGGGGGTTAGGTGACTTTCCCAGGGTCACACAGCTGGAAAGTGTCTGAGACCAGATTTCAACCTAGGACCTCCCATCTCTAGACCTGGCTCTCAATCCACTGAGCCACCCCGCTGCCCCCTCAACTGCACCTTTTTCTACCTGACTTTCTTACTTATTTCTCCATGAATGAGGAATTTAGGATGGAGTGATGGTTTGAAAAGTGACTGTCACTGAGAAATAGCTCCACTTAGGTTAGATATAGAATGCTTTACGTCCTTTTCTTTGTATAAATGTCCTAAAGTTTCAAAGCCCCTTATCCCTGTAGGAGATGAGGGATTAATATTTTATAGCTATGGTTTGGGGCTAAAGTGGTACCAAAGTTTAGGGAGAGGCTAATCCTGCCAGGAGATCCAGTGGGCACAAGGGCTGAGAAATGCCAAATTCAAAGTAACAAGCAGGAACAGCACTCAAAATATGAGTCAGGTTAAAAGGAAATGAAATTATGAGCAAGAGAATCCTAAGTCATGTGGAACAGATGTTGGAAGAATCAGGGTGGAAACCTAGACCTTGGGATGTTACAATGAAGACAGGTGTCTTATGAGGAGAAGCGCCTATTAACAGACAGCTAAGGCAGGATAATCAAACCTGCCTTTATACCTTAAAGAAAACCTTTGGAAATGTGAATTTCCCTTTCACTATGTAGTGGCAAAAGGACCCCAAGTGATGGTGGCTCTGAGGTTATGGGCAACAGAGAACCCTATGGAGGATGGAAACTATTTAGATATGCCTTTTTTCATTGTTGCTTATAAATTTGTAGGTATTCAATAATTTTAATATTTGTCTACTATATAGGAAAATGAGTAATTGCTATGGGGAAGGAGGCTTTTTCCAATTCATTAAATAATGAACATTCAATGAACTAAGGTGGGAACTAGAGCTAATGATTGAGATGCCCAATTTAAGACACTATTCAATCATGCCTCTGGGTTGTCATAGTACTGAGAGTGATCAAATTAAATACAATAACAAATCAAGTGGCAGGGTAAGGGGGGTGACTCTTCTGAAGTATCATTGATCCCTATAAACCTTCCTACATTTATTAAACTGAAAGGTCACACATTTATCTCAAACATTGCTCTAAAAACCATTGCCACCAATAAGAGGCTTCTCATGTGTGGAGCCCATCTATGCTGCTGAACCTCAGGCTACCATCCCTGCAGAGAGGAAGGGCTGCTGCCCTTGTGGAGAAAAGGATTTGGTGATGACAAAGATGCAGAGTGAAGGTAATGGAGGCATGGAAGGGCTGAAGTGCTTTATTATAAAGTTAGGGTCAGTCTCCAAGGAGCAGGGAAGCTTCATGGACATAGACCTAAGACCACTCTTCCAAAAAAAAAAATGAATATCCTGGGCAACCTGGGAAGACAATTCTAATACCTGCTGCAGGCAATCCTCATGTAATTGGGCATCTATTTCTAGCAGAGCAAGCTGGCCTGAGGTGGCTAGCAGGGCCAGAACCAGGTCTGGTACACCACCTACCCCAGGTCCTCCAGCTGCCCCAGGTCAGCCAGGATTATGCCATCTATGAAGCTGAATGAACAGGCACACACACAAGATCTCTCATTGGAATCCATGCATCCAAATGGCTAAACCAAATAACTCTTACCTTCTGTCCTGGAATTGAGACTAGGTATTGGTTTCTGAGGCAGAAGAATAGTAAGGGCTAGGCAACTGGGACTGCGTTTCTTGCCCAGAGTCATGCAGCTAGGAAATATCTGAGGCCAGATTTGAACCCAGGACTTCCTGTCCTGACTTTCTATCCACTGAGCCACCTAGCTGCTCCCAGAGAGAGACAGATTTTGACTTTAGGTAAGGAAAAATTTTCCCAACAATTAGTTATCCAAAAATGCAATGTATTGCCTCCAGAGGTGGTAAGTTTCTCTTGCTTGGAATTCTTCAAAGTGACCACTTCTTGGGAATTTTATAGAAGAGATGCCTGTTCAGGTGTGTTTTAGAATACATGACCTCTGAGTCTCTTGCGTCTTGAATTAGTAGAGGGGCCAGAGCATTCTGGGGGCAAATAGGGAGAGAGACAGATAGAGATAGATAGAGATAGATAGATAGATAGATAGATAGATAGATAGATAGATAGATAGAGAGAGAGAAAGAGAGAGAGACAGAGAAAGAGAGACAGAAAGAGGCAGAGATAGAGACAGAGTTTAAAGAATTGAATTGAATTTCAGTGATGAGGAAAACAGGGGGAGGTAGGATTTGGGGAGAAATGAACTGAATGCAAAATAATAGGACATAGTCATGGGAGAGTTAAAGGGATAACCAGGCAGAGCTGGCGACAGATGGAGCCATGAAACTTGGGGGATAAAGGGCAGACTCAGCATGAGGCAGATTAGAAAAATAAGAGGATGGGCCCCATCCTTAAATTCAGGTTGGCTCAGTGGAATGCAAGATGGAATCTGGAAAGCGGGGAGGCTCAGCTCTCAGTTTTTTGGTCAATTACACTTTTGCCTTTTCCGGGTTTGTAGTCAGTGGGTCCATGGATCAGACATTGGTGTTTTTGCTCCTTGGGAAGAGTCTATTCTCCACTTAGTTCTCAAGGCATGCTTGGGCAGGTGATGGGGGCAGAGGTTGTCAGGGGTAAAAATCCACCCAAGCTAATATAAATTCGATCGACGCACTTAAGCTTTTGAGCTGACAAGAGATTTTCCTTTTTCTGTCACACTGAGACAGAACAAAGCCAAGAGACATTTTCTAGAGGTTAAAATAACTTCACGCAACCAAAGACTCAGTAACGAACCTAGTTACTTACACAAGATTGCACCACAAGGGGCCATCTCTCTGAATGTGTAGGAAGGAAGCACAGTTAGGTGCAGTAGAACAGTCATGAGGCAAGAATTTGGTTTTTAAAAAACCTTAAATGGTAATAATATGATTCAGAACAGAATAATACCAATTATCCAGATTGATGACAGCCCCAATAGGGCTCTGGTAGCTACTGATTTTTGACATTGGATCCGTGGGGGAATTGAAAGGGGAAAAGAGGAAAACTAATTTACCTTAACTAATGGACTGATTTCTTCTCTTATTCCCCTCCTCTTCCTAACTCCCTCAAATGTGCCTCTATTGTAATTTCCCTGGAATTAAGTGGAAGATTCTGTACTTTGGTGGGGATGCAGAGTAGAAACATGGTTGGGGTTGGATAGCCCACAAGGAAGAAGAGTTCTTGTGACCTGGAACTCCAAGTAGCCTACTTAAACCTCAGATTTCTTCCTCCCAAATGTCCTCAATCTGACCTGAATCTATTTAGAGCAAAATTAAACAACATATTCTAAGGAGAAGGTATATTTAATGGAAGGTTAATTTCTGTCTGTATCCCAGGATTCAATGGAACTGATCTTACCATTTTTTTTTTGCTTCAACATATTTCATTGGTATAAGAAACTCCCAGTGAGGAAACTCCCTTTATTAGTGCAAATTGGTTGTTTTTTTTTTTTTTTTTTTTTTTTTTTTTTTGGCTACTTGTATTCTCAGAGAGTTACCTGTGGACACTGAGGGGCCACGATCAAATCGTCAATATGTATCAGAGGCAGAACTTGAACTCAGATCTTTCTGACTCGTGGTCCAACTCCTCTCTCCATGAGGAGACTGCCTCCCCCCCAAAACCTCATGGCATTATGTTTATTTTTCAACAGTTAATGGAAAATGAGCTCAATCCCTTACCTGTGTGGGCCTGTGTAATGCTGTGGTTGCCTGCATAGGCTGCAGTGGACCTGAATCCTGTAATAACAGGTGACTGGTCAGTACATGAGTTTCAAGGTAAGCCTTTTCATTTTTTCTAACCAGCTATTATCAAGGCCAGAATGATGGCAGATATTTGTCGGTGGGCAGCCCGAACTTGCCCAGCAAAAAGCATCAATGCGAAGAAAATACTTTCGGTTCAACAATGGGTGAAAATTCTAGATAATAACTTCTGCATTTCACAACTGTCAGAATGAATTTCCTTTACTAAGTCACTCTATTTCTTTAGGCATCTTTATACTTACAACAGTTACCCTAACCTGTGCCAACTGCAGAGGAGGTTAAAGTAATCCTTCAGTAGAAAATGTCATTTAGCATTTAGCAATTTTCTTAAATAGCATTAACGTGTCATTGATGCAGATAGCATTGGCTTACAGGGCTTTTTAAAGGTACACAATAGCTAGCCCTAATTACCATGTGAGAGAATCAAGCAATCATTAGAATTCAGTATAACAGGTATGGTCTTTTAGAAGCATGTTTTAAAATTGAGGGAGAGATAGGTGATGTGGGCCTTAAAAGAGAAAAGTAGGGCTTTTGGGGTGACAGAGCAGCCATGTAAAAGTAAGATTGGGGAGGAAAAGCTAAATTTCTGTGAAGGTAAGAAGTCAAAGAATATAGGAAAAAAGGGGCCATGAATACAAGCTACCATGGGTGCAGAAACAAATACTCTGTTGCTAGATGGTAGAAAAAGGGAAAGAGAAATGTTTTGAAAAAATGAAATAGCTGGGAAAGAGATGAAAGGGCACATAGTACTTCCTCATATATTTAAATATAATAGTATATATATATTGACAATTTTAATCAGATTATAAGGGCAAATTAAAATCGATTCTTCCAGTGGCAAATATGCAACCTGGGTTCAAGGTAATTGCAGTAATAAAAAAAAAGTTACTATAATCAGAGGGAAACTATTGTCTGCTCCAAGGGAGAGGAACTCACTTGGCAATATAACTTATTCTCTGAGGGACATAGAAATAGACTGGAGCCAGGACACATGTTCAAGTCACTTCAAGAGTTTACTTTGTATAGATCATCTTTATACAATGATAAAAAAAGGCAGTTGCCTACATCATATGCTTTGAGTAGTTTTGGAAGGTCCATTTGCCTCCAAAGACTTCATCCAATGGCTTTCCTTTGAGCCTGAAATTCTCCCACTTTTCAATGTGTAAGACAATAAAAGGCTTTGTGAAAATGAAAATATATTTTCTGAGAGGAACAAAATAGTAAACATTTTTTGGAGAGGATGTCTGGACCTTGATTTTACTAGTTTGGAGAATTCTGGCTATGGAAATTCCCCTTGTAGAGACAGATAGGCAACCTATTATAGATAATTTGTAGAGTTCAAGAATTTCCTGAGATTAGGCAGCCTGCCCAGGACTTCCTGACTCCAATATCTTTTTTTTTTCCTGCTAATTTGTTTGTTGTTAAACACTTATTTATTATACTAGCATTAAATTTTTAGTCAGGTTAGCTAACTCAAAATAGAGCCCTGGGATTATGGGACAAAGGACAGCTAAGTCTCATTTGGAAGTGGTGGAACAGTAGAAAGCAGTTTAAGGAACATCTAGAGCTGTGTTGGTGAACCTTTGGCACATGTGCTGGAGAGGGCTGCTCCCTTCCCCTTTTCCACCATTCCTGAGGATATTTTTCACTTTGCCCTCCCCTCTGCCCAACAACCCAATGGGAGCACTTCCTTCGTCCCATGTCTGGGGTAAGAGAGTGGCTCATATGTGATATGAGGGTTCAGTTTGGACACTCAGTCTCTAAAAGGTTTGCCATTATTGATCTAGAATGATATATTCTAAAAGAAAATTGGGCTGAATAATAATAACAAAACAATAACAAAAATAATTGCTAACATTTATGTAGTAGTTTTAAAGTTCACAAAGCACTTTATGTTATTTAATCCTTACAACAAACCTGAGAGGTAAGTGTTTGGGACAGGATTCAAATTCAGGTTGTCCTACCTTCAAGTTTATCCTCTATTTACTGAGCTAGCTTCTAGCTGCCTTGGATGGGCACCATAGTGGGTGGTCACCCAGAGGTCAGTGTTAGGGACTTCAGTATTTTGAGAGATGAGGGATATAATATAAAGTAGGAGAAGGGATTTGAAAAACAAAACACCTAATATACAATTTTTAAAAGAGACATCCCTATCTATCACTGACTGATAAGACCTTTTGTCTACTTATCTCACCATTTTTTTTAAGAATGAGATCTCAAAATCATTAAAATGGTTTGATATTGGTTAAGAGGTAGTTAGGTGATGCAGTGGGTAAAGACTGCTGGGACAGAATTTAGAAAGATTCATTTTTGTGAGTTCAAATCTGGCCTCAGACACTTACTAGTCCTATGACCTTGGACAAGTCACTTAACTCTCTTTCCTTCAATTCCTCATCTATAAAATGAGCTGGAAAAGGAAATGGCAAACCACTCTAGTCTCTTTGCCAAGAAACTCCAAATTTGGTCATTAAGAGTTGGACATGATCAAAATGACTGAACAACACAACTGACTAGTTAAGAAGAAAGAGAACTTAATTAGTGCAATAGGTGAGGTATAAACATATAGAGATATAACATGCAGATTAGGTATAACAAAATAGCAGCATAATATTAGATAAACCCCAATTATTAGAAGGGACTTACTTTTGAACAAAATCTTAAGGGGAAACTAAACAGCAGTCTGGTAGGAACTAAATTTAGACTAATTTCTCATCCCATATATAAAAGGTCAGAATATAAACAAATAGAGGAACAAGGAAAAAAATTGCCTTTCAGATCAATGGACAGGAAAGAGTTTACAAGTAAACAAATGATAGAGAGGTTCACACAAAATGACATGAACAGTTTTGATTTTGTAAAATTTAAAAGTTTTTTATACAAACAAATCTAATGTAGAAAAAATTAGGAAGGAAATGACTGGAAAGAAATCTTTACAAGTTTTTTTTTTAAATAAAGGTCTCGTTTTCAAGATTTACAAGGAATAGATTAAAATCTATGAGATTAAGAGCTATTCCTCCATAGATATATGACCAAAGAATTTCAACATGCGGATTTCAAAGGTAGAACTATATAAATTATCAACAATAAAAAATGCTCTGAATCTTTATAATTAGAGAAATGCAAATTAAAGCAATTTTTATAGTTCTGCCTAATATCTGTCAAAAGAGCAAAGATTACGAAAGAGGAAAATGGCAAATGTTGGAGAGACTATAGGAAAACAGGTGCACTATGGTATTTTTGTGCACATTTGGTGGTACTGTAAATTGGTCTAGTCCTTCTGAAAAGCAATCTGGAACTATATCCAAAAAGTTACTAAACTGTTTATTCCCTTTGACTCTACTATACTACGTCTTGGCCTATACTCCAAAGAAAGCAAAGGAAAAGGAAAAGAATCTATATGTACAAAAATATTTATAGCACCTCTTTGTGGTTTTCCCCAAACTGGAAACTAAGGGGTGTATCATCCTACTGGGAAGTGGCTATATAAATTGTGGTATTTGAATATAATGCAATGTTATTTCGTCATAAGAAATGATGAAATGGACACTTTCTAAAGAACTGGGAACCCTAACTGTGTGACCCTGGGGAAGTCACTTTACCCTCATTGCCTAGCTCTTACCACTCTTCTGCCTTGGAGTCAATACTTGGTAATAATTCTAAGATGAAAGGTAAGGGTTTAAAAATAAAAATAAAAATAAAAAAGAACTAGAAAGACTATTAGGGATTGATACAGAGCAAAGTGAGTAGGATCAGAACAATTTTTCCAACAATAACATTTTAAAGAAAGACAGTTTGAAAAGACTGTTCAGAGTACTTATCAAATCAATGATAAGTCATAAGTCTAAAAGAATGAAGAACAATGTTACTCACCTCCTGACACCAGAGGTGATGAGCTTAAAATGAAGAAAGAGACATACATTTTTGGATGTGACTAAAGAGGAAATTTGTTTTGTTAGACTCTTTAGCTCTCTATTGAGAGACATATTTTTTGTTTGTGTCTGTGGGTGGAATAGATTAATTTTTAAAGTACTCATTCAAAAAACCAGAAGAAAAAAATTTAAAAAGAAAATCTTCCCCATTCACATTATTGGAGATAACTGTTAATGAAATACATGTTGCTATTTTGAGCTCTTTTTAAAAATTTCTAAAAATATCAAATATTATTTGATTCCATTTGTCTATAGTGGAATGTGATCAATGGATTTAAACATATTAAAGTATTAGTGTGAGTCGTGGTTAATGGAAGATTCATTTTATGAACTTCACATCTAATGTCCACTTCCCTCATATTAAGATCAGAGGATTTAAATCTATAGAGGGTATTTAGGGAATAGTTAATATCTTCATTTTAAAGAAGACAGGCTGAAGTCTATGAATGGGAAATGATTTGCCCAAGGTCACACAGGTATAAGTCCCAGATTTAGAGATGGTAGGGACCTTCGATAGTCACCCTCCCCCTTATTTTACTATTGAGGAAATTGAGGAAAATGAGACTTGTTCAAGTCATACATGTAGTAAGCAGGGGGAGCCAGAATTTGAATCCAAGACTTCTGACTTTAAATTCATTATTCTTTCTACCATATCAAACTTCTTGGGGGAAGGAGAATTTTGTGAGTGGAAAATGAAGTTTTTAAAAGCTTGTGTGTGTGTGAGTGTGTGTGTGTGTGTGTGTGTGTGTGTGTGTGTGTTTAAATTTGGCTTCTGTCCTTTGACAGTTAAAGCCCACTGCAGGGAGAGCTTGCTCTGAATATTTATCTAACATTCTGTTAGGTAAGAATAAAGTAGACTGGTGGACAAAGATGAAGAAGGAACATTGATTAAGCCAGTTACCAAGTCAGGAATAATAGGAATTTGCTGCATTGAAAGTCACAGTTTCAGGTTTCCCTCTCCCAAAATAAGCAAGGGCTAAACTTAAAAGCTTTTAGAACTTCCTGCATAGGAGAATATCTTTGCCACATCCTTTATTATATATATTTTATGAGAATTGTTATCTTCCTGGGAGACAAGATGGAGAGGCAACTTATAAATACAACCTTTGGCTTTCAAGAATCTTTGAAAAAATTGGGAACTGCAAAGAAAGGGATCTGTAAATGGTGACACTTTTAGAAAGGGAAACATTTGAGTGTTCTTGGCTGGAACTCCTTGACCTTGAGCAAACTGCCTCTCTTTTGGTTGACCGAGGTATTATTAGGAAGGTAAGCTAGGGGGAAAAAATACTAGTTGGTATCTGAATTCCAGAGCAATACCAGCGACAACAGAAACAGATTGAGGATTATACTTGTTTTGATCCTTTAGTACTTGGCTTCTCTCCATTTGTTTGGTTGTTGGGGAGTTAACTGTACCTAGCATCCTTTAGCAGTCAGAGAATTTCCGACCCTGCGATGATCTTAAAGATCTATCTCAAGCCTTTCATTTGGTAGTTGTGGACTTAGGATTCTAGGAACAGAAGTGAAATGACTTGCCTAAGGTCACTCTGGCAAATTAATGACCAGGCTAGGACTTGAACCAGGTCTCTTGACTGCCAGTCTGGTATTCTTTACTGCATGCTATGGTGCTGGTTTCTCTATTCAGACCAAATGCTGAGGATTAAAAGTCTGATTCTGGTTAACAATTTCATTCCTATTTTTGGACAGATCTGGTGTCAGGCTAGCTAGAGTTCAAGGATTGGTATTGGGAGAAGAGAACTTATTGATATTGAAATATTGATTGGATAGAAGCAGGATTTCTTTCTATCAATCAGTGAACAAGAACTATGTGCCAGCTAGGCAGTGTTCTAAGCACTGGGGATGCAAAGAAAGACGGAAATAATCCCTACCCTCAAAGAACTCATAGTCTGATGGGGTAGGCAATATATAAGTTTCTATTTAGAAAGTGGCCTTAGAGGGGAAGGTCCAGAACAGAAAAGTTCTCCAGAAGAAAGTAGAGTTTGAGCTGAGTCCTGAAGGAAGCCAGGGAGTCCAAGAGGTAAGAAGGGAAGCCAGAGCGACGTCTAGCAGTGTAAGAGGGGTGGGAGAGGGAATGCCATGTACAAAGAACAAGAAGATCAGAAAACTGGCTTGTAGTAAAACCCAGTGGACTTGCTCTTCAGCTCTGGGAGAGGGGAGGAAGGACATGAGGGAAAGAACATGAATCTTGTAACCACAGAAAAATATTCTAAATGAATGAATGAATAAAGTAAATTAAAAAAAAAGAAAACTGGCTTGTAGAGTTCATTGAGGGTATAAGTGTAACATGTGGAAAATAGGAAGGGGCTCATTTGTGAAGAGCTTTAAAGGTCTGCTTCTGCTGTTTAGTTGTTTTTCAGTCATGTCCAATTTTGTGACCCCATCTGGGGTTTTCTCGGCTAAGACTCTGGAGTGGTTTGCCATTTCCTTCTCCAGCTCATTTTACAGATGAAGAAACTGAGGCAAACAGGGTTAAGTGACCTGTCCAGAGTCACCCAGCTAGTAGGTGGCTGAGGTCAGATTTGAACTCAGGAAGATGATTCTTTCTGATTCCAGGCCTTGTTCTCTATTTCTTGTGCCATTTAGCTGCCACTTTAAATACCTGATGACTTCATATTTGACTCTGGAGGTAACAGGGAGCCACTGGATGAAAAATAATTAGCAATGAACCCTCAGATCAGAATGGATCCTTCATAGGGAAACTCGGTTTTTGAGGGTCTTTAAGAAATGGGATAATTATCCATTCATTTGTAGTGGCTCAGCTACAAAACTATGAAGAAGCTAAGGGATAGCTATTGAGAATGTTTTTGAAGGACCCTATCCTTGCTGTGAATACTGTATATAAATTTCATTATTGTAGTGTTTTGAAATAAATTAGGTGGATTTCCCCCCCAGATATTTGCTAGCGATGTGATCCTGGCCAAGTCACTTAACCTTTGTTTGCCTCGTTTTCCTTCCTTGTAAAATGGGGATGATAATAGCATCTATCTCCCACAGTTGTTGTGAGGTTTGAATAAAATAATATTCGTAAAGTGTTTAGCATAGTACCTGGCACAGAGCAGTACTTAATAAATGCTTTTTTCCCCTTCTTCCCTCCCCTATACAGAAGCAGTGGATAGTAAATGTCAATAGTGAGGATAAAGTTATTAGAGAAGGTTATGACATATCAAAAAGCTGGACTTTCCTTATGGGCTACTGTTTGGGGAAGGGGGTTTGTTTTAAAACTTCATGTGAGGGGCAGCTAGGTAGCTCGATGGAGAGTATCAGGCCTACAGACAGGAGGTCCTGGGTTCAAATCTGACCTCAGAAACTTCCTGGCTATGAGATCCTGGATAAGTCACTTCAGTCCAATTGCCTAGTCCTTACTGCTCTTCTGCCTTTGAACTTATATTTGGTACTGATTCCGAGACAGATGAAAAGGCTTTAAAAAAAAAAAAACAAAAAACTTCTAGTAACGTTGAAACTTGAGATCTTTTCAACTTTGGTCTGAAGAAATAGTAATTTCACAAAGGAGAAGTTGTAAGACGACATTCTAACACTAATACCATAATTCCAGTTTTAGACTTTGAATCTAGTATTAAGCACTGTGGTATGATTTAGGGAGCTCCAGGCCTCTGCTTTGGGTATATTGTTTAATAAAATAGGATATGGATAGGAACTGGACCTGTAATTTAATTGGTTCAGGGAACTCTCAGAGGAGGAAACACCTTTTACCAATGCAAACTGATACCTTTCCTGCAATTTCAGGTCTTAGAAAGAGTGGTTGTACAATTTGCCCAGATTCACACAGCCAGTGTGTGTCAGAGGCAGGGTTTGAACCGGCTCTTCTCAGCTTTGAAGTCAGATCTCAATCTACTATAGCACGATGCTTTTCTTAAAAAAAAAAAGTTAGGTATTACCCATGACCTTCACACTTGGGAGGACATACACAGTAATGCACCTTCTCAGATGCAGGAAGAGGGGAGTCTTCCACCATCTGCACTCTTCAGACCAGTCTAGACACTACAAAGTGAGAGAACTACACAAAGATTTTAAGGTTGCCCCCTCCATGCAGCAAAAATCACTGGCCTGTGAATTAAAGCGCATCATTTCTCTATAAAAATAATCCAATTCTTTTTCTGTGCTCTCTTCTTTTTGAAAAATCTAAGCCTGTAGCCGATCAACTGCCTCAGACACTAGCTTTGTGACCCAAGTTAAGTTACTTAGCTTCTCTGTGCCTCAGTTTCCTTATCTCTCAAGTGAGGGATTGAACTGGATGACCTCGGAAGCACCGTCTCTAAATTTATGATCCTCTGAGCTCCATCTATTCCACTGACCTGTATCTCTGACCCTGTGGCCTGCAGGCTGCAGTTTGGCAGTGATGGTGGTGGTGGAGACGGTGGTGGTGTCCAGAGGAGTCCACGGCCGTGGAGTGGCGCTCAGGGGTTCTGCTGGTGTGGTAGCAGGTCTTTGGGTGGTGGTGGTTGGCTGTGGGGTGGTGGAGGGAAGGATCATCGCCTTCTGATATGGCTTTGTGGTCTCATCTATGAGAAAATAGAATCATACCAGATCCTGAAAAATGTAATAACTGTACTACACTGCTGTCAAACTCAGATAGAAATAGAGGCTACTAATCCTTGGTCTAACCCCATATATACAGATCCCTACAGCCCGACTTAGTTTTAAAGTGTGATATTATCTGTTTTATTATATTATTCACTTATTTTGTTGAACATATGCCAATTGCATTTTAATTTGGTTTGAGCTTGGGAATTAGGGGTACATGCAGATGGAGGGCCAGGGCTTGATACCTCGCTGGTACTATATCTGGCATATGATACTGGGGAACTGCCAGAAATAAAATTTTCTGTCTTTGACTGAATGAATCCTATAAGGCAAGAGACTGTGTTAGATACTATGGGTAATCCAAGGAGCATGAAACGCACTCCTTGGCCTCAAGGAGCTTATATTCCAATTGGGAAGACAACATATAAACACACAAATTAAATGATAATAGAAGACTATTGAATATTTGTTTCAGGCAACTGTGAAAGAGATGTCAAAAGGTTATAATCAGTTGTCAAATATAAATGGGCAGCTGGGTAGCACAATGGATAGAGAGCCAGGCCTGGAGACAGGAAGGTCTGGAAACAGGAAGACCTGGTTTCAAATCTGGCCTGAGACACATCCTAGTGTGACCCTGGGCAAGTCACTTAACCTTCATTGCCTAGCCCTTGCTGCTTTTCTGCCTGTTAATACTAAGACAGAAAATAAGGGCTTTAAAAAGTACAAACGGGCAGTAGGTGGCACAGTGGATAGAGTGTGAGGTTAGACTTGGGAAGATTCATCTTCCTGATGTTCAAATCTGTCCTCAAATACTACCTGTGACCCTGGGCAAGTCATTTAATCCCATTTGCCTCAGTTTCCTCATTTGGAAAATGAGCTGGAGAAGGAAAAGATCCATTCCAGAATCTTTGCTAAGAAAATGCCAAATGGGATCTTGAGAAGTCAGACATAACTGAAAAATGACATATTGTATACTGAACAAATGTTTTAATCATGCCAAATGACCTAAAGTGATAACATAATTTGAAATTTCATTCTAGTTATTGCCCCACAGAATAATTGGATTACTTTGTTAATATCTGTGGTACAGTATAATAGAAAGAACATTACAAACCTGGGTTCAGGTCTTGATTCTAATATTAAGCAATTATGTTATTTTAGTCAAATTACTTGGCATCTGTAACATGAGATAGGGTAGTCAGTCAATTCAATGATCTTTAACTTTTTTCCCCCTTGCTCTGACAGTCTATGATTCTGTGACTAATACTGAAACTCTCTATGTAACCTGGAAGGGAGCTGGAGCCACCCGAAGATGGCACAAGAACTGGGGAAACATATGGGTTTCCTGTTTCCTCAGTGCTTCCCTTTGTACACAAGAGACCTGTGCCAGAGAAGGGTACCCAGGAGCTCCCTCTGAAGCTAAAGGGGCATGTGGCCCTCTAGGGGAGGTCTGGATGCATGACTAGGTGCCCATCGTGCCCGACTCTTCCTGGTCCTGTGCTGCTGCTGCACCGCAGCCCAAGATCCTTGGTTTTCAAACCTGTATAGCAAACGTCTAGATTGAACTTTTTTTTTCAACCCTTATCTTCTGTCTTAGAATTTACATTAAGTATCATTTCCAAGACAGAAGAGCCATTCAGGACCAGGTAATTGGGGTTAAGTGACTTGCCCAGGATCACACAGTTAGAAAGGGTCTGAGGCCAGAATTGAACCAAGGATCTCTTGTCTCCAAGCCTTTCTTTTTATCCAGTGAGTCACCTAGCTGCCTCTAGATTGAGCTTTGATTAGTGCATAAAGCATTTAACACTAGGAAGAAGACAGAGTGGTGTAGTGGATGGAGGGGCATGATGTATGCCTTCGAATTCAATGTAGGTTTGGGTTCAAGTCCTGCTTTCTACAAATCCTGACTGTGACCCTGGGCAAGTGACTTAATCTTTAAGTAATCCCAGGCTTTAAGTCTTTAAGACTGTATTTTTTTAGAAGAATTGATGATCTGTTTTGGTAGAGGGAATTTCTTCATTGGAAGAGCCCTCTACCATTAAAATCATAAATCTGAACTCTATATACTAACAGAACCATTAGGTGATATTTAAAGTGATCAAGTAATCTTTAGTATCTTTTTTGCAATTTGTAGTCTTCAGAGAATTAATTAATTGACACCCTGAGGTTAGTGACTTATCCAGGGTCACATAGCTACTATGTGTTAGAGGCGGGACTTGAATCCAGAATTCAAGTGTTCTTTATTCCAAGACTAGCTCCCTGTCCATTGAATATTATGCTGCCTTTTTCTGTGTGTATTACTAATACACACACATACACATAATTTGTAAAGACGGATATGGTCAAATGGCCAACAATAGTCAATAGTCAGTAACATTAATAAATGCTTATGTGCCAAGCACTATGCTAAGCACTGGAGATCCAAATATGTTTTAAAAACAAAAAAAAGAGAAGTTTCTGCCCTCAAGAAGCTTATACTCCAATGGGGGAAGACAATACACCAAAAGAAACTGAAAAGGGAGAGAAGACAATAGCTCATCTGGGGGCACGGAGGAGTCATCAGAGAGGTCTCAGAGGAGTACAGCTTGGTAAGAAAGGAGGAGATGCTTTCAGCCAGGCTTTTTCCTTAAACTGGAGGTTTGGGAGTTTATGATGCTGCCCCTTAATCAGAGAGACAGAGGTCGAGTACCAAAATTGATGGGAATTAGTGGAATGATAATGTTTTCCAAGGTGTTGTCAAAATAGAGAGCATAGCTTATACATATGAAATATATACATTCTCTCTCAAAGCATAAACACATATACATGAACATATTATTCACATATTTTGCTCCATCTTGGACACTACTTGACAAATTTTAACTGAACTATGCCCTAAAAGTTAATGCCAGTGTGTGTGTTTGGGGGTGGGTAGGAGCCTTCCATAGCTACTGACCAAAACTGGGGCACTCTCTCGATTTCCACTCTGACAATTTCATTATCTGGAGTAATATAGTTAGTTAGCACTTATTGATGTTTTTTTTAAACCCTTACTTTCTGTCTTATCAGTCTTGTCAATTTTAAGATAGAAGAGAGGCAAGGGCTAAGCAATCAGGATTAAGTGACTTGCTCAGGATCACACAGTGTCTAAGGTCATATTTGAATCCAGATCATCCCAACCCCAGGACTGGTGCTCTATCCACTGTGCTTAGTAGCTTCCTCTATTGTTTGTTTTTAACTCAGAATTTGTCTCCAATTGAAAACAGATCTAGTCAATACAGGAATAGAATACTTCATTTGTTGTTCATTGCTAAGAGAATACTATCAAATCTCTTAGAGCAGTGATGGTGAACCCATGTCACAGGTGCCAAAGATGGCACGCAGAGCACTCTCTGTGGGCATGTGACCACCACCCTTCACCCTTCCCCCAGTTTGTTACTAGAAAGGCAGAGGGACTCTGGTGGAGATGCACCCCTTCCCCTCTCTAACATGCATGATGACATTTTTTCATGTCCCCCATCCCTCTGTCCAGCAGCCCAATGGGAGCACACAGTGGGTAATGTGGGTGACTCATAGGTGGCAGAGCTGAAAGAGAGCGGAGCACTGGGGCCACTCTCTTCCCCCTCACTTCACTCACTGAGGACATACCTCATTTCATCCGACCCTCTGTCTAGCAGCCCAATGGGAGCACTTTCTCCCTTCCCTGTGTGGGTAATAGAGAAGGTGGGGTACACCTGGCACTTGATGTGGGGGAAGGGCACAGCATACAGACTGGGGTGGGGGTGGGGTAGAACTTGGCACTCTCTCCCAAAGGTTCACCATCTCTGTCTTAGAGCATAGTGCTATAGAATGAAATGATCACAAGGCTGGCTATAATAATTATTCTTTCTCATGTGTACAAGCAGTACTGATTTTTAAAAACATTTTTATATATTTATATTTATTTTAGACCCCTTCCCTTCCATCTGAGAATCAATACTGTGTATTGGCTCCAAGGCAGAAGAGTGGTAAAGGCTATACAATGGGGGTTAAGTGACTTGCCCAGGGTCACACAACTAGGAGGTTTCTGAGGTCAGATTTGAACCCAGAGCCTCTTGTCTCTAGTCCTGGCTCTCAATCTACTTTCCACCTAGCTCCCTCTGATATTTTTATCATTTTAAAAAGATGAAAACGTCAGAGGAAATTTTAAAATCTCTCAAATAAACTTTTGGAACAAATTTAGTCAATTTGGAGGTCAGGGAGAGAAGGATATGAATCTGTTTCTCAAAAGAATACTAGCTCATGCCAAGGGGAAAAGGAAGGAAGCAGAGTGGCCCTAGTTTGAAAGGACCTTGCCTAGGGAGTGACAGTCATTTGGCACCTTTCTATTTTAGCTAATTATTTCTGGTAATTGGGTGTCTAACTCAATTGTTTCTGTGCCATTAAAAGGAAGTAAGTGCTAACAATGCTCTCCAAATTTTGGTGTCCTAGAGCAAAGCCCCCCCCATTGCCCCATTTCAGTTACAGATTATCAATGTAGCATGAGGCCAAAGAGGGAATCTTGTTGGGCGTTAGAGATGCAAATAGATTGAAGGTACATAAGAGCTGTGGCAGTTTTGAAGTGACATAGATTTTCTCCGTGAGTGTGCAGCAGCCATAAGCTGTACTACTTAACTGGATATCAACAATGAGGAAAATAGCAGATTTTAAAAAGCATTATACATAGCAGAGTAGTTGAGAAGCTCACCCCTTGCATTACATTCATTGCCTGGATTGTGTTCATGACCATGGAAAATCAAAACACCAAAAAAATGGATGGGGAATGGAGAGGGGGGTGGAATAGATGCAGCTTTGGCACTGGACACTCTTAGCCAGCTCTCTGCATCAACAACTCATGTCCTTTCCCTTTGTTTGCAGATAATGAAGCATGTGACTTCACAGAGTTTTGGTGGATTTTTGTAAACTAGCATTTAGCTATTTTTATCTGGTCTGAGTAGCTATGGAGCCTAACCAAATTACAGCTGCCCACGTTATGGCTTCTGACTGCCGGGCACAGAGGTTTGCTCACGTAATGTTAGTCTTTTTTGCAAATCAAGACCTTTTCCACTCAAATGGGATCATGTTCCACAGAAGTGTGTTTTCATCTCTTATACTGAAATCTTAACTTGCTTTACCTGTTAACATGGGAGGCAGGTGCCTGCTGAAATCTCAGTGGCTGCTCACCCTCTCTACCTAGCCTCTGATATCTGCAGTATGGTTAGTACAATGTAAGCTCTGAGAGCTGGGACTGTTTTGTTTTTATATCTTTAGCACTTAGTACAGTGCCTGACATACTGTAGGTGTTTAATAATTGTTTACAGAATGAATGAGAGAATGAATGATGCCTGTAAGCCCATCTGCCAGCACTTACCATCCTGAATTTAAGGGAATTCATTCATTCAAGGAAGAATAGTGTTAAGGGCTGCCTTGTTGTGATTCACACTGGCAGTTTTTAGATTGAATAAGATGAAAACTTTCCTATAATCTTATTTTATTTCATTTTTAAAACCCTCACCTTCTGTCTTGGGATCAATACTAAGTATTGGTTCCATGGCAGAAGAGTAGTTAGGACTAGGCAATTGGGTTTAAGTGACTTGCCCCAGGGACACATAGCTAAGAAGTGTCTGAGGCTAGATTTGAACCCAGAACCTCCCATCTCTAGGCCTGACTCTTAATTCACTGAGCCACCTAGCTACATTTCTATATTTCCTACAACTTTAAAAGGAAGATCTTTTGGGCTAGAGGAGACAACTTCTTGTTGAATTAAAATATGATTCCCACAATCTGGTAACCCTAAGTGATCCATGAAAATCCTCTGTTTCTTAGAATCCTAACTTCCCTCACAGCACAGTTGAAGCTTCACCAGCTACAAGGACTTTTTTCCCTAAAGTCCTGGGATATTGATAACCATCTCCCCAACTCATTACCTTGTATTTAATTGGCATATATTTATATATACCTATATGTCAACATTTCCCTCCTTGATAAAATGTGAGCTCCTTGAAGGTAGAGATTGTTTCATTTCTATCTCTGTGCTCCTATCACCAAGAACCTAGCCTGGCACAAAGTAGCTGCTTAACAAATGCTTGAAATATATAGATTGATATAGATAATCATATTGGGAATTTTAGGCAACTATTACATGGAAGAGAAAGTCTGTGGGGTCAGAATGTGAGCTAGCATTTAACCTGCTGCTTTTGTCTAGGGCAGTGATGGCAAACCTTTTAGAGACCAAGTACCTAAACTCCAACCCTCACACCACACGCAAGCAGCCCACCTTACCCCAGACAGGGGAGGAGGAAGTACTCCCACTGGACTGCTGGGCAGAGGGGTACATGATGTGAGAAAAGTCCTCAGGCGCCTGGAGATGGGAAAGGAAGCTGCCCCCTCCATCACGCTTTGGCACACACGTCATAGGTTTGTCAACACAGGTTTAGGGCATTTTCTACTGTTTGCAGTTCATAGAGAAAAAAAAATCATGTGGGATCCCTAGGCAAGTCTTTTCACCACTCTGAAAATCACTTTCCTTCCTTATCTGTAAAACATCAGACCTAGAACAAGTAGTCTTACAGGACCATTCCAGATTTAAAGTTTTTCAGTTCTCTGATAACATGATTCACTCAACATGTCTCCTTTTGGCTGCCAATCAGTCAGCAATATAGATTGTAAGATCATTGGGTACGGTTGAGGTTTTGTCTAGAATCATAGATTGGGAGCTGAAAGATTCCTCTAAGACCCTCTAGTCCAACCTGGTTATTTTACACTTGAGGAAACTGAGGGACAGAAGTGCCTTTTCTGAAATACAAAAGAACAAGAACATGATCTCTGCCCTTCAGGAATTTAAAAATCAAATGGATTTTATAATTAAACTCTCAAGCTATTTGTAGGTTCTTCCTACTTATTCCCCAAGTCTTCTTGAAAGGATGGTTCAGTGGATGGAGAACCAGGTCTAGAGATGGGAGGTCCTGGGTTCAAATCTGACCTCAGACACTTCCTTGCTGTGTGACCCTGGGCAAGTCACTTAACCCCCATTTCCCAGTCCTTACCACTCTTCTGCCTTGGAACCAATATATAGTATTGATTCTAAGACAGAAGGTAAGAGTTTTAAAAAATGAAGAAAAAAAAAGCCAAAAAAAAAATCCATCTTTATTTCAAATCGGGTACTTAGAGAATCAATTGCATGAAGCAATCTTGAAGCAACTGTCCTCCCCCAATCCTACCCCATTCAGTTATGAGAATGCTTTCTTTGAGTTGCCATGTGGGTAGATGAGGAATTCCAGTAGAATGTATGTTCATCAAGAGCAAAAATTGTATCATTTTCCCTGCTCTTGCAATCCCAGGCACAAAGTAAGTGCTTCATAAATGTCTGCTGAGTTAAATAAATAACACACAAAAGTCTAAAATTCAGGTGTTTTCCAGTTCTTTCAGCAGCTCTATAATGGGATCTGACAAAGTAGTCTACTTTGTGACTGTCAGGGAGGCCATGCTATGCTAGAACAAAACCTGGTATATTTTTCAGCTTGAGTTATTTGGATTGTGTAGTTGCTTTTGTTACACTGACCAGGTGAGTGCCTTCATTTCCCCACTTTTTTGGGGAGGGGGCCTGAGTAGATTTAGCCTTTTTAATTTTTTAATTCCAGTGTGGAGACTGAGCTTCCAGGAAACAGTGTTCCAGTATGAATGTGAAACAGTCAGAAATGAAATGTAACAAAATAACAAAATCCTAGGCAACATTAATTCAGTTGGACAGCAACAGAAATGCTGTCAGTCTCAGAATTGGGTACAAACAAAAAACATTTACTATGGCTAAAAACCACAAAAGGCTTCATCGTCTTTGTACCCATGTTCTTGGCACATATTAAAATCAGTCAATTAATTAACAGACATTAATTAATTGAGGAGAGGCAGCTGTGGGAACAGCATAAGAAGATTAGAGGCTTCCATTCCAGCAAGGCTATGGAATGCCCAATGCACTCTAGTTTGCAAGGTCTCTGGGAAACCATAGTTTAGGAATTGCCAGACACGTAGGCTGCTCCCCAGCATGAGAAAAACAAACCTTTCCAAGTACTCTATGTTTTTCCAAGAAATTACTGATGCAGGAGTTCTGTGAGAAGAACATACAGTAGTCTATAAAAAGCTGCATCACACATTGACATGTTGACATGTTGAACTGACATGTTAAATTACCACCTATAGAAAACTCTGTTCAAAACCACCTAAGTTATCTAAATCCATTGTTTCTATTCTGTTAATCATTGACTTCCATTGTGAGTGATCTAATCCCTCTGCCTGATCCAACCATCTATAAATAGCTTTTTGAAATCAATAAACTTTGTCACTGATCAGCAAGAGGACTTCGTGTCCATCTGTCAGTCTACCTTTGACCCTTCTGCTTCCCAGAATCATTTCTCTCACCCTGGGTCATTGACCCACAATTAATTTGTTGAGCTGGTCTCGTCAGGCAGCCTGGTGCAATGTATACAGAGCCATACTCAAAGCCAAGAAGACCTGGGTTCAAGTCTTATCTCTAACATATATAAGCTGTGTAGCACTGGGTTATATGGCCCTTGACAAATCACTTCTGAGTGCTCTAGGGCTAGGCAACTGTCTAAGACTATAATTTTCAGAGGTTGTACTAACTGGCCTTGGCAGAAGGAGTTTCCTTTATAGGTGGTCCCATATACCAATGAAATCACATGTCCAAGTGCCATCTTAATTAAGCAACTACTAGGTTATAGACGTGTGCTAGATGCTAGAGCTATACAAGGATAAAAATGGAAGAATTCCTGTCCTTAAGGTGCTTACATTCTAAAATCTTCTTGGTATCTGAGGAATCCCAGTGTTAGGATATTGATTTTTGACACTATTCTGAGAAACTGGGGGCTGGGGTTAGGGGTATGGGGTGTGGGAAGCTGATCAGGAACATTTCTTTGGGTCATACAGGAAATCAATTACTTGCCTGCTTTAGCAATTGAGCTTTTAGGAGATGAGTATTCAAGAGTTGATGGGTAGGTCATGCCTCTTTTTTGTTTACCTTCTGAAAAAAAGAAAATATTTGATTATTTCTCCAGGAGGGGCTTTTAGCTGACCCTCCATATTAATTGATACTTCTTCCCATTGCCCATTTCCCTTGAATTTATCTATGTTAGGAAGGCACAAAGCCAGCCCATTTTGGGCAGAGCTATTAAAAACAAATATCAAAACCAAAGAAACATTTAGTTTTCTTTCCTGAGCCTTACTTTATTAGAAAGATTTGAATAGGAGCAATGAAATTACTGCAACTGTAAATATTCAGCATTAGGTCTCAATTCTGACTCATGGAAATGTGATATGTAAACTTAGGTGTTTGTTTATAGTTTTAGACATTTAATTTCAGTAGATAAATGAAAGCAAGCAAAAAGCTACACTTCTAAATAATGGGTGGATAGACTTTATCCAGAAGTTGGGTATATGATAATCAAAGATCATACGTACAGAGTCAAGAGGATTAATAAGATCATCATAAAATTGTCATAATAAGATCCAGCTAGAGCTGGAAGGGGGCGTAAGAGATCATTTGGACCAATTGCCTCATTTTACAGTTGAAACTGAAGCTCAGAGAGGTCAAATGACTTGCTCAAGGTCACACAGATGAAAAGTAGCAGAGCCAGGATTTGAACCTAGGTCCTCTGATCCAGCATCATTTGCACAATACCATTGCCTCCCATTCTCATCTTTGACAATATCTTTGTTCCATTGACACTATGTGACCATAAAGAAATCTAAAATGAAACAGATACCAAAAAAACCCCATTCAATAGTGGTGCAGTAAGAACTTTTGATGTCTAGTGAACAGTGAAGAATGCTAACTTTATATATTTAATTATATCCCAGAGCAATGGGGAAAAAATATTAGATTTGGAATTAGAGGACCTAGGTTCAAAAACTGTTTTTGCTACTTATTGCCTGTGGGGCTTTGGGTAAACCATTTATCTTTTGGGGACCTGAATTTCCTCACCTGGAATATGGGGGAGTTGAATGAGATGGTGTCTAAGGGCCCTTCCAATTCTAAATCCTATGACCTGGGGGGAAGGTAGTACTTAGAGGTAATGGAAGGCGGAGAAAATTCCTGGACTTGGGCTGTAGTTCACTCTGTCACAAATTAGCTGTGTGATGTTGGGTTAGTCACTTTACCTCTGAAAGCCTCAGTTTCCTAATCTGTAAAATGATTTGATCTTAAGATCCTTTCACATGGAAACATTTTAGTCTATTCCTGAAAAGAAGAGAGTAGGCTGGTGATGAGGATCAGAGTAGGTGACTTCTACAGTCTATGATTTTAGAAATTCTGGGAGTTCTGGTGGCATCCTAAATATACTCCTTGGCTACTAGGTAGAGCCTGAAATTCCACTGTTAAATCGTAATTCCTTTATCTTCATTTTCAGCTTTAATCTCTGTTAAAATAAAAATCCTCCTTAGGAGAGATAACATTTGAAACTGTCATATGTTTCATTGACCTCATTATGAATGAATTTTAGATTTTTTTCTAGGAGTAGGTTTTCCTGGGGTTATGGGGTAGGTGGGAAGAAGGGGAAAACTATGAAGATATAATACATCTGAGGTGGGGCACAAAAGCTAAGAAATGTATGGCTATTAGGCAACCTAGGAATGCTAAAGACAAAGCTTCTTGCTTCAAGATTTTATTGGTCACCCATAGGTGATTTATATACTTCTTCTTCTTCTTGTTTTTAAACCTTACTTTCCACCTTAGAATCAATACTATGTATTAGTTTCATGGCAGAAAAGTGGTAAGGACTACACAATGGAGGTTAAGTGACTTGCCCAGGGTCACACAACTAGGAAGGGTCTGAGGTCAGATTTGAACCTGGGATCTCCCATCTCTGGGCCTGGTTCTCAATCCACTGAGCCACCCAAATTTATATACTTGTTAACAAATCTCATAACTATCACTGTAGACTGAATACTTAGGGTCAGAAGATCTTAGATTTAGAGATGGAACTGATCCAACCTCCTCGTTTTATAGACAAAAACTCTGAGACCTGACAAGCTAAGTGATTTGTACTTTATTATTATTATATTATTTTATATTTATATGTATACATATACATATTTCTATGGTATTACATAATATCAGACTCAGGATTTGAACTCAGGTCCACTCATTCTAATTCTAGTGCTATTTTAGGTTACTTAAATACCACTGAAATGGGACACAACAGGAAGGAAGCTTGGAAAGGGTTGAGGTAGGGAGCCACTGAGGTCCTTTTCAACTCTGAAATTCTGTGAGAATTATGTGATTAGTTTTTCTTATTCCCTTCAGCTCAAAAAATGATCTAGTGAGCAAGAGGCTGAGATTTACAGGCCCTTGTCACATGATATAGATTACAAATCTTTTTTTTTTTCTTTCCTGACTCAGGTAAGTGCACTTGTGAACAAACATCTCACTGGAGAGCTGAGAAAATATACCATCTCATTTTCTATGTACTACTCAAAAGGAAAAGGAATCTGATCTTAGACTTCTATAGCATAGATCAGGAAACAGATGGGTAATATCCAAAAGCTCTTGAGGGAATCACATATCTATTCCTTTCCTGAATTGTGTGGAAATATCCTGCTGACAAAAATGCCCACGTCCCCTCCTTCTCAAGCCAACCTCAGTGTATTAATTAGAGGAGTACAGTGAAGTGTGAAAATTGGAAATAAAAACTCAAAGAAAGGTCACTGAGGCATCTCAGCTTTCAAGTGAGAATCTTGACATAATCCCGTTAAGCTGGTTGGCAGAAAGCCAAGGGTTCACACCATGCTGGAGGTGACCATGTGACTGCCTAATGATTATGATTATTTGGGCTGCCAGTCAATTTATACCTTCATGCCACAGTGCAGACCTCTAATTCAGCCATGTAGAAGAGACTTCCTCATTGTTTCAGAGACACAAATATTTAACATTCCCAAAACGAAGCCAAGAAATTCTCCAAAACCTCACTCCAAAGTCACCTAATAGAAGGTAGGGAGATTGAGGCACCCGCTAGGATTTTACAGTGAAATATCTTAACATAATGATTCTCATTGTGAAGGCCTAAAAATCTTGACTCCCAAAGAAATGATGACATTCATTTTACTGTTGGAGTCTGGGAATTACTTGGTTAAGTTTGAGAATTGGGAATTGCAGGTTAAGAATTCAAGGATCACATCTTTTATTTTGGCAAATGTCTAGTGTTTCTGCGTGGGGCGTGTATCTCTGTGTCCTATTTTCTGACTCTGATGATTTAGTATTTTAATGTAATCCCTGGCTTGTAACTTGCGAAGTCCCATAGCAATTCACTCTGGATTCTCTTAACTGGAAGCTGGTCTTCCAAAGCAGTGGTCATGTCCAGAGAAACCCAGAGAGATGCAGAAGTTATGTTAGCTTGGAATCCTCTTGAAGGGCCCATTCCAACTCTGTTACTGCATCCTTGATCTTGCTCAGACCTTGCTCCTTTATGGTGACATAGAAAGGATGCTGGACTGGGAGTTTGGAGACTGGTTCTAGTCCTGCTTTATTTTACTAACTAATCCTGGGTAACTGAATTAATGCTTTAGAGTCCAAAGTTTAGACTCTTCATTTCTCCATCTGCAGAAGGATCAGGGCAATCTTTAAGATCTCTTCCAGCTCTAAAATGTCACAAGTAGTTATTATCTGAAGGACTCTATGCTTAATTCTGGACCTTTCCCAAAGTACTATAAATATTCCCAGGAGCCTCAGGGCTTTTCAACCTCCTTAGTTATATCCTAGAGTTAATTTGGTCTTCCAGAGAGTCCTCCTAAATGAATGCTCTAGGTTTCTTTTTTAGAGGGAGTGCTATAGAGTGAAAGGGACCCTAGTTTAAATTCTGGCTCTGTTGGTTACTATTAACCATGTGCCCCTGGTCAAATTACTTAATCTCTTTGGGCTTCAGTTTCATTAGGAAAATGAAGAAGTTGGGCAATGTGACCTCTAAGACCCCTTCTAGTTCCTGATCTATGAGCTAGAATAGGCCCTTTGCCTAGGGCGAAGCAGAATGCCAGGTGTGCTTGTTGAATGCCAACTTAATAACTAATGGAAACAAAAGGGTGAATATTTAAAGAAAAAAAGTGAAATTTTTAATGTTAGATCAATTCTTTGCCAAGAGCAGATTTCCCAATCTGTTGTTTATTTACCTGCCAAATATCTAAAGGGAAATAGGTCTTAGCACTGAAACTTTGAGAAATGAGTTCCAAAATTTAAATTCTTTAAATATACTTGACTGTCTTTTAAAAGGACCTGTAGATTCCTATGATGTATTCAAAGAGACCTGAGAATCTTGAATCATCAAATAAAGATTAAAAACTATCATTATATAATTCTAATCATTAAGGCCACTCGGGAAGAAGAACATTCTCTTTTCTAGTCTCCTTATTCCCTACCAGGCCATTAATGAAAAATGGGGCATGAGCCACAAGTTTAGAAATATTTCAGTGGTTTTGAGGGTACCTGAGATTATGAAAGATTCTCTCCACCGGGGCAGGGACAATGATCGGATTCCATTGGAGTAACTTCCTTTGTACCCAGATTGTCCAGCAACTTTTCGTACAAGGATTTTTCCCCCTGAATTATCAACCACACCACTGTGAACAAAGAATAACATCTGAGGTAAGAATGAAAAGAAACCTACTTCACTGACAAATTGTCTGGCATAGCCAGAGAACTATTAATAAACTGATCCCTGCCTCTCTAAACAGAGATGGAGCCAGAGAAATTAAGAAATACACACACAAAAAAGTCAAAATCCTAACCCATAGAAATGTCTTCTTCAAAACATAACCCATTATTTGATCTCAGAATTTCTCTCACTAATTGTCCTGACAGTTCTTTCTATCTTCTCAAATTTCCTTTTCCAACAAAAGAAGTAATTTTTATTAGAAATTTCAATTAATACCTTTTAAATGTACTGCTAAATAAATTCTCTTTTTGATACTTCCCAAGCCCAGTTTTTCTAAACAACACAGAATATGTGAGCCTATTTCAGGGCTAGTAGAAATTTCTCCAAACAAGAATCCTTTAATTAAGTGTAATTTTAGCAGGATAGGGACTAGAACTATGATTTCCTTGGTAAAGGGAATACTATTAGCTAAGGAAACTCCTACTATCAATGCAAGGTTGGCACCTTTTCATTGACTTGACACATTGTGGTTATTGGCCTCTCCTGAACCCTAAATATTACAGTCATAGATTATTAGAGTTGGAAGCAATCTTTGAGATCATCAAAATTAACCCTTTCATTTTATAGATGAAGAAACTGAGTGTGAGAGAAGTTGAATAACTTGTTGAAAATCATGTTACATAGATAATAAATGGTAGAGTCATTCCTCAAATCCAGACTTCCTGACCCTAGATCCAGCTCTCCTACCATTATTTATATTGCTATCCTAATTAGGAATAGTCTGCTTCTTTCTCTTTGGGTTAAAGTTTGACCATTCTTCATGGTTTAGTTCAATTCCCACAATCTCTAAGAACTTTAATTCACACTAAGGTCCACACTGAACTGAAATGTACTATTTAGCAATGAATTATTTTCTATATGGTATTGACTCTAATGGTAGGGTGATATGCTCCCTGCTAAACTCTCAGCTCTTTGAGGGCAAGAAAACATTGAATAATCCTTTTATGAACCCTCAAGAATGGACCTCAATGCTAGCAGTGTAATAGGTGACCAAAAAACCCTCATTGATTATTTTATTGGTAACTAAGTGGTCCTCATTGTTTACTATTACCATAAAGAGTGTTGAATTTGTACTCTTAGGACCTGGGTACAAATATAGTTCTGCTACTACCTCATGGCTTTAAGCAAGACATTTCAGAACTCTTTGGAGCTCATTTCCCCTTCTCTTTAAAATAAAAAACAGAGTTCCCCTAAATCTATATTCCTAGGCATTGTTCTTTTCAAATATGAGGATCCCTTTTATTATTTATTAAATTTATTATTTATTTTTATTAACATTCATTAGCTGAGAAAATGTGTAATGGTGTAAAGTTTGTTTGAATTTGGTAAGGCTTTTCAGTGAATATGCAATTTTATTACTCACAATAAGTGTGTATACATTTGAAAAACAGTACTGCTTCCATACCTGGTGAGAGTATTTATTTTGTCTGCAGAAGGAAGGAATATTTGCTTAAATCAATTAATTTCATGATATGAACCTCTTGAAAGAACTTTGTAGAAGCCTCAAGGAGCCTCCAGTTCACAGATTAGAAATCATTAGCATAACCTATGGGCCAGTAGACACACTGAGAAAAAACTGAATCTCAGGCCTTATGGCTAGTTTCTGATCCAATTCTTGTCTTGGCATTAGGTGATTTTGCCAGAAGTCTACGTAGTCACCTCTGTTACCTAACAAGGACTCTTCACTCTGAGCTCTCTCCCTTTTCTTTGATACCTCTATAAATACAGGGATTAATTCTGGAAAGAAATTGAGCCAAAGAAAAATTATCTTCTCTTAAATATGTCCAATAATCTCTTGTTCTGAAATTGAATCAAGGGAATTGCTCAGTCATGGAGGCCTGATAAATCTTTAGCGGTAGAATGTAGTTGTAACATTTTATTGTTATAAAATCCTTTAATATAAAATATTAACCTCTTCTAAAAAACAGCATCTTCTCTCAAATCTCTCCCACATCTTGTCACATCCAAATGGATCTGTGACAAAACTAGTCATGGTAAAAAACAAAACAAAATAATGCTCTTTCCCTTATGAGTTTTACATCAAGAAAGTCCTTTTGACATTTAACCCCCCCCAACTCCCACCCACCTTATTTTGCTCTCTAAAATCAGTTTGAAAGGGACACGAATAGGCAATTTTCAGATAAAGAAATCAAAAGTATCAATAAGCACATGGGAAAGTGTTCTAAATCTCTAATAATTAAAGAAGTGCAAATCAAAACACCTAGCAGATTGGCTAAAATGAAAAAAGGGGAGAGTAATGAATGTTGGTGGGGATGTGGCAAAATTGAGACATTAATGCAATGCTGGTGGAGTTTTGAACTGATCCAACCATTCTGGCTGGCAATTTGGAACTATGCCCAAAGGGCTATAAAAGATTGCCCTTTGATCCAGCCATACCATTGTTGGGTTTGTAGATCACAGATAAACAGACTTGTACAAAAATATTTATAGCTGCAGTTTTTGTGGTGGCAAAAAACTGGAAAATGAGGGTATGTCCTTCTATTGGGGAATGGCTGAACAAATTGTGGTATATGCTGGTGATGGAATACTACTGTGCTCAAAGGAATAATAAACTGGAGGAATTCCATGTGAAAGATCTCCACAAATTGATGCAGAGTGAAAGGAGCAGAACCAGAAGAACATTGTACACAGAGACCAACACACTGTGGTAAAATTGAATGTAATGGACTTCTGTACTAGCAGCAATGCAGTGATCCAGGACAATTCTGAGGGATTTATGGAAAAGAACACTACCCACATTCAGAGGAAGGACTGCAGGAGTGGAAACATAGAAGAGGGGCAACTGCTTGAACACATGGGTCGAGGCTGACATGATTGGGGATGTAGACTCGAAACTACCACACCAATGCAACTATCAGCAATTCGGAAATAGGTCTTGATCAATGACACATGTTAAAACCAGGGGAAATGCGCATCGGCTATGGGGCGGGGCGGAGGTCGGGGCGGGGGGGGGGGGTGGGTGAAGGGGAAAGTAAGAGCATGAATCATGTAACCATGTTAACTTTTCTAAAAAGTAAATATTAAAAAAAGGAGATATATAGTAATAAAATGTTTGCCATTGTCAAGAAATAGATTCAGTGGTGAGTGCATGTTGAAGAATAGTTCCTCATAGGTGGTAAGCTTTGCAAAGTGATTATGTTTACAAATGATATTGTGCTACAGTTAGGTACCCTATAGTGTTAGCCCATACATGTGTGTACATATATAGATACATGGAAATACCCTGTATACAAATATTTATACACACACATATATATATTATACATATACTATATGACAGACACTACAAATGTCCACTGAATTGGTTCCAGAAATAAAGTATAGTAGGTTGAATTTCAAAAAATAAAAATAAAAAAACTAAAATAAAATCAGTTTGAAAAAGAAAACTGCCAGGAGCAGTGTTTCTGTCTTTAACCTAGGAAATCTCCATTTCTTTTTGCATGGATAACAATATTTCCAACTAATTTTTTACCACATTACCCCCTGGGGGTGCAGCAACCTTAAGTAATTTTGTACAGGTTATCATCTAAACAGATCAGAGATCTTTCTCCTCTTCTTCTTCTTTCCTTCCTTCCTTCCTTCCTTCCTTCCTTCCTTCCTTCCTTCCTTCCTTCCTTCCTTCCCTCCTTCCTTCCTTCCTTCTTTCCTT